>NC_081415.1:367394666-367994666 GCF_030272615.1 Cryptomeria japonica
CATTCTCCATTAGAGAAGGCAAGATAAACAATTTGTTAACACTTTAACTTATACAATACAACACAAGAAATAGGAGCCAGAAATGAATGTTCTCTTTATTGGTTTTCAAAATAAGATTGATACATTCATGATAAGCTGCTTAGTCCACTAAACTTGCAAAGATACTCACTGCCTAGTATTAATCTTAAGATTTCTTAGTACATACAAATCAAAAGTTTTCAGAATCCTTCTTCCTGGCCTTGAATTCCCTTTTATAATAAAAGGGAGCAAAACAAGCTTCAGGCCAAAGATGACACATGTCAAAATCCTATTGCACTACAATCTGCCCCAAGGCTTATGTCCTTGACTTTTTGCATGCAATCTTCTTTGATGCATTAAATGAAGGCATCTTAGAAGGCATCATCTAGGAAGCTATGGTTGTGAATCTACAAAAAGTGTCCTTACATTGGTACTTCAAATATTCTCATGTCAGGATAAAAAAGTGCAACATGGCATCTAGTGGCAAGTGTCTTAGAGACCCGTTCTTGATGAATGAATGGTCTCATCAATCTCCCAAAATGGACAACCAGTGCAAAATTTTTAGGAGAAACAAAAATGGAAAGACCTAAACTAGTCTTCCTCTTCAGGTTGGTCATCTTCCAAAGAAAAGTACCTTTTATGCAATGTGTATGTTTCATCAACTGACCAAGAAAAAAACCTTAAGCCTTGTAGCTTACTCATTGCCTCTTTTTTTTTATGGGTTTGCATAGTTGCGGCTTCCAAAGTAAATCTATGATACATCAAATCAACTTCCATAAATTTATCAATGCTATTATGATATTTATCATTTTGGGCAGAATCGGTAACCAATGAATTCAAAACTGCATTGATGGCATCTTGAAATCCTTGCTTCCATACGTCCAAGTCTTTGATCTGTCCTTCCCTTGTCAAAATAGTAGGAATATCACACTTCTATAGCCCTTGGAAGGAGTCAATCATTCCCATCAATGATTTCCTCTCCTCTTCTATGTAAGGCAACTCCTTAATTAATGAATTAGAGTTTTTCCAAGTTATCCCCACAATTTGGGGTGGAGAAGCCACATTCTTGACTGCCAACTGGACTTCCTTTAGAATTTGAATTTTAGGTATCCAAGTATTCTTGATAGATTGAAAGAATGAAAAAAATTCATGTAGCTGGCTGAGAAGATGTGATGTCAAAGAATAAGAGGTGTGCGCCTCATTCAACATTTCAATAACTTTATTAGAAATTTGCAAAATTGAAGATTTTCTAATTTCAAAATAATTCATCTCAACTTCTTCTTTAGCATTTTGCACCTCTTTATTCATTCTTTCCAATTCTTCAGGCCTTATACCTCCTGAAGATTCTGTAGTCATTTTATTTATTTTGTTCTTGAATGCAACATTTTCAATGAACAAATTATTACGAATTGCATTGAGAGCCACATGCATGTCCTTAAGCCTGGCATGTTTTTGCTCTAGGCCCTCCACAACTAATTGATCAAACTAGGTAACATGAGATGTCATGGCCACAACTTCAGATGTAGTAGTGTCTTCTAATCTCCTAATTATTGCATCCCCTATTTTTTTGTTGGCAACCTTGCAAGACAACAAGCTTTTGAATATTTGGGGCCTTAGCTCGTAGAGAAAATGCTTTCAAACTTATACTAACTCGTGACCCATGTTCTCCAGATTCTCTAGTAAAATTGGGGTCTTTTTGCCTCATGATCTAGTCTAATAAGAAGTTCTTTTCAAAATCCTAGGCTGGTACCAAAAGCATGCCACTATTTGTTACCATTTCCCTGCCTTCCTCAGGGGTGCATCTAAATCTATCTCTATCAAGATCTTTGATTTCCTCATCATATAGGTTCTTCAATTTCTCCCTAAGCCAAAATGACTTGAACTCAGGAGTATTAACAAAATTGTCATCCACCATGAAATTCTTAGAGGCAATAATCCTCTCACCATCATATTCCTCCTTTGAGATTATGCTTGGGATGATGGCCCTATCCCTATCATTTAGGACCTCAATAGTTTCATCTTCATGGAAAGTATCTTGCAAGGGAGAAGGTGGTGGGACACCAACATCAAAATCCTCCTATATATCTACAAATTCATATATCTTTGCCTTTCCCCTTTCAATTCTTCTGACTTCCCCAACAGTAGGTTGTCATTCCTTTTGTGTGCTTTGCTGAGAAGTTCCTGGAGGCAATTATTCAATTGTGACTATCCTCCCTTTCATTTTGTAAACCTTTGGGGTTGTGTCAATAGGCCTTTCTTGAAATTTTTTCCCCTCTTCCTTTGCATCTCTTCGAGCCATCTCATTTTTTATGATCTCATCAGACTTTTTTATCATAAAAGACATTCATGCAAAATCATTTTGAAAATTAGTTCAAAACCCCTCAAAATTAGGGTCTTCTTCCTTCCTCTCCCTCTCTAGTTTCTTCATAAGTTTTCATTTCTTCCTTCTTTGGATAGCCTTAGCTAGATAAGCATTTCTAATTAAATCTTCTCTCTCATCAAAGGAATGGAAGAAACCATTTCCCTTCAATTTATTCACCCTAATGTCACTAATGCATCCCCCAGTATCAAAATGTCTAGCCTGAGCAACTTTTAACTTGTAGTTTCTCACCAAAAAGTCTTGTACCTTTTCCAAGACATCACAACCTACAGTGAATTCTTCAAAAACTGTTACCCTAGGGAGGAACATCCCTTTCTTGTCTGTTTTAATTTAGTCCCTTTCCATCTACATCACTTGCCAAACGAATTCAATAGATGCAAGTCTAGGGGAAACGAATTCAATAGATCACACCCATACACTTTTATAATTGTACAATTGCCATAGAAGAAGCAATCTCTGAAGTTATGTGTGAAGGCCCCTTCTGGATATACCACCCCTTCAGCCTTGCAACTTCTTATCCTCAAAATTTTTATGATGCTCTTGGGAAACCTTGGCAACACAACTCCGAGCCTTGACAAAACCTTCATAACAAAGTGATCAAAGAATATGCAATAATCTCCATATCTAGATCCCTTATCCCAAAACTAGCTCCATCTTTGCACTGGCCATTCATAACTAGTATGTGGTTCATTGACCCTTATTTTTAATTCAGCATCCCAATAGGCCTTATTTTGGAAAAGAATTAAATGACACAATAAAGAATAATGCTTAAAATCCATCTTTTCATCCCTTTTGGCTGCTTTGATCAACCTTTCATGAATTTTGTCCTAAATAATATTAGCAAATTCATACAATTCATTAATGGAGGGGTGCTTGAAATTTATAGCTATCATCATGAAATCAATGGGCATTTGAGTTAACCCATAGTGCACCCCAAGTATTTGGCCCAAGGCATAGTATGTCTTAGTGAAATAGGGCTCAAAACACTCCAATCTAAAAGGATCCTTCTTAGATGGTAAAACATAATTTTGTGAATTCTTGAAGAGCTTTATCATGAAGGGAGGAATGAGATCCTTCCTGAATATGTCCCTTTTGTATTGGTAATCTCTTTGAAAGCTATCCTCGTTAATACCTCTCAAGGAAGATCATCTAAATCAAAGCATTCAACAATTGCTTTGTGAGAAAAGTCAGCCAAGACATAAACCTCTGCAATCCTCACTGCTAGACTTGGTGGGTGATATTCTTTGGCCAATTCTTTGATCAGCATTGGTTCAACACATACATTAGGCACTACCAACTTCTTCAAATTCAAATTTCAGGGGTTGGACACTGGGATAGGCTTGTATCTGTTACCATAAAAATAGTAGAATATATCTCACCCTCTCTCCTTTGTGTGGGCATCTCTGCACCCTTCCTCCTTATCATTGAAGGCAATTCTAAAGTTGTCCTACATCATTGAGCCCTCAAACAATTGAAGCATATCCTGGTGTAGGCTCCTAGCTTGCCTTGTTGGCCTATGTGCAGATTCTTCTAACTTCTACTCTACCTCTTGTTACAATTCTTCAGAGGTCATAGCTGGAGCAAGAGGGGTGGTAGGTTTCATTGTTGACTCTGCTTGAGTAGATGATTCTCCCTTACAGGGCTACCTAGGCCGCTTAGCAGTTTTAGGAGTGGGTTTGTTTGTAGGAGCACCTTCCTTGGCCTGCTTCTAAGGGATTTACTTCTAAGGACTCAACTCTTGTGCAATTGGGGTTTTTGTGGAAGAAAGGTTAGTTCCAACAGGGATATTTTCTTTAGTATGAGGGACTTCAATACAGGATGCCTCTGCAGAGGTCTTTTTAGAAGCCCTCCTCCTCTTTTGGGTTGGCTTTCTGGCCTTGGGAGCAAGCTCATTAGAGGACTCACTATCTGAATCTACGACAGTAGATTTTCGGGGTGCCCTTTTCTTCTTGGCTTTAGTGGCCTTTTCCTTTGGAGGGGAGCTAGCTTTTGCCTCCATGGATGCTCGCAGGACTGGTTTGGGGTTTGGATCAACGGTAGGGGCATTCTCAATCGCTGGCATGGGCACAATTACATGAATAGGGACATAATGGGTAATCTCTTGTATTGCAGAGCTAGCACCTGTCTTGGGGACATTTTTAGCAGTGGGGACGGTAGAATACTTAGCATGGGAGACCATTTTGAATTTTTAAAACAAAGAAGGCCCTGAAATTCAAATGCAAATACAAAGCCTAGAGATTCTAGGGAACTCAAATAAACTTTGTGCATACACACACTAAAACAACCTAACCAATGCAGGAGGATGGAAAAATAGTTCACTTATTGGTGTCTACTTAGCTAAAAACACTCGAGGATGCACTGGTTCGCTAGAGTTTTCTCTTCTTCTTCGCTCTGCAAATATTCTAGATTCGCTCAAATGTAAGGTGTGGAATAATGCCAAATAATTTCTCTTTTATGGTGTCACCATTAATTCATTCGTGCTGAGTAGAGCTTGTCGTTGGTGCCAAATTTGATCGTTGGCACCAAATTTGAATTTCAACTATTGATCTAGAAAGGAATGGTTGAGATTATCTCTTGACGTCCTTTGACTGATGACATGGTATTTTTCATATGGCTTCTTCGATCACCTCTAATTTATCTTGGACTTGTTAAAATTTATGTCACTTTGGCCACTCTAGCTTTTTTGCTAATTCATTGTTCCTTATCCTGCACTGCTTTTTTGCTACCATGAAGATACCGCCGGATAAGGATTTTTTTCCTTCTTTGAACATTTTCTTATCTTGCAGTGCCATTCTCTTTCTTCAAATATGCCATGGGATAACATTTCCCTTTGTGTGATGCCTTCAGCTTATCTCGTGCAAGCAGGACTCACTGTGAATTTACTCGCGGGATAACATCCACTCACACATCCTTATGATGTTCTTATCCTACAAAATTGTGATACTAAGGATGACACTTAAGTGAATAATTAAGGCATGTGGGACTTATGATGAGTAAAGTTCTCGTGAGAGGGGGCCTCTCTAGGGAAATTTATAACTAAGCTTTAGTCATCGGGGGGACTATATGATTCTTAGGGAATGAATACTTTAGGTTACTGGCCCAATATAAAACCCTAATGTGAAGGGCTGCTAAAACAACAATAGAGAACCCTCTCGGTCATGACTTAAGGCGAGGAAACCGATAATCGACAGTCAACTGAGAAACATAACATGGCCCGAGGAGAACAAAGGGAAAACTTAGCAAAAGTGAAACCCTTCAAAACCCTAAACCCCAGGATTGATAAAAGTCACAAGAGGGGCATATTTAAAAGACAAATTTTAGCACTTTCAATAGGTCTTTATGGTGGAATTCAGAGCATAATGGGAAGCCTTTGGCTCTTCTTCAAGGATGCTTTGCCAAACTATGGGCCCGTAAGGGGCTGGAAAAATTCTCAGATATCATCAAGAATGGGTCTCTAATGAGTTGGCATGATATTATGCAGAAGTTTTATATCCCTTCATCCCAGTATAGAACCTATATTATGCTCAAAAATAGCTTTTTTTGCCTTGCTCTCCCTAAAGATTTTATGGATGATAGTTGTAGATATACATCCCTTAAATGGAATGATGGTTCCCTACTTTCTAGTATCAAGGCCAAGTCAATCTATAATCTCCTTGCTGATAATGAAGATTTTTTTTCCCATGCAAAGAGCCTCTCTACCCCCCCAATGGGACAAAGTCTTTGACTCCCTATGGAAAAACCCAATTGAACCTAAGAAGAAGATATCTCTTTGGCGTTTTATCCTCCAAAAGTTGTCTACCAATTGGCCTAATGGTGAACCCAACATGTGCTCCTTTTGCCACCTTCCTAAAATTGTTTCACATATATTCTTTGATTTCTTCTTTGCCAGAGAAGTGTGGAGGTTATTTGGTATTTTTTTGGGTAGAAATATCAATGTTGTAGATGTTATTACTAATCATGTTCAAATCCTAAAGAAGAAATTCATTAGTTTTTGGTCTATCTTTTCTGTTGAAATTCTATGGCTTATTTGGAAGTTTAGAAATGATAATTTGTTCAGTGGTAGGAGTAGAATTCTCACTGAGTCTCTAAGGAGATTGATCTTTCACACCATTGATGTGTAGGTTACTGTTAATATGATGCTAGAGAGAAGGAAATTTGAAAAATGGTTATAGGACGACTCTACAAGAGTCTTTACATGGGAAATATCCCATGGATTTTCTTGGACCAAGTAGACTGAAGAGAGATCTATGTTTGAAGTTGAGTTGGCCAACTTGATGAGGGAGATGAATGAGGAAAGAAGGAATGTTATGCAAGGGAGACTCTACCTATTGCGGAACCTATAATGCATATGTACCTAGACCCCATAATGTGGGATAAAGCTCTATTGTGGAATGAAGAACCTCTCGGTTGGACCGCATGGGTGGAGTTGACAAGGGATACCAGCTCTCTAGATAGAGATATTGTTTTTGACTAAGCTGATATTCTATTTCTTATGTCTTGTATAGGTGGTTCACAGTGCAAACTTCGTAGTTTAGTGATATTATAGATATAATTTTTCTTTCTCTCTAATAGATAGTAGACTATTGTTTGAATTATAATGTTTATCATGATTGATTAAACTCGTTGAGTAGCCTCTTTTTGTAATGTGACTTTATTATATTTAATAAAAAATAATTAGAAGCATGCAGTAAGTGTAAAGTTTTGGAGGAAAACGTACAATTTAACTAAATAAGTAAAACCCAAATTCCAACAAAAAATATTAGAAAGATCTTAAACCCTAATTTTAAATTTCAAACTTTGTCATACACTATTTATAAAATTAAAAAAAATGAAGGATGCTAAGTTCTAAAATTTACCATGAAACCAATGGTTAAGGTTTGGTTTATTTATGCTTCCTATTGGTAATATGCATGTACACTATATTTAAGAGATGAGTATCTTGCTATCATATGAGATTTTAGGATGTATTTTTTGCCAATATTTTTATTTTTTGTATGTGTATCTTGCTTTTGTTTCTATTTTTTTAGATGTATCTAATGTGTATGTGTTTTTGATGTTGTAAATGTTATACTGTAAAGTATTATATGATTTTGATTTTTTCATTATATATATATTTTGTATTTGTATGGTGTTGTGAACATGTATTCTACATTTTATTTTCACACATTTGTTTATTTTAGATCTATTGTTTTATATGTAAGTTCATGTGACAATAAGGAGTGGAATAAAAAAGATGATTACTAATCTCATATTGTACTGCAATTTTAAATTACTTCCTTGCCTTGACAGATAGATGTTGTAAAGAGACTTTCTCTAATGATGGGCTCAATGCCTTCCTCAATTGAAAACAAAAGCTTGGAGGGATCATTTGGGTTTTAAGTTGAAGATATGTTTGCTACTATTTATAATTGTCTAGACCACTTATTTATGTGGCAGTTTGAATTATGACCTAATGTATTCCTGCATATTATAATATTGTGTTGTAGTTCTTGACACATTGTACAACTAATTGTTGATTTTTACGTGATCACATTCTTATTGCACTTTATCATTGTGTTCCATAGATGGTTGATAAATGGTTAATATATTCCTCTAAACCTTTCAATTGATATAATATGCAAAAAAAATCATAATTATGTTTATACTTAAATATATATAAACAAAATATTCTAATCAAATTATTGAGATTGTTACACAAACACATTTTCATTTTCAAAAGTCCATTGACAATAGATTAAAAAATTCACCCAGAAAACTATTAAATATATGACTTACTAAATAAATCTAAAGTAACTTTAGAGATTCTCAAGATTAGATTTGAATGAAAATAAACACAAATAAGACCAAATTTGATTCTCAAGTTCCTTTAACAAAATAGTCCATGATCATAACCTTGAAACAAAACAAATACGGGAATTGCCTCACTCCCCTTTAATACAGATAAGAGAAGAATGTGATAATTGAAAGAGAAAGATTAATGAGAATTAAGGGTAGGCTTCTTGAGGAAGGATGAATGTATTTCAATGAAAAATATAACCCACACCTTTAATATTCTTATGAAATCTTTCACCTCTATGTCACCCTACATATATTAATCTCTAACACTAATTTCCTTAAATCATTGGTACTGCTTCAAAATAAGCATCACCAACCTTGATAAGGAAGATAAGCTGACAAGAACACCAAAATAAAAAGAAGGGTCTGTGTAAATTTATACTCTATAATTTTCAAAAAAACATATTTAAAAGACCATTTTTTAACTAATATCAGCCAAATGATTACTCTATAATTTAGATAGATATTCTCCTTCATTTATACTTTAATGGATATCCTAAAGCTCCCAATTTGACACATTCATATTTTATACTCTATAATTTAAAAAAATAAAGACTTTTTTAACTAATTAAATAAGCAAAAACCATTTTGAAAATTGAAATATTAAAATTTGTACAATATCAGCCAAATGAAAGGAGCTTTGCCTCTAGCCTTAATATAATAAAATAATACAGAGACCCCTCCTTTTATGATTCATTCAAGCAATTGTATTGGTAGGTAATAATGTAGAAATAATATTTTGCAGCATCCTTCATGGTGTGCTTTGGAAGAGGGTATGTACTATGGACATCCATCCTAGTCCACCTAGTCCACCTATGGGCTAATAAATAATAATAATAAAAAGTAAGTAGGTACCTCTAAATAATATTATTATTATTATTGTAATTATTATGTTGATTCGGCTTCCGAGAAGAAAAAACAAACGAGGCTTCATTTCTTCATAACGTGTTAAGCACAGGATTCGAGATTTGATTTATAGCAAATTAAGTATAGTATTCAAATTCAAATTCTTTTAAACCTTCATTCATTACGCAACTGTCCTTTGAAATTATTTTATTTATATTAAACGAATCTTCTATTTATTAGTGGTGGCTCACATATTTGGAGGATGTACTTGTTTTGCTTTTCGTTTCCACAAATAAAATTGTAATGGTTGAAACTTGTATTTTATTTATTTATTATTTAATTTTATGTTTCATATATGAAGTTAGATTAATTTAAGTTGTATTTATATAGATACATATAATTTTATATATCTAGTCTTTATCTTGTCTTTATATTCACATATTTTTAATACTTATCTTATTTTTTATACTTATAATATTCATTTATACACCTATCTCTATAATACATTTGCTATCTACTTAGATTTGATTCTTTTATCTCATAGAGTTATTTTTACCCTCATGAGTTACACCTTGCAATTGTAAATTTGATCTTTTTCTTTTAAAATTAAAAAAAAGGCCAATGTTCCCTTTTTATCTTCTCATCCTAAATCAATTGAACACACATTTTGAGAATTTTGATGTTATGTGCTAAGTATTTAAAGGCATTCATTGTACACATAAAAAATCTGCAAGTCTTCTCTCATCCTACAACATAAAAAGAGTAATCAAGTGTGGCACATTTTTATTTGAAGGGCTAAAAGGAATTAAAAAAATTGCAAACATCATTCTAGAGCGCCTTTTTTCCATCTTCAAACTTTTGTATACATTTTTGGGGGTTAACCTAAGAAAACATGTTTCTTTGCAACAAAACAAAATCGCTTCCAAGCTATTCTTAAATATTACCAACCCTCGTATTTAAGAAAAGAATAAAGTATACAAAGATTTTTCAACTGAATAATATAGCATAGTTCTCCATTATGTGAGGTTGAGCTTGGACTCAAAAGATAAATCCATGAGTAGAGACTTGAACCTAACCCACAAACTTAACCTTGAATGGGGCACAAATCCAACATAAGTTCCAATGCACTCATTAATAGAGATTTCACATTTGTAGGGTAGAGATACAAGATAATCCCAAATCATAATCTAGTGACAATCATTCTTCAACCACTAGGCTGAGTACCCCCTATCTTCTTGATTTATTTTCCTAAAATAGAAACTACACTTGTGCAAATTATCAATCACTAGATATCGTCATTTATCTTAGGTTGATTTGTGCTTATTTGTATGCATTTGGTTCGATATCCTACATGAGTTACTTTCTTGCCTAGGTTTCCTATTTTAATTAGGTTTTTTTCGATGCACGTCATAGGGCATGTTAGAAAGATGTGGGACAAAAAAGTGGAAACAACCACATTTTGGTCCATCTAGTACATGACATAAGCGCACTATAATGTGCCTACATTATGTCTTGGTAGTGATCAAACCTAGGCCAGTCATTACCAAGCCATAACATGCTCATGTTATAATACACTTGCATTTTTATTATGTTAAAAATAAAATTCCAAAGAGACTAAGCTCATTTGAATCCAACGTCTTACCTCTGCAATAGGAAAATATGAGCATGGAATAACACATACATATTTCAAAGTTGATCAAGCTGCCATCAAAATAATGTTGAGATGTCCGCCAAGTCAAAGAGGTATATTTTTCTATTTTTCAAGTGTAGAAGTTGAATAGAATAAAATGTAATTATAATTTTGGTTCTTTTTTAAAGGAATTAAAAATATTTTACCATTTGATGAAAACCTTAGTTCACCAATTGATGAAAAACATGGTGAAGATGGACAACCAAACCCTCAACAGAGTCCTCCAATTCCTTGACATATTTCTCAAACAAAAGAAACCTTAATCGATTGATTTAAAAATGATAAAAGGGAACTCCAAGTTCTTATTAATAAATTGGAAACGCCAAGTGGAACTAGTTCTCATTTGACAACTCTCACCACCTCATTGGAATCTTTCATCTCTCATATAGATTCTATGAGTGACCCAATTAACATGTGGTCCAATAAGAGGGAGGAATAAAACTAATTTTATACATGTAGTTGTTGGAAGCATGTGTTGTTGTAGTTGTCATTGATGTCAAACTTGTGGATTCTAGATAGGTGTTGGTTTAGAAAGTCAATGGTGCAGAGACATCTTGTTGTGTTGGTGATGCAGTTGTTCTATTGGTTGTTTTGGAAGTGTTAGGGTATGTAAACTATTGTTAATACTGTTTGTTGTTGTTATCTTCTTTGGATATAGTTTTGGAATCATGGAGACGATAGTTTTGTGGCCCAAAAATATCTTTGTGTTCTCCAGATGTTGTCGCATTTTTCATATCTAGTTGTGATAATTTATGTTAGACCTATCCTTAGATCTGAATATATTTTGTGTAAGGTTGTTTGATGTGTTATGGGTTCATAACATGTGGAGACCCAGATTAGAGTCATTTGCATTGAAGAATATGTTTTGACTATTAATCTCTTAAATATGGATGCATTGCATGTTGATATGATGTTAGTTATGTTCCAGTGATTGTGGATCAATGAATTGATCTTTGGAAGATGTGTTTTGGTCCCCTCTTTCTCTTGGAGTGGATCAGCATGTGTGTTTTTGATCTAGAAGGTATATTTTGTTCCAGGCCAACTTGGTTCAAGTTTTGATGACCTATCTTGTATATAGGAATGTATGTGATTGAAGTTTGTTATAGAGAAAAGAGTTGAATGTGTGAGAGTGGGAAGATAAGTGTAGAGAATGTGAAAGGAAGTGTGTGAAATTTAGTGAAGAGCAAAGAAGAAGAGTTGTGTTCGAATGATATGCAAGATCTATTTTGAGACTATGGCAAAGGTATGAGATAGAGTGTTGACAATTGAGGTCTAAGTTGTGTGTTTTGATGGTGGCCACTTGATGTGGAGTTCAAGGACAACTTTATAATTAGGAGATCCTTCTTTTCAAATTATTTTTGTATCTTACCCTATTGCAGTTAGCTTTAGGTTTTGCAAGTCCTCTTTGTATCTTACCCTAAGAGTAGTTAGCCTTCATTTGCAAGTTTGGAGAAATGAGCTCTTTGCATTATAATTTGATATTCATAGCATATATTTTGTGGGCAGGTGCTCATTGTAGTTTTTCTTTGTTTGGGTTTTCCACATATAAAATCTTGGTGTTCATGTGTTTGATACGTGTTGTTGATTATTTGTTTATGTGTTGCATTAATTTTTGTTTAGATTGATTCACCCCCCTCTCTCAGTCCTACCTTGGGTTTAACAGTAGTGCCCTAAATTGTACTCACCTACAATTTTGTCCTCACTTAGGCCTCACTTTGGTGTTCCATCCTCCAAGGCCTAATTGCAACATTGATTCTACTCACACCACTCTTTTACCTCACATTTTAACCACATGTCCAGCTTGACCCCCAATTTGGAATCTTGATTTGTAGGACCAAGATGTACCACACCCTGGTCTCAAATCAGGACCATGATGTACCATGCCCTAGTCCTGAATCAAGATCAAGGTGTATATGCCATGGGCCTCCTAATCAGGCCCCAAATTGGCCCCCTCTAACAGTCACCTTTGATGAGTAGGAAATCTAGCCCCATGTCGACTTGTTATAGAAATTCAATTGGATTTGCGATAAGCAAGTATAAAAGGAGTTCTACCCCTCTCATTTAAAATCTAATGGAATTCCTAATCAAATCAAGAGAGAAAAATTGAGATCCTACATTCAAGTGAGCAAGCAATAAATATTATATCAAGCATTGGACCAGAAGTGAAGTCAAGATTCAAGCATCAAAGATGAGATTCATGTTCTATGTATTTATAAAGACAACTTGCATGAAACCCTAATTCCTTTGTGGAGACAACCAAAACCTCATTAAAGGTATATCATTAGTTTTTTATTCATTCTCAACCTTACCCTCAAAAGGAAATTATTTTACTGCAGTCTTTCATTTATATTTTCAATTCAATTTCATGATTAATTCTAAAATCAAGGTTTGACCTAAGGCAACCCCCTATTCCAAACATATTTCCCCTTTTCATTGTGTGTAGGAACATGTACATAAATGAATTAATGAGGATCAACAAGATTCATAGAGACGAACAAGTTCAACTTTCGACTCCGAGAAATTCAGAGGATCATGGTGAATTGATACAACCTGATCTTGAAAATCAGGTCGAACTAATCTTTCATAATTCACTATCTTGCGCTAATATTCAACAATTCAAATCAATTCAATTCAATCTAAGGAGGATAGAGTCCTATCAAAGGATCTTTCAATCTGATTGGAATCCTATTCTTACAAGGTTAGATCTATTAGATTCCTCTCCTTAATATAATGGTTAATTAGGTCAATTAGTTGTTTAATTATCTTAATTCAACCCTAACTCTAAATTTCCACTATTACAATACCTTGAAATTTTCATACCAACAAGTAAAAAATATTTTAATTTAATTTGTGTGTTGTTTGTGGAGATGAAAAATTACAAATGATCAAAACAATAAATTCAATAAACCCAATTCAAAATTGATCAAATCACTCAATGAAGCATAAAATGAATGAAGGACATGATGAATAAACCAAATGATTATACCTTTATCCAAATACCTTTCTTAGCTCCATTGGTGTTGAATTTGTAGTCGATCGAATGTGGATTGCTCTACCATCACAATAGCATCAACATAGCACAATGATAAAAAGTTTGCATGAATACTCAATGATTGTAGATGGATCTAATGAGGTGAGAAAGAGTAGGTTCATAAGCATCATTTGATATTGATTAATGAATAGGATTAATTAGATAGATCAACATACACAATTAGTTGAGTCAACAAAAGACCTAAATTTAGGGGATCAACAAATAGCCTAATTTAGAGAAGCATATGCATGAGGACAATTTGATGAAAGGACTAGAAGTGGGTGTTAGTGGAATTGAAGAAGGGAATGTGCATGATAGTTAAAAATAGAATTTAAATAAATAAATTATTTAATTATATATGCATGATAAAATAAAATAAAAATAATTCTTTTATTTCTTTTTAGAGGAAATGTGTTTAGGAAAATGGATTAAATAAAATTAAAATAATTTAATTTAAAAATGGATGAATAATTAGCCAATTAAACAATTAAAAATTATTATCTAATTATAGCATCGTAAATTGTCACCGGGGCAATTTACACCTCATGTTTGTGCCCCTACTTTAGTGTGTCTGCCTCTCTTCTCCAATCTGGGTTCGTTCAATGCCTTAACTCCAATTTTGATGCCATATACACCTGCCAAATGACTCTTTGGAGGGGTGTCCTCCCTTTTGGGCTTAAATTTTGGTCCCTGTTTGAGGAGGACTAGGATGCTAGCACACCGATTTCCCTCAATGGGGCCCATTTTTCAAGTGGAGGATGGGACCTATCTCTCCAGTGGGAAAATAAATTGGTCACTCTATATGACCATTGGAGGTTGGCCTAATCGGCAAATTGACCTAGGATCTCATATATAAATACATTAATCAATTCATTTCAAATATAATTCTCCATATCCAAGCAATCAAGAATTCAAGAATTCAAGCATTCATCTTCAAACAATTTCAAAGGTCTTCAAGGCTGCATGTTCTTCATTCAACCATTGTGGAGAAAATTGCATCATTCAAATGCAAGCATGTGTGTGTGATTAGGGTTTTGTAATGTTCATGTCACTTCATACAACATATGTGATTACATTCAGGAAGCAAAGCATCATTATCGATCAGTACAGATATGTGGTATATCTTACCATTATTTATTTTAGTATTTATAATATTTCATTCAAGGTTAATTCCTAAATTGAGGTTTGACTTAGGAAAACCCCTATTACCAAAATATTTCTTTTTTCTAGTGTGTGCAAGAATAGGTACAGAGCTACGATCTTTAGAATCAATTTTAATTATAGTAACAAATAGATCGCCCTTTGGAGTGCAAAAAGTGCAAAGCACCAAAGAAACCACTATCCCAGTCCCGACAAATCAAGAGATCCTTCTAGGAATAGATCCGAATGTATTTGCATTCCTCAGATCCAAGTTTATGGCTCGATCCAATTATTGTAGCTCACTGCTTATGCGTTTTTACATCAATTCCAACACATTTACCCTTTTTAGGATTAATGATAGTCCTAAAGATACTGAGAGGGTGGGTGAATCAGTATCTAACTGGTTGACAAAATATTTAACCTTATTAATTATTTTTCATTCTAAAATAATGTACCGGTAAATAAGAATTAATGCAATAAACAGGAACAATAAAGACATCATAGAAAACACACCATAACACAAGATGTTTAACGAGTAAACTCAGTGTGGGAAAAACCTTGATGGGATTTGTGACCCAAAATATTCACTCACTGGCCAATGAATAAATATTACTTACAATGAGGGGCCTGCACATGCAAGAAGGCCAACTGCCTGGAGCTCCCTGCTCAATCTACAAAATAGAAGTCTCACTGACTTACAAAATGGATTATGAGAATCCAATATAATGCATTGCTTCAAATCAACATCAACTATGCCAGGTTTAGTACCGGTTTAAGCTCATACTATAACCATAAACCTTATACGAAATCTGCCTTATGCATTCACATATATGTTCCTTATTATTTGCTCATTCCTATTCTATCTCTACTCTATATCAAAATGATTTACAAGATCTCATACATATATGAGTTTATTACAATATGCCATATTGGCTTTACAAAATATAATTACAATTAAATACAATAAACAAAAGTTTATTCCTGTCGGTGGGGGTGTCGGTAGGCATTGTAGTTGCTGCCGGTGAAGTGTCTGCCAGTGTCGTTGCCTGCCAATGGTTTACCATATGAATGCCACAAGGTTGCCTGAAGGTTTCCATTAGGTTTCCATCAATGACAACACCATCATTTCTCATTAGAGTGTAGAATGCCAACAATCTCCTCCTTTGGCACTGATGGCAACACTCATGAGAAAAAACCAAAGACTGTTCCAAAAAAGTGAAGTCCAAAAAATTTACCAAAAAGATGTACTCCCCCTGAGCAGATGATCTCCTTTGATTAGCCTTTTATCTCTATCCATTACTCTCCCTTTGACATCAATGACAAAGGTTGTCAAAAATTGTCAGACGAGTGCAAAATTTCACCTTAAGATTTGTAATCGGTTGGTTACAATCTGAAATATATCAGCCAAAACCAAATTTAAACTCTGCATGAATCTGTTGCTGTCATTCATGGTTGCCTCACTTCGTTGGATCATACTGGTGAGATGATGCATACGTTCCTTCGGTGATATTTCTCCTTGAATTAATGCCTTAGAGATCTCATTTCTCAGATAGATAAGAGTATCCAACTTAGGATTAAGTTTATACTTAAGCTCTCTGGCATTTGCCTTGATCCTTGCTTTTTCCTTCTCAAATTTCTCCAACTTTTCTTCGAATCCTGCTATTTCTTGCTCAATAACTGATATAGGTTCAGATGAACCAATAATGTTATCAGCTATATCATCAATTTCTTTTTGTACTTTTCTTATTTCCTTTTCAATGTCCTTAGTCAACAGATGTGGCTTGCATGTTTCTCTGTACAGTTCCTTATACTCCAAAATTGTTGTATTTAGTGCCGGTAAAAGTGTGTTAATATGTTCAATGCACTTCTTTATTGTCTCCTCAAAGAATTTTTCTTTTTCTTTTTCCATTTTCTCTTTGAATGTATCCTCATTTACTTTATCCACTGTTATTACATTTCCAACAATAAATTTAGACAATGTGTCTAACTGTCCTAAAGAATCCTTTACATGATCTACATTACATTTTGGTGCAATCATCTTAAGAATAGGTATTGCATCATCAATTACCTTGTAGGCCAATGCATTACAGTCAGTTATCTTCTTAATTGAGTCCAGAATTACCTCTGTCACATTAGTAGGTCTGAATTTGGATGTCTGACCAACTGCCTTTATTATTTCAGCACTTCCAACATTTGTTACCAATTGCTTGTATCAACCTCCAGTGGATCAGTCTGAGTTTGCATTTTAGTTAGCAATGGTTTGGGTTTCTCAGGGATTATCAGTTTTACTATCTCAATGTGTACCTGTTCCTCTATCGGTTTCTCTATTGGTTTCTCTGTTGGTTTCTCTGTGTTATCAGCTACCAGTATCTCTATCTCTATCTCTATAGGTTTCTCAGTGCCAGCATCTATACTACCAGTATTCATTCCACTGTCCAAAGGTTGCTCTATATGCTATGTTTGCTCTGGTTTTTTTAACCTCAACATTTTCTGTCGGTTGCTTAACAATGTTTCCACTGCCAACAATGTCATTTTGTACCTTTGTGTTGTCCTTGTCCACAACAATGTTCACTTCCTGAGTATCAACATTCATGGTGAATAGAATTTCTGATTTAGGGTTAGTGTCATCATGTATTATGTCCACATTTTCAGTAGCTGGTGTATCATCAATATGTACCAGTGCAGTATCCAAGGGTGGTGGTAAGTTGTCCGTTGTTTTGATGTTTGGTATTCCACCAACTTTACCTTTCCCTTTGTCCTTGTCCTTCTGATATACTTTGAATGTTTTCTTAGGTCGGTTTAATTCTTCCTATTTTTCCTTTTCTACAAAAAAGATATCCCATCTATCAGTCATTTCCTCTGCAATTTCATTAACTCTACTAGCCATTAAGCTCACCTATCAGTGACCACTAGCAAAAACTGATATGTTAGCTTCACAAATTAATTCATCAATCTCCTCTTTAGAGTTAACTAGATGTACAACTAGAAGTTTTTCAACCTTAAGTTTCTTGTCCAACTCCATTACTGCAATCCTCTTTGCATCTAACCTTTTATATAGATCATTTGGTAAGTCATCTACCACTTCAATTAACACTTTCTTATATATGTCTAGATGTAGAATAATACCATTTTCAACACTTTCCTTTTCTGAATCAGTGAATTATCCAAAGGTGGTATAACCTGTTTCTGTTTCTTCTTGGGTGTTAACTTCTTTGTCGGTTGTCTTACCACTTGTTACTTCTTTCTCAGAGTTCTTGTTTTCTTCGGTGGAGGAGAGGGTACTGGTGAAGGTTTTCTCTTCCTATCAACTCTCTTAAATTCAACAGGTATCTCACTATCAGATGATGTGCCAATCGATGAAATGTGTGCCTCTGGTTGCAATCCTTTTAGTTCACTTTCCTTTATTCCAGTAAGGTTCATAACATTTTATTTTATTTCCTTTACCTATTTTGATGCATCTCTTATGTACTTTTCTCTTCTCTTTCTTTGTTTCATTGTTTGTACATCACTCTCAATTATTTCAGCACTACCAAAAACTTTTTCTGTTGGTTCTCTAAGTGCTTCTAATAGGGTTTTAGCATAAGTCTCAATAATATTCACATCAGCCTCATACCCCATTTCAGTTACCCATATAGTTCTAGGAAGAACTGCTTCCATCCACATTTCATCTTTCTTAATCACAAAGCAGATTTCCTTATCATATTTATCTACTATACTCTGTGGTAGTCTCTCTCTGGTTTTCATTTTGGCTTGGAAAGCTTTGAAATATTCAGTTATATTGTTTTCCCTAGCAGTACCCATGCCGGTGAAGGCTTCTTGCAAATGTTTGCCTACCGGTATGTCATATCCAAAATCTTTCTGTCCAATACTGAGAATTTGTTTTGAGAAATACAACATAAGGCATACCAAAAGATTACCAAAATGAAATGTCCCTTTCTTTTCACCTTTTATCTTTTTCAAGTTATCTACTAGTTCATCCTTCAACCATTCAAACACATTTATTTTTGCATCATTATTTACCATATCATAAGCATTTTTAATGCAAAGACGAGAAACTGAGTTAAGTCGGTTTGCATGTGTAGTCTTGTAGCCTAAAATCATACTTATGAATCTCACATTGATATCCTTGATGTCATTTACTCTCAGAGATCTACTATGAGATGTTACTCCAGTTAAGGTCATGACTGTGTTGTTAGGTACCTTCTTTATCTTGTTTGGTCTACTACCGGTTGAGGGTAAACCTGTCACTGCCCTAATTGCTTGTCGGGTGAATTTGCAAATTGAATCTAACCAAAAAAATTCTCCATGTGCCCTACTTAGGACAATTCTCACTACCTCCTCTAGAAATTTAGGGATGTTCAAGATTTCCACAAAACCTAAAGTCTCAATAACCTTGTGCTCAGGTTTGACATTACCATTTTCTTCACAAATTATAGTTTTAAACACCTTTAACACTTCCACAGAACCTAATTCTTCAATATTGCAATGAATATAGATCCTAGGGTCTTCAGCATAAGCTACACCTTTAGGAATTTTTGAGAATGTGTCTATGGAATCATCTTGCTTAGCTATCTTGGGAATAATTTTGAAAACAGGCCTACGACGTTTTACAATTTCCACAATAGTATGGTTTGCAATAAATTTGGGAGCAGAAGAGGAAGCCATTTGAAAAATACCTTAACTTGCCTGATAATGTTTGAGTGCTTGAAATAAATTGCTTCACTTCTTTGCCTTGAATGCCTTCACTCAGATTTCACGCTCTCTACTAGTTTGAATGTTCGGTGATTCAAAAATGAAGGAAAACCAATGATTTATAATGAAATTTCTTTCAACAACCGCAATAAATGCTCATCGGTTAAGTGAAACTTAACATATCTGCCGGTAAAGAAGAAATCTATCTTCTCACCATCAATCGAGGGTAATCTGCATGATGTTCAACTTGCTGTAATACCCCCAAAGAGTTACTTCTCAGTTGGATGAAGAATCTCCTATCGGTGGAGTAATACTCTGTTCTACCGGTGAAGGAATAATCTCATCAATATTCTGATCTGTCTTTCTAATCCATTGTTTTGAAAATTCTTTCTTTACCTCATCAACCTTTTCTTTGCCTTTCAAACTGGTTCCTTTATTGTTTGTCGATGAAGTCTTGCTTCTACAAAATTTTGCAATATGTCCAATTTTGTTACAAGCATAACAAGTCACATTATTCTTCTGAATAGCCTTTCCATATCCTATGCCGGTTTGTGTTCTGAATTGATTAGGTAAGTGCCCAAATCTTCCATAAACATAACATCTCACATTCATTCTGCAGTTTTCTGAATTATGACCAACTTTGTTGCATTTGGAACATTGACCGGTGGGTGCATTAATGTTCTAATTGTTTCTAGATCTACACTGATTTTCTTTATGACCAAACTTGTTACAGTTAAAGCATTTCCCATTAAATTTGTAAGCATTAGGTTGTCTTACCGGTTTACTAGTGATCATGATTGTTTGCATTACCGAAACTTTCACCAACTTCAAATCAAAGTCCATTAGGATCTCCATTAGGTTTCTGACTTTTCAGCATATCATCAAGTTCTTCTGAACTTTTCTTGAATTTCTCTTTGTGTTGATTTGTAGTAGCCAACTCATTTTCGAGAATTCCCATTTGTCTCATAAGTTCAATTTTTTCATGCTGCATATGAAGTAGATCTGTCTTTAACATATCATTTTCATGACTGAGTCTTAGAATTTCATTTCTAGTAACATTGAGTCTCCTAGTCAAGTCATCTTCATTCTTCTTCTTATCTTCAATGTCTTTACAAAATCTCATAGTCATATCTTGCATTTCATTCCTCATAGTCATGTTTTCTTGTCTCAATTTGTTCACAAGCTCATTAAGAATTTCCTTTTTATCATTATCATTCTGCATCTTCTCATGAAGTTCTTTTCTTTTATTTCTAGAAATAGTAAGATTCTCCTGAAGTCCTTGAATGAATTCCTATGCAGTCCTTAGATCATCTTCAAAAGTTTGATATTCTTCAACTTCTCTAAATCATACTCTACAAGAGCTCCTTCCAATTGCTTTCTTAAGTTCTCCATCTATACCGGTGTCAAAATCTTCCTCAAGTTGTTAGGCTTTTGAAAAGAGAGGACGAGGCTCTGATACCAATTGTTAGGATTAATGATAGTCTCAAAGATACTGAGAGGGGGGTGAATCAATAGCTAACCAGTTGATAGAATATTTAACCTTATTAAGTATTTTGCATTCCAAAACAGTGTACTGGTAAATAAGAATTAATGCAGTAAATAGGAACAATAAAGACATCATAGAAAACACACCATAATACAAGATGTTTAATGAGGAAACCCGATGTGGGAAAAACCTCGGTGGGATTTGTGACCCACAATATTCACTCACTGGCCAATGAATAAATATTACTTACAATGAGGGGCATGCACATGCAGGAAGGCCAACTACCTAGAGCTCACTGCTCAATCTACAAAATAGAAGTCTCACTGACTTACAAAATGGATTATGAGAATCCAATATAATGTACTGCTTAAAATTAGCATCAACTATGACAGGTTCAATGCCGGTTTAAGCTCATACTATAACCATAAACTTTATACAAAATCTGCCTTATGCATTCGCATATATCTTCCTTATTATTCACTCATTCCTATTCTATCTCTACTCTATATCAAAATGATTTAAAAGATCTCATACATATATAAGTCTATTACAATATGCCATGTCAGCTTTACAAAAGATAATTACAATTAAATACAATAAACAAAAATTTATTCATGTCGGCTGGGGTGCTGGTATGCATTGTAGCCGCTGCCAGTGAAGTGTCTATCAGTGCTGGTGCCTACCAGTGGTTTACTAGATGAATGCCACAAGGTTGCCTGAAGGTTGCCAGTAGGTTTCCATCAATGACAACACCATCATTTCTCATTAGAGTGTAGAATGCCAACAACCCTAATTTTAGCATTTTCACAATTTAATTTAAAAGAGGGTATCAAATCCTAATCCAGTGAATCTAATATAAATTCTCAGCCCTATCCTTGTGGATTTGAGGCTATATCTATTGGGTTCACCTCTCTTTAATGTATTGGTCCCTAAGTAAAAATCAATTGTTTTCATATATCTAATTATGGAAACCCCAATTTTTCACCAGCACATTTTGGTGAACCCAACACCTTACACCTTTAATTCTAATTTATGTTCTTGTATATGAGTGTTTATGTAATTTAAAATTCAATTTTACATTTACAAGCTCAGTTTCCATTTGAATTAAAAAAATTTAGAGGTTAAATTCAAAAACACCCTAATTTTTAAATCTAAAATTGAGCTTGTGGATTGTCTAATTTGGATCAATTATTTTCAGATCTGATTGAAGAACTTTCAAATTATCAATTTTGCATTCATAGATCATATTTTAATCAAATCCCTAATTTATTTTGGTTAAATTGCTTTGTGGGTTGCATAATTTTTCCAATGAATTTTCAGATCTGATTTTGAACATTAATAATGGCATTTAATAGATCTTATTTATTTTTTATTTCACATATTATTAATTTTCTTTTCACTTACATTTATCATAATCATGTATTGGATAATATCTTCTTTCATTTCACATTGCTTCTTTTCATTCATAGCACTTTGGCATATTGTATTTTTAGAATTTCTAGATCACTCCCTTTTAATCAATTAGATCACAAAGCTTTCATTTATAGTTCATTTTGTGTCATGGTGATACTTTTAGGGAAATTAATTTCATATACATATCACTTAAAATCTTTTGTAGATCCTAATCCTATAGATGTTAGTGGAAACCTAATACTTGTACCTCTCCTAGTGTATCTAATGTGAACGCAGAAACAACTAATACTCCTATTAATGATCTCTCTAATGGAGAGAAACATGGCACCATATTATTCTCATACACATACCCTAGTGCAAGGGGGGCAAGATCAAAATATTGGTGTTTCTATTTCTCCAGATCTTCCTTACCGCTTAAAGAGAGATTAATCACAAAAGACATACCATTATATGCAAGAAAGGACATCAAAAACATGAAAAATGCAACCCCTAAAGGGAATAGTGACACTTTAGATAGGGAGAAAGAAAGGGATAAGATTTGTGCCCCCCAAGTATAGAGGCAAGAATGAACCATGTTGCTGCCCCAAGATGTTTGATATTGAAAAAGAATCACCTCTTATAACAAAGAGCCCCCAATTAAGTTAACTACTAGTGTCATAGGGTGAGGAGAAACATGGAGGGTGAGTAGAGTGGTAAGGCACTACTTTCTCACTGAGAAAGAGAGCAATATCAATTGAAAGATCTATACAAGCCCTATCAAATTGTTCTTGAACAAATTCCTTAAATTCTTTACACTTTCGAAGAGAATGAGAACCACCATGATGATAAATACAATGTTCACTACCTTGTTTTTTCTTATTGCTAAACTTTAAAAATAAAAAAACAACATTCTTATTATACTTTTATTTTCAAAAGATTCTAGTTGCTAATATCTCTTGATCATCAATAGGATTAGGCCTTGTCTCTTGTTAGAAGAATTATTATCATCTAGGAAAAGGATTGTTAGATGAATTATTATCATATGTGATTTTAACTATGCCTCTATCAATGAGTCCTTGCATGCCATTTTGAAAATTAGGACAATCATTTGTATTGTGATCATTGGCTAGGTAATATGAGTAGAAAGGAGTTTTTGAGTAAGAGGCACTTTTAGATGAATGATAGGTTTTTTGTCTTGTAAGATGATCTTTGAAGTATTGAATCCTAAGGATATCATCCATAGGAGAATCATGATAATGTCCTAGGCCTTTTTTGCTAGCTTGCATAGGATGTTTTATAAGGATTCTAATCCCTTGTTCATATTTTCCAAGTCCTTGTCCTCTAAAACATTATTTTGATACTATGTTAAAGACACTCCTATAAGAATTTATTGATTGAGAAGGAGGAGGCAGGAACATTATAATGGATTTCCTTGAAATTTGTATTGTAATTTTTTTTAGAAGGAACAAAGGGACAATTATATGAAGAAGGAATATCTTGTGGAGGAATATTTTCCTTTCTATCATCATGCATATCCTCTTTGGTAGATTGGGAAAGAAGATCCTTATCATCCAAGGCCTCATTTTTTGTTAATGTTATGTTGGGAGATATATCATGAATGAAATACATAATATCATCCTCTCTATAAACATTTTGATTATTAAGATAGGTTCTAGGAGAAGAATATGTGATCTTTCATCCTAGTTCTCTCTCTTTCTCCCTTTTGAGATTACCTCTTTTTTAGAGTTGCATTTAACATATATAAATGTCTTTTCTTGCTTTGGATATTTATTCATGTGAGTAAATTGTGCATTTTCTAATGTTTAATATCTCCTTAGAGGTTGTGTAATTCTTCTCATTTTCCCTATTCTTGGGGGGCAATGGTCTTTCTCTCTTATCCTTTCTAAGGACCCACTTTTCCTTTGTTGAGTGGTGTTTTCTTATGATTTGATATTATTCCTTGTGTGAAGTTGTTGTTTGCTTAAGGATTCTTTATTATGCAAGAGGTGTATGTCCTTGGCCACAACCTCTTTTACACTTGGTAATGTATATCTATTATAAACAAATCCATCACTTTGGGTCAAAAGTGAGTCATCCTTCATCAAGAATCTCTTTCACCTAGCAATAGGGAGAAGGTAGGAATTCTTGTTCTCTATCCCTTATTTTGGTAGAAGATGCTATATTTGTTCAAAAAATCCACTTGGAGGTAGACATCTTCTAAGAAAAGATCTCTTCTCCTCCAAGGATCCTCCTTACACTTGTTGCAAGATATCTATTTTTCAACTATCTTATAGTTTCTTATAAGAGTATTCCCTCTTTAGCTAGGATTTATGAACATTGTTTCCTAAAGGATATCTCCTTGGTGTTGAAGGTGGGTATCCTTGTTTCGAGCTTCCTTAAGACATCAACATAGGGCTATGTTGATATTTTAAGGAGGGGGGCAGGGGGGGCATACATATTGCTCTCTTCATACCATATTGTATCATATATTTGCATGTCTTAAATGGTGTGTTCAAACTTAGAAATAGAGAAAAAAAACTCTTGTATGAGATGCTTCATGCCCTAAACTAGACATAGCATTTGATATATGCCTTAAACAGGGTGCACATCACCAAAACTAGAGAAAACAAACTCTTATATGAGATGTTTTTGAAACCAAACATTTGCCCCTTGACATTTTCATTTGCATTTGCATTATATGTTTTAAACAGGTTGAAGTACACTTGAAACTAAAGGAAACAAACTTCTATATGGGGTGCTATACAATTGAAATAAGACATCACTTGCACACACAAATGAGGATGAGTGGAACTAGCAAAACACAACTAAACTATTCCTACTTTCCTCCCAACATGGATCACCTAGAAAAACACATCTAGAATGTGTATCCATGTCCTCTTTCATCATTAGTCTCATGGATCACATAAGAAAAATACATCTACCATGTGTAATACCCTAAAAATGGTGACCTAAACCATGGGCCCCTAATCTCGACAACATCACCAAGGTCCTAACCAAAGACAATTAAATCAATCTTGAGCACCTATTTAATTAATTCTTCAATCATTAGTGTTAGAAGGCAAATAAATCACTCTATATTAATTAAATATTTATTTAATTAATTAAATCATTCTAAGTAAATCATTTTGATCAATTATCCTATTTATTTAATTAAATATCCTAGCATATTTAATTAATAAATAAATTTGCCATTTAATCATAAAAAAATGAATTAATTTACAAAAAGATATTTATCACAAAAAGAGGAATTAATTTGCAAAAGAAAGAGTTAAATTGGAAACAAAAGAAAAGAATTAAATTGAGAGAAGAAATTAAACTTAAGATATTTTTTTTTCTAAAATTGAGATAAATGAAAAATCAAAAAAGCAATTAAATTGAATTAATCATTTTCTCTAAAAATAAAACTTAAAAGCTTTTCTTGAGGAAATAAGTTCAGTTGCATTGAAAAGGCTTTTTCTAAATAAAAATCTCAAATAAATTAAAGAAAAGTGCATGGAATCGACTATTTTTATCTCAAGTGCATGGAATCAACTAAATTTATCTCCAATGTAGACTCAAACTTATAATCTAAATGCATTCAATCAAGCTACAATAGGAATTTATCTTAAGATTAACTTAATCCGATCTCTCGGTTATTTCAATTATCCTAAATTGTGCTTTTTCTTGAGGAATCTCAACCGCTCATTGCTAATCGATCTTGACCGTTGGTCTCTCTTTTGAGTCTCTATAAATTCAATCTTCATCTCTCATTCAAAACACCCTGGAGATTTATTGTTATTATGCAGTTTTTGCTTTGGAGTCATTGAAGATATTATGCTTTGAGATTATTGCATCTTAGTTTAGCTTTTTGCATATTTAGTTTAATCACAATTGCTTGAATTCATATAGCTTAATATTCATTCATCTAGTTTAATATTGCATATCTAGCTTAATCTTGCATACATTTAGCTTATTCTTGTGCTCATATAGATTAAATCCTTCATCTTGGTGTAAAATAGTCACTGGTATTGCTTAGGAAAATCTGAGAGTAAGTCTATACTCGCATCTTTTAGAAGGTAATAGGTCGATTTGTTATGGTTTTCATATTCATGATTATATTTGTCTAAACATGCATGCAATTACTTAATTGAAGTGTTGTGTCTTACAATTTGCAGATATTTATCCACTTTTCACACACATTTTTGGCGCCCACCGTGGGGCAAAGGACTACATCTTTCGGCCTCGTAGATTAACTTATTTCTATTTTTTCAGATTTATTTTTTGGATTTTTTCTGTACAGTTACTACAAAAACTCATACGAGTTTTCATAGAGGCCCAAACGATAAACTGTAGGTATCGTACAGTCCATCGTGAATGATCATACGGCTTGGTGAGAATACTCGTATGGTATTCTGGTTTTTGGTATTAAAACATACTACATTTTTAGGATTTTCTTGTTGAATTTTATGGTACTAATGCTAGCCCTAGCTTGTTTTCTGTCTGCTTGAGAGATTTTGACAGCCTAGCCAATTTTTGCAGAATGTTTGTCGAAGAACACACCTGTTACACAAAAACAATATGACTATTGGTTTGTTGTTTTTGCAGAATGTCTGAGGAGATTCAAGTGAACTTTGTGTATTCTTTAAATTCATTTTTTAGGCACTTAAATTGCTATCTGGTTAATGAACAAATCTGTCTTTTGTGTTTTAAGAAAAATCTAAGAGGTAGGAGAGTATGCTCTTGTCTGCATAGACAATCAGAAATCCAAACCCTCAAATCTTTTTCTAAGTTTGAGATTTGTGTACCTTTAGTGAGCCTATCACAGTAGGAAAAAGTAATCACCTTGTGAGAACGACCCAAGTGAGTACAACTGAACTTGAGCATTCCAACTCACTATAATAAATAGGCCTTTGGTGATTAAAGTCTCAGAGGATGGGATTATTTGAGTTTTCTTTTTGAGATCTCTCATATCAAGCATTTTGTAGGGCCTCCTGGTCTCAATCACGTTTACGTGACTACAACTTGTTTCGGTACCTTGTCGGGCTATAGGCCTCAATCATGCTTGCGTGACTTGAAGGGGTAATTTTGAATGAAATTCCTGACTAAGAACTATAAGATAGAGGCTACTCGATTCACCTCCGAAAGGGGGGTAAATCTTTGTGCAATAGAGTAGTAACTCTCCCAAGATACTTGTCATTTTTTGCCCCCATTAGCATTTGGAGTCGACTAATATGACGTTGATAATCCATTGCATGAGACTCAGTGGCCATATTCTGATTAGCTATTGGGTGTGTACCTGAGTCTGCAAGAAAAGGTTTTCTTCTCTAAGCCAACTTCGGTAGGGTTAGTGTGTTGTGCTAAAATTCACTATACATCTTGCAAGTTTACTGTGTTTCCATCCCTGAAACTGAAACTAAAATACTGAAATTGGAGAAAACAATAAACAACTCAGTGATCAAAACTTTGTCTGTGTCAAAAACTGGTCTTTGTCAGTCATCAAAACTCAGTCCTAGTCAAAATATGGTCTCTGTTAGTCATCAAAACTTTGTCTGTGCCAGAATCTTGTCTCTGTCTAGTCCACTGTCATACAAGTCTATTGAATTATCTTCTGGCTATATACCTATTGTCGTACAAGTCTTAATTGGTCCTGTCAGTTTATCATCTGGCCCTATCATAATTGTCATCCGGGTATACAAAATTGTTGTTCTGTTATAAGAAAATTGTCTTCTGGTCTTTAGTCTACTGTTGTACGAATAATCATCATACTCATCAGATTATCACCTAGAGATCATTAAACCATCATGCGAGTTTAGGCAGCAACTCATACGAGAAACTGCCTATATCATCTAGGAACTATTACATTATTGTCTGGGTAAAAAAAAAAACTTTGTCGTACGAATTCCTGATTTTGTCAGTCCAAAAACTTGTCTGTCTACACACTTTTCTAGAATAATCATACTTGCCTAATCAGTCTACAACGAGCATAAATTTGGTCATCATAATTCTATGTATAAACAATCTTGATAGTGTACCCCTGTCATTGTGTTGCACATTTTGTCGATCATCTTTCAGCTAGTTTAATCAACTACTTATCAAACTTAAGTTACTTTGATCACGTCTTATATAGGATAGATCATTCCTAAAACCAGACCGAGTCTTAGTCACTTCTCTCAAATCAAACTAAGTTACTTAGATCATGTCTTATATAGGATAGATCATTCCTGAAACTAGACTTAGTCTTAGTCACTTTCCTCAAACACTACATGAAACGAACATCTAGCTTCAATTTTATCTTGACTTCTTTATCACATCTAGCTCTTGGTCTCGTCGGTTGTAAATGCACGTTCAAACCAAAAGCTCTTCTAAAATTTTTGACAAAAGTAAGAAGCCCATGGCTACCTTGGCCCAACAAATTCAATATCTCAAGAGAGAAATATATGACATTCAATCCCAACAAAAAGATTCAATGACCCCTCTTGAGATAAAATTTTATGCTATTAAGAACACCAGACTTCAAGAAATGCTAAAACAATTACATAAGGGGGAACATAAAGTAATTGGAAATCAAAATCCAAATCTCATACAAGATCACAAGACACCTTCACCAAGAGAAAAAGACGTCTATCCCCTAGATAAACAATTTACACCTTTGGGGCAATCTATCGAGTCAACTTTGGAAGAGCTTCTTGAGCATAATCTTATCATATTTCCTAACAAGATCGCATGGGGACGTGAAATTTTGAGTAATTACTATGCATATCATAGGTATAACAAACATAAGACTTCAATGTGCATGAAATTAAAACATAAAATTCAAGACCTCCTCGATGATGGTGTTATTGAAATTGAAAATGTTAAAAATTCACCTAAGGAGAAACCGGATTTCATTTCCAAGTGTAATACCCTAAAAATGGTCACCTAAACCATGGGCCCCTAATCTCGACAACATCACCAAGGTCCTAACCAAAGGAAATTAAATCAATCTTGAGCACATTATTAATTCTTCAATCATCAAATGCCACATGGCAAATCAATAACTCAATATTAATTAAATATTTATTTAATTAATTGAATCATTCCAAGAATATCATTTTGATCAATAATCCTATTTTAGTTTATTAAATATCCTAGCATATTTAATTAATTAATAAATTTGCCATTTAATCATGCAAAAAAGGAATTAATTTATTACAAAAGAGGAATTAATCACAAAGCAAGAGTTAGATTGAAAATAGAATAAAAGAATTGAATTGAGAGAAATCAAACTTGAGATATTATTTCTTCTTCTAAATTGAGATTAACTTGAAATAAAAAAAACAATTAAATTAAGTTATTAATCATTCTCTAAAAATAGAACTCAAAGCTTTTGAGAAAAAGAAGTTCAGTTTCATTGAAAAGACTCTTTTCTTGAATAAATCAAAGAAATCGCATGGAATCACCTATTTTTATCTCAAGTGCATGGAATTAATTTAATTCTATCACCAATGCAACTCGAACTTATAACCTAAATGCATTTCAATTAAACTATAATTAGAATCTATCTCAAGGTTAACTGAATCTGATTTCTCAATTATTTCAATTAATCCTAAATTTTGCTTTTTCTTGGTCTCTCTCGTGATTTTCTATAAATTCAGCCTTCAGCTCTCATTCAAAACACCCTGGAGATTTATTATACACTTTTTTCTTTGGAGTCATTGAATATATTGTGCTTGCTTTTTGAGATTATTTGTATATTTAGTTTACTCATGATTGCTTGAATCCATATTGCTTGAATCTTTCATCCATATAGCTTACTATTCATCCATCTAGCATAATCTTGCATCCATTTAGCTTAATCTCATGCTCATATAGATTAAATCCTTCATATTGGTGTAGTCTAGTCACTGGTATTGCTTATACAAATCTGAGAGCAATCTTATACTCACATCTTTTAGAAGGCAATTAGTCGATTTGTTATGGTTTTTATATTCATGCTTATATCTATCTAACCATACATGTAATGAATTAATTTAAGTGTTGTGTCTTGCAGCTTACAGACTTATTCCACTTTTACACACACACATTTCTGGCACCCATCGTGGGGCAGAAGACTACTTTTTTCAGCCTCCAAGACTAACTTTTTATTTATTTTTATTTTTTTGGATTTTTGACTTTTCAGATTTTTGTCGTACAGTTGCAGCAAAATATTGTACAACATATCTCACATGCCAGAATGACAAACTGTAGGTATCATACGATCTGGTACGGATTATCATACGACTAGGTGAGAATTATTGTATGGATCTATATTTTTTTTTTGGTAAAAAAAAGAAGATTTCATTCTTCAGGCTCTCTATTCAATTTTGATTATATTGACGCTGACCTAGGCTTATTATCTGTCTATCTGAGAAATTTTTACAACCTAATCTGTGTTTTGCAGAATGCCTATCGAAGAATATGCTTGTCACACAAACACAATATGACTACTGATTTGTTGTCTTTGCAGGTTGCCTGAGGAGAATTGACCAAACATCATGTATTCTTTAAATTCATTTTTAGGCACCTAAATTGATATCTAGTTAAAGAACAAATCTGTATTTCATGTTTTAAGAAAATTTTGAGAGGTAGAAGAGTATGCTCTTATTTGTATAGACAATCAGAAATCCAAACCCTTGAGGCATTTTCTTTAAGTTTGTGATTTGTATATCTTTAGCGGGCCTGCCCTCTCGAGGAGCTAATAACTCTATAGCATTACGACCAGTGAGAGGGGAACGACCTAAGTGGGAATGACTAAACGCCAAGTACTCCAACCCACTATAAAATAAATGAGATTTGATGAAAATCAAGTCAACGATAGTGCTCGGGAATAGTTCTCTTTTGTACCTTCGGGAATATTAAACCTTGGTTTTCAAGGCTGGGAGACCTCTTAATTGAGTTTATACCTCGACGCACTGAATGGATCCCTTACTAGTTCCAATTAAAATTAGAAGCTACTCGGTTCACCTCTGAAAGGGGGGATAATATTTGTGCAAGAGAGATAGTAACTCTCCAAGGATACTTGTCATTTCATGCCCCCATTAGCATTTGGAGTCAGCTAATACAGTGTTGAGAATCCATTGAGTGAGACTCAACGATCGTATTCTGATTAGCTATTGGGTGTGTACCTGAGTCTACAAGCAAAAGTTTTCTTCTCTCACCAATTTCCATAGGGTTTGCATGTTGTGATTGGAGTTATTATTCATATTACATGTTTTCTGTGTTTTCATCCCTAAAACTAAAACTGGAATACCAAAACTGGATAAAACAAGAAAGAAACTCAGTGATCAAAACTCTATCTGTGTCAAAACTATGCTATCTTGATCGAAACTCTGTCTGTGTCAAAACTAGTCTATCCTAATTAAAACTCAGTCAACCTCAAAACTGGTCATACTCAGTCATTGAAAACTCAAAATTTTGCCTTTGTCCAGTAAATAGTCATATGAGTCTTCTGATTTATCATCCTGCTACATACATATTTTCGTACGAGATTCCATCAATCTTAACAATCTGTTGTTTGAGCTTGCATTTTGTGTCGTATGAGACCTTATTACTTGTCGTCCTATTTAGGGAACTGACGTTTTATCCCAAATTCTGTATCGTATGATAAACCATTGCATTGATCAATTTGTCATTTCAGACTTACCCATCTATCGTATGGTACTAGGCAACAACTCGTACAAAATACTATTGTCATCATCCTGAAGCTATTACACTGTCTTCTGGTCCTGTAAAACCTGTTGAACGAATCTTTGATTTTGTCAGTCTAGAATAGTCAAACTTGCCTAAAATAGTCTACAGCGAGCATAAAACTGGTTACCATAATCCCAAGCATAAACAGATCAAAACAGTGTACCTTTGCCATTTGTGTTGCACGATTTTGTCGATCATCTTTCATCTAGTTCAATCAACCATTTATCAAATTTGTCACTTAGATATCGTCTTACATAGGATAGATCGTTCCTGAAACTAGACCAAGTCTTAGTCACTTCTCTTAAATCAAACTAGGTAACTTAGATAAACGTCTTACATAGGATAGATCATTCTTGAAACCAGACTAAATCTTAGTTGCTTCTCTCAATTGATCTGTTAAATGAACAACTAGCTCCAAATTTGATCTTGACTTCTACATCACAAACAACTCTAGGTCACATCAGTCAATAAAAATGCCTATTCAAACTAGAAGCTCTTCTAAAAATTCTGACAAAAGTAAGAAGCCCATGGCTACCTTGGCCCAACAAATTCAAGATCTCAAGAGAGAAATATATGACATTCAAGCCCAACAAAAAGGTTCAATGACCCCTCTTGACATAAAAATTTATGATATTAAGAACACTAGACTTCAAGAAATGCTAAAACAATTACATAAGATGGAACAAAAACTAATTGAAAATCAAAAGCCAAATCTCATACAAGATCATAAGACATCTTTACCAAGATAAAAAGACATATATCCCCTAGATAGATAGTTTACACCTTTGGAGCAATCTATTGAGTTAGCTTTGGAAGAGCTACTTGAGCATAATCTTATCATATTGCCTAAAAAGACCACATGGGGATGTGAAGTTTTGAGTATTTATTATGCATATTATAGACATAACAAACATAAGACTTCAATGTGCCTAGAATTAAAACATAAGATTCAAGATCTCATTGATAACGATGTCATTGAAATTGAAGATCCTAATGACTCACCTAAAGAAAAATAAGGAACTATTTCCAAGCATGATCAAAATTATGAACCTGTGTCTAGTAATGGCTTACATGTAGCCTCCATCTCTTCCATAATGCCTCCATCTCCTGAGGCTTCTCAACAATAATCCATGTCATGTCTCTCAAATAATGAACCTAATGATGAAACTTTCCATGCTGATCCTCAAGGGCTATCTCAAGGGCCATCCTATCCAATGGTTAAAAAATATCCTACCTCTCTAGAATCCCATGAGGATCCCATTATACCTTTCCATTTCTTCCAAGATGATTCCCTTCCATCTCAAAGTAAAAGCATACTTCCTAAACAAGATCGTGATGCCTCTTCCACTTTTTCAAATGATCATATTCAAAATGAGGAGTCAAACACCCCTCCTGTTCTATCCAATGGTCCTCTTCCACATCAAGATCAAAGTATCCCTTCATCTCCTTTTCATAATCCTCCACGTTCACCTCAAGGATCCATCATGCCTACAAAGCCCTCTTATGATCCTACAAGTTGAAATATTTATAAACGCAAAAGGGTAGAGCTTCACAAGAAAGAATCCCTCCATGTTAAAAAAACTATTAAGAGTCATGGTCTCAGTGAAATTCCTTTGAATGTTGGTACACTTGCTAAACCAAATTCCAAGTACACGCCTTCCCCTTCATCTCTTCAATCCATTTTAGGACCCTATATTGCTCCATACCTTGTGTAGGATCAACAAAGGAATACATCTTCATGTACCTTCCATCCATCTAGAAGGACACAAAGGCTCATTGAGAAAAAGAAAGAAAAATCAAAATCTATATGGGTTCCTAAGGCACTTGTAGAAGCAGTGCATTCCAAGAAAGTGTAAAAGCATAAAAAATCAAAAACCATGTGGATTCCTAAGCAGTTTCTTGAAGCACAACAATCTAAAGAAAAATCCAAATCAACATCCCTGGTTGTTCCTCCATCCAAACCTTCCAAATATATTTCACCATCACCTCTTTCATCCATTTTGGATCCTTATGTCCCACAATCTCTGGTTGTTCCTCCATCCAAATCTCAAAATTTGAGATCTACTTTTCCTCCATCAATCCACCATCCCTCAAGATGTGTGCTAATGGTGATCTCACAAATGTTTCCATTCGCTCATGCACCAAACTTTCAATATCTGATCCATTATCCAACACCTCTTTTTCATCCTTCCATACCCTTTATCCAGTCATTTGCATAAGGCTTTATCCTAGTTTCATCACAAAATCCAAAAAACTAAGGAAATCAACATTGGAGATGCTAGACATGTACACTTAGTTGAGTCCTTCTTGGAAAGACATCTTTATCCGACTCTTCAAACAAAGATCAATGAACTACCTACACAAAACTATCTGACCCTATGAACAATATGCACCTTAAATGATATCATATCTAAGGGTTGGGTTAGTTTAGCATTTGCTTTATGCATTGCATATCATTTTCTTAAAAGCACTGCATTACATATATTTTCTTTTTCAAATGCATCGCATTTACAATTTCTGCATTTGCATATAGCAACATTAATCAAACAAGGCAACTGTCCAATTTTTTCATTTGTTTGTGATGCACTGCAAAAAGGATGTTAGGAGCCCAAGACAAGTCAAATGTTAGTGTTAGTATCAATCAAAAATGAAATATGAAAGAAACTACAATCCTAAGCATGCATATCGAGAGAGATATCAAACATATTATAGAAAGCATACAAAAACGGAGGAAAGACACTAAACCCTCCCAAATGCTTTTCAACATGCTCATAGCTGCTTATCCCTTGTTCCTCTCCTCTCCAAGTTCCACATGAGTGTAGCCCTCAACTTTTTGCACTACTATGGATGTCTTATGGAGATTCAAGATTTATGAATAATGAAGATAAAAAACTATGCAAATGCAAACAAACTAGAAATGAGAAAATACCTAATTAATCTATATTGCTTTTAGCCAAAAGAATAAACTAGATATGATTTTTCTCCTAAATGCTCTCTCAATTTTACTATAGGCTAGATGCATACAAGATTTTTGGATCTGGTTGAAGAAGGAATGGGCTCTATTTATAGGAAAAACAGGGCAATGGATGGTTGAGATTTAGTAATCTCAACAAGGGTCAGGATTGATGGGTTTATGATCCATGTGAGAGCTTTCAAACCAATCCCAGGATGACAAATGTCAAAATGAGATGGATTGAGAGGAGAGGGAAGAATAATTAAATACTTGAGATGACATGAAGGTTACCTTAGGAGGTAAGGTTAGGCTTGAGTTGAATGAATAAAGCCTTTATCCAATGAATAATGCTTTTATCCAACGGACAAACTCTTGTGCAAGAGTTAGTGGGGATAACCATGGTAAAAGAAATGAATGCTTGAAGAGACCCATGAGTTAGATGGGGGTTAAGTTAGAGGGAAAGTCTCTAACCATGTGGGTGAGTTGAGTTAACCATTAATGGTTATGTAAGAGACATAAGTGGTTTGGAAGACTTTGAGGGTTAGCTTGTTGAAGACATAAAGCCTTTAATGCATTTCATATACTTTGAGGCTTTGAGAAGTGACTTCAAGTTGCTTAGGAATGTGACAATAATTAGGAGATGGATTAGGCTAATTAGGAAGGGTTAGAAGAGTCTAGAAGGGGATTAGAAGAGCGAGTGGGTTTGGTGGGTGAGAGAAAATAGGATTTTAATTAAAATAAAATTCATTTATTTCAACTAAATAGGTGCAACTTGCATTTGTAGGAGAATACAAGTTGGGGGGGGGGGGGTAGTTTAGGGATTTAAATAAATATTTATTTATTTATTTAAAGGAGGAAAGGGGTTAAATTAAACAAATATGTTTTATTCATTTAATTGATTGTAGAGTGTGGCTTAATGAATTAATTTAAATAAATTAAATAATTTATTTAGTTAATAGAAGAAGAGGTTGAGGATGAAATTGATGGTTAAATAATCAAATAAATAGTAAATATTCATTTAATTAAGTGGACGGATTTATGTGACTACATTTTCCCCTCTTTGAGACGGTGTGGTTTATCGCATTGTTTCAAAGAAAGAAAGATAGGTGTGAAGAAATATGCCCCATAAATGTTAATTTAATGGGTGGTATGCCCCATCGAGAGATGGGCCGAAACATTTTGAAAAATCGGGCGATCTCTTGAAAAAGAGAAAGAAGTTGGGGGGAGGTAGAATAGAAGAAATTAGAAATAATGGTGAAATAATGGGAGAAAACAGAGTGAATACGGAGAAAGGGCAAGCCAACAAGTACCCTTAGGTCATGCAAGAGATACAGTGCAAAGGTAGTGTGTGCTTTTGATTGATGCTATTCAATTGATCAAAATTGGTTGGACAATCTGGCGCAATCGATTGAATTGCCTCGATTGAGTCAAAGCATGACAGTTGATGTCAGTTGTTCACTTGGATAGGATAAACTCTGAGTAAGTGAGTCAAAGTGACATGTTGTGACTTAGACAATTGTTGTAATTTTCTGATGAAGTCAAGGTATCTGAAGAAAAATACTCATTGAGACTTAAACAATTGATGTAATTGTCCATGTTGATTGTGTTTGATTGGTTGATCAATTGATAGTGCTTGAGTTGTAGGTTGTTTGTGGTGAATCATAGCAGCCTCGTTGAGACTAGGTCATTATGAGAAATGTTTGTTGTAGTCTAGGTTTGCCATGATTGATTACCTGTTGAGACCCGAAGATACTTGATCAAAGTAACTGTTGATAGTCTAGGTGTGCATGAGTTGATGTACCTGCGTAGACAGAGTAACTTGCTTGGCTTATAGGATGACCAAGGATGGGGCACACAACCCCTCCTGTTAGAGATGGATGGTGATGAATGTGGCTTGATTGGGTTGATGGGGCATGATGCAGGGTAGGCAATTTATGATGATGACCTAGATAGGGAGGGTGAGGGGGGGGATTCAATGTTAGAAGATATGGAGGACCTAGGACCCATTCCTGTGTGAGAGGAGCAAAAATAGAGTATCCATTGTTATGACTATGTATAAATGATATGTAACTATATGGATGTATGGATGGATGGAATGCAACAAAATGCAATATATACATATGAGATGAAATGACGATCCATAGATTATTTATAGTGCTTAATTTCATCATCGGGCATGGTAGTATCATTCTTGGCCGAGGTAGCAGGAACCAAGTTGAGCATTTCACTTGTAAGAAAGCATCATAGACAAGGAAAAGTTACCCTCCATTCTAGTTCATGCACAAATGGTCGAGGTATACGCTATAGTCAACAAGCCATAGTGATCCATGGCTGTATGTTTGCATATGATCATGTAGCTTAGTGAAATTCCCACATAGACACCATTAGTGCATGCCCTAAAACTTCATTGGAACAATCCGTAGACAGCAAACAAAAAAGATATTAGGAACCATCTTGGCTACTCTAATCACTTGTGGATATCTCAGAGTAGCATATAGGAACCTAATATGAATAAAAAAGAAATAAAAAATCTACCAAGTACTTAGTAGCTTAAACAAAATTTTCTTGTCAAAGAAAATGTTACCATGTATTTGTTTTGTAAGGAAGGATGCATCCTTGTGAAGATGATTGTGTGCAGATGTTTGGATTGGTTGGTTGATTTGATAAATGATCCTCATTTGAGTAGCTCAAAATGCTTGTTTGGTGTCTATTGTGATGTGTATGTACAGATAATAATATGCGTTGCAATGTTTTTGAGTGTTATTTTTTTGATGTTTTTGTTATTTTCTGAGTTTTTACAAATGTTTTGGGGATTGTTTGAGTTTTTATGAGTGTTTTTGGGTATTATTTCCAGCCAATTTTGAATGAGGAACTTAATGAATCACAAGTAATGTAGAATATACTTCCATAAGTAGGTTAAGAGAATTGCCCCCAGTTAGATGCTGCTATGAAAGCAGGATGCAAGACACATGAAGTATTAACCCTGATTGCAGATCAATGACAAGCCATGGTTTGAATAATAGATGAATGGATGTAATGGATGTGATCGCAACAAGTCTGAAAGACAATGGAGCCATATCCTTTATGAGTGGCACCTGTTTGCTAGGTTTTGACCATCATACTTACCCAAGGTGCCACCGTAGTGGTTTTTACTGTTTGGATGAATGATTTTTCTTTACTATTTTCTTGATTTTTTTGTATTTTCTTTAGGATATTTTTCTGAATGTTTTTGATATATTTTTTTTTATGATATATTGGAGGAGCTTGATGCTCTACACAACTTATGTATGAAACCATTTGAGGTGCATATTGTTGATCAGATCTTCTAGCGGTTCTCCTTCTGAAGTTGCCAACTAATATGCCCCAGACCCAAATACAACAGTGATAACATATGGACCCATCCATTTGGATTCAAACTTGTCCCGATGTTCTCTGTTTGGTTGGTTACAAGGATTCTCCCTGAGAACAAGATCACCTACCTCAAATATATGAGGTTTGACTCGATCATTGTAGCTTCTGCTCATGTGTTGCTAATAGGCTTTTAGGTGGTTGTATGTAGCTTGTCGCCTTTCATCAAGCAGTTCCAAGTCCTGGAGATGGGAGACTCGGTATGCTTCATCATCTATCAAATTGTGCAAGGAAACTTGTAGAGATTGTATTTCAACCGCAATAGGCAGAATGAATTATGCTCCATTAACCAGTGAGTAGGGAGTTGCGCTTGTAGGGGTTTGAATGCTAGTTTGATATGCCCATAGTGCTGGATTTAATTGAATGTGCCAATCACGACTAGAATTATTGACTATCTTTTTGAGGATCCTCAATATATTCTTGTTTGATTCTTTGGATTGACCATGGCCTTGAGCTTAATAGGGGTGGAAAAATAGTGTTGGATGTGAAACTTCTTGTAGAATTCACAGACATCTTGATTTTTGAAAGGAAGCCCATTATCTATGATGATGGACATGGGTACACTATACCAACATATGATGTAGTTAAGGATGAATGAGGCGATCTTCCTGCCAGTGACTTGGGTAAGTGGAACTGCTTTGATCCACTTTGTGAAGTATCCAGTGGTGGTAATGATAATTTATGGCCATTGGATTAAGATGGATGGATTTTACCCACAAGGTCAAGTCCCCATTGACAAAAGGGCCATGTTGTTGTGATTGGTTGCAATTCCTATGCTGGTGCATGTATCAGGTCGCCATGAACTTGGCACTTCTTGTATTTTCTGACAAAATAGTAGGAGTCTTTTTCCATGGTGGGCCAATAGTATCTAGCATGCATGATTTTCTTTTCCAGTGAAGGACCTCTTGAGTGAGCCCCATAGATTTCCTTCGTGTACCTCTTCTAAGGCTTGTGTTATCTCATCTTGTTCCAAACATCAAAGGAGAGTACCATCAAGACTTCGCCTGTATAGGGTGTCGACAATGATGGTGTATCGAACGCTTTGGTGGATGAAGGTTTTTCATTGGTTATTGGATTGGTTGGGAGGAAGTGTGTGATCACAGAGGTAAGTGAAGAACTCACCATACCATGGGGATTTGGAACCGATGAGGCAACATATCATTTTAGATTCAGGGATATCATACGTAGGGATCCAAAGCTGTTCTGCCAAGAAATCATAGTGTGTTGAATTTTGTAGAAGATCCAGGAGAGATGCAATTGTAGCCATTGCATCGACAACTCAATTCTGATCTCTGGGTACTTGCTCAAATGTGATAGTTGTAAATGACTCTTTGTAACTATCCACCATCCTTTTATAAGACATGAGCTTATCATCCTTAGTTTGATACTCATCAGTGACTTGTCGGATGACTAACTAAGAATCTCCATATACCTGCAGCTCTTTGAGATGCCATTGTATAGCCAATCTGAGTCCTGTGATTAAGGCTTCATATTCTGCTATATTATTGGTGCATGGGAAAATGATCCTATATGACTTCAGGATGTTGTCCCCTTGAGGTGTGATAAATAAGAATACCTGCCCCCGAGCCATGTCTTGTATATGAGCCATCAAAATTTAGCTTCCAAGGTTGTGTAGTTGTGATCATGAAGACCTCCTCATTTGGAAAGTTGGAAACAAGAGGATGGTCACCTGTGAGGGGTGTATCGGCCAACTAATCTGCAATATCTTTCCCTTTGATAGCCTTGCGGTCCACATACTCTATATCAAATTCACTCAAAATCATAACCCATTTGGCCAAGCGGCCTGTCAATGCTGCCTTGTTGAGTAGGTATTTGAGTGGATCTATTTTGGAAATGAGTTGTACCTTGTGCGTTAACATGTAATGCCTCAATTTGGTGGTTGCCAAGATAACTGCTAGGCAAGCTCGCTCAATAGGTGTGTAATTGAGTTCATAGCCTACCAATGTGTGAGAGATATATTATACAACACATTCTTTGCCTTCTACATTGTGTTGTGCTAACATTACTCCTAATGCCGTATTTATAGCTGAAATATATAGCAATAGAGGTCTACTTGGATCTTGTGGTATTAGCAAGGGTGTATTCATTAGGTAGTCTTTAAGCATTTGGAATGCTTGCTGGCACTTTGTATCCCATTAAAAGTGGATATTCTTATGTAACAAATGCGTGAAGGGGCGACACTTATCAACCAATTGTGTAATGAATCTGTGAATTGATTGTAGCTGCCCTTGTAGTGTCCTTAACTGCCTGATGTTCTTGGGAGGTGACATGTCCATGATTCCTTTGATTTTCACCAGATCTACTTCAATGCCCTTGCTTGAGACAATGTATCCTAAGAGCTTCCTAGAGGTTACTCCAAAGACACATTTTTTTGGATTAAGACGAACATGATATTGCTGTAATCTGTCGAAGATTTGACCCAGTATTTCCAAATGATCCTCTCTTGTTAAGGATTTAGCTATTAAATCATCGACATAATCTTCCATTATAGTGTTCATCATGTCATGAAATATGGTAGTCATAGCTCTTTGATAGGTTTCCCCTATGTTCTTTAGACCAAATGGCATCACATTCCAACAGTAGGTTCGCCATGGGCATGTGAAAGCAGTTTTAAGTTGATCTTGTGGAGCAATGTTGATCTGGTTGTACCTTGAAAATCCATCCATAAGAGAAAGCATTGCATGACCCGTTGTTAGATTGACAATCATGTTGATGTTTGGTAAGGGGAAGTCATCTTTAGGACATGCCTTGTTCAAATCTCTGAAGTCTATACAAATACGGATGCCCCCATTAGGTTTGCCGATGGGTACGATGTTGGAGATCCAATTTGCATAATCAATTGGTCTGATGAAACCAACATCCAAGAGCTTTTTGAATTCTACTTTGACAAGAATAGCAATTTGTGGGTGCATCTTTCTGAGCTTTTGTTTAACAAGTTTAGCTCCTTCTGCCATGGTTAGGTGTTGCATGACCAAATTGGGATCTAAGCCAGGCATGTCTGCATAAGACCTTGCGAAGTTGATTTGACGCTTCTAGAAGAAATCCACAAATTTTGGTTGTTCCTCTAGAGTTAATAGAGATGCCAAATGTATTTGGTGAGGAGTCTCAGGGGTCCCCACATTGAATTCTTTTGTTTCTTCGATTAGGATTGTTGATCTCTCCTGATTTGTACTAGAGGGGAGGATGTCGAACCTTTCATCTGTAGGTGCCTCAGAGAGGTTTTCACCTTTGGATACGCTCTTTATTTTTACTTTTTTGGGATCAAACAATGCCATGGTGTGGTTTTCACTAGAAGATCCATGTTTTATAGTGATATTTTTGTAGCTAAAAGGTTTGGCATCTTCCCCAAAGTATGTTGTGCTATTAAGTTTGATGAAAAACCCAACTGTATGATCCCCACTTGGTATGTTATCCCATATTTCTAAAAAGTCTAGGAGTGCCTCATCATTTTGGAAATGATCAAGACATGGGGGATTTGGCTGGTTCCAATCAATGAGTTCAGGGTGGATGATAAGCATTACCTCATCGATTAAGTTAAGTTCAAAGGAGGTGTCAGTGAGGGTTAATATAGATGAGTGAAGTTCATCGATGGTACTCTCCTTGTCAGATTCTAGTGTCGGTTTTGACGTAGGGCCTGTGGAAGTTGCTTCTTGCTCAGGAACCCAAAAGGTTTTAATCTATGCCTCTCCATATACTAGGATATCTTTACGAGGTGGTGGAGGTGAGGTGTCTTCCTCGTTTGAAGTATTTAGATTTATTGAATCCCATTCCCACTCATGGGAGTCAGTCTCTGAATCACTCTCTAACATTCAATTACTATACCAAGTTGGGATATCTTTTGGATTAAAGAGTGTATTGGTCACGGGTGTATGCACTTTTATAGGTGGGATTGTTGGTGCCGCTGATGGGGTCATTGGTGTTGTTGATGCTACTGCAAGGGTTATTGGTGTTGTTGGTGCAATTGGTACTACTGGTGCTACTGATGGGATTATTGGTCTTGTTGATGTTGTTGCTAGGAGTATTGGTGCTATTGATGCTACTGATGAGATTATTGGTTTTGTTGGTGTAGGTGGTGTAGTTGGTGCCACATATATAATCAAGGATGGCCTCCTTTGAGTAACTGGCTGATATAGGGGTTTGTTGGGTTTTCCTTTGAATCTAAGCTTAGGAAGAGATTCCTTTTGAAAGCCTAATCCAGTTTTATCTTTGGGTTTCAACTCAGGTTGTAAGGGATTGTGTTGTCCTAGTTTGCAATGTCCCAAAGCACTTTGGCCATCATAGCCCATTCTTTGCATGATAGTGAGGCATTTGCCATATTTATCAGTGGGAAGCTTAGCCTTTGGGTTTTCTATTTTGATAGGGTCTTTGTATATCCATTTTGCCAGGTCCTCATCCATGGTTTCCTCCTCCTGACTTTTACCAGGGATGAATTGGGCCAAAGTACATGCTTGCTTGGCTAGTGGTGTTTGAAGCAACTTTTGAGGTTTGCCATGAGTTCTAGGGGATGCGGGTAATTGTCCAACACAAAAGAGTTGGCTAAGATTATATTCCCCGAGACCTTCCTCAACAATTTTCATTTTCAACTTCTCTTGCTTTGGTATAGGGGTGATTGAGTTGGAAAGAGAGGCAAGATTAACATATGATGTGGCAGGGATAGCTTCTCTATTGTTAGGTATGGTGATCTATGGCTGATGGTTGATGTTATTACAATATGCAAATGGATTTGCATCGCCAAGGATTATGATTTCTACACCATTATGGGGAAACTTGATACATTGGTGATAGGTGGACGGGACTGCTTACATGGCATGTATCCGAGGTCTTCCTAATAAGATATTATATGGCAAAGGAAAGTCTAGAACTTAGTAGACGATATGCTTCACCACTGGCCCCACTCTGATAGGTAATACAACAGCTCCTCTGGAAGAACGCTTTGCATCATCATAGGCCTTAATGGTTATCTTTTTGTTGGGATCCACCGATTCTAATGCATAGCCTAGTGTTGTGACCAATTGTAAGGTGCATATATTCAAGCCATTTCCATTGTCAATCAAGACTCTCTTGATTTTGTGTTGGTTTATAAATCCTTGAATATGAAGGGATGCATTATGTGGTTGTTGGAATGAAACGTTGTCACTTTCAGAAAAAGTGAGGCATGGTGATGACTTGAGATTACCAACCATGGCTTGAAATTGATCTGTGTTGAGGTTGGCGGGGATTGACGCTTCTTGGAGAGATTGATCCAAGATTTTTTTATGTGAGGGGGATAAGCACAAGTGTTCTAATATGGAAATGAATGTGGGCATTTTATCTAATTGCTCCATAAGATTATACTATTTGTGAAAGGGTGTCGTTCCTTATGGTGTTGCACGAATGGTAATCTTGCTACAATGCATAACAACGTTGCATGTAGGATTTGGATCTTTGATGGTAAGAGTTGCAATTTGTTCATCAACATCATAGCAGTGATTCACAGTATAATTATATGCAGCTTGTGTATAATTAGTTGTAGTATCTGTGTTTCTCCCTGAGGTTGAAGGACCTCTTTGATCATGTGATGGAAGTGGATTCTTGAACATCAGATGATCATCATTGGAATTTTTAGGGTCATGTCATTCTATTTCAATTTCTCCTCTGTCAATAAGATCTTCAACAAGATCTTTCGGTCGATGGAAATTTCTCATTTTATGCCCTTTTCCCTGGTGAAATTCATAATGTTCATTATCGTGCCACCATGGGGTTTTGACCTAAGGCTCATAGTTAGAGGTTTTCAGTAGGGTCACAATATTTGAAGAGACAAATTGATGCAAGATTGTTTCGATGGGTTCCCCTAAGGGTGTGTATGTGCATTTTGTTGCCATTGTTTTGGTTCCTCTTGTGGCGCATTGTGACCTTGATTTGGTGGATGAGTGGTGGTGTTATTTTTAGGGGGATTTTGTCCTGCAAATCTAACCACAGGTTGTGCAATTTTTATTGTTCGTGCATCCACTATCCCATTATTGACAACGTTCTTGTTCTTGTTTCAAAAATTTGGTTTATCACTATTATATCATGGACGAGAGCCATCTTTGGGTTCATTGTAGATTTTGATAAGTCCATTTTTGATAAGAGCTCTTTCACATTTTAGTCCTTGAGTGATCATCTCTTCAAAGGATTTTGTACCCTTCATGTCTAAATAGAATTCCTTCTCATCATTCAAGTTGGAAAGATTATTTCCACTAGTTCTTGTTCAAGTAAATGAAGAGAACATCTGCTAGACAGTTGCCTCCACCATCGTAGGAAAGATGAGAGCAACTCCCCTGGTTTTTGTTTGGTGTTGCATAAATCTTCCATGGTAACATCTCGTTCTATGTTATGTGCATAATGAGCGATGAATTTTTGAACTAGTTCCTCAAATGTTCTAATGCCACCTGGTAATCGGGAAAACCATTGCGTGGTTGTGCCTCCTAAACTCCGAGGAAAAAGGCACATTAGATAGGTGTCCTTATAGGCCACCTCTAAACAAGCTAAGTGAAATTATCGTACATGATCTCTAGGGTCCCCTTTGCCCCTATACTTTTCAAACTTGGGTGTTTCAAACCCTCACAGAAAAGGTGGCATAAGCATGTTCCTATCAAAAGGATAGGGACAAATATTGTTAAGTGAAAACCAAGTAGTCTTCACACCACTATTGAGTTGTTGAGTGAGATTTTCTACTTGTTGTCTCAGTATGTCTATTTATGAAGGAGGCGGAGGTGGATGATTACCTTGATGATTAAGGTGATAGTGGAAGTAATCTCTACCTCTTCCACCATCGTTATGGCTATGTTGCTGAGATGTTTGCCGTATTTGTGCAGTATCAAAATTAGAGGGTAGTTTAGAACCCTCTTGTGCAAGTCTCAGAAAATGAGCATCTGCATTGTTTCTAAGGATTTTGTCAAAGAGTCTATTGAACTTGGGATTGTGTTGTGCTCTTTCTATATCTTCAGGAGTTGGAGTGCTAGGATCTTCATCATTAGTGCCTCCTCCAATGACCTCTTGAAAATCGTTGAGGTTTTCTTCCTCCTCATCTTCGATCTCTGGTTGTCAATTTCTCATTGATCTTGCTTGAGCCATATCGTTGAAAGTTTGGGTGAAAGTGATTAAGAGGTGGTGATGAAATGTTTGATGAAAGAAAAGTGTTTGTGAAATGTTTAGAAGATGGATCTCTAATACTGAAGGTTGGATGTTACCAAAGTTCTTTGTGAATTGCTCTTGTGTTTTCAACAATTTTTGATGTGATAAGGTATAGCAAGGTTTGAGATGTGTTACAAACCAAGCTACCTAGCAATGAGAGGATGTACTCAGAAACTAGTTTAAACCTGTGTAGAATTGCCTCTTAGGATGATTGATCCTAGATGTAGAGACACCCTAAAAGTGATTTGTTGGTTTGATTTAAAAAATATTTTAAAAAACTTAGGACAAGACCTTTTTGTGTTTTGAGAGTTGAAATGAATTGTGATGTGTGAAGGTGAAAGTGGATAGAATATAGACTTCAATAGAAACTTTCTATCACAAAGGGGGTTTCTACTTCTTCCTCTCTTAGTGGTTTGTGGTTCCCCTTGAGCTTCATTATAGGTGATATAGATTTTTGGAAAGAAAGCAGGGTTGATCTTGCCTCCGTTGTTTTTGTGATAATCCAAGGCTCTATATTGAGTAAAAGCTCTATTATTCAAAGGCTCTTTGTCAAATTTGTTGGATTTGCCTTGAAGATACAAGTGCATATGATGCAAGAAGGCTCTATGTGAGAGAAAAAATTGTCTATTGATATAGAAAAACTTCCTTCTTTTGATAAGAGCTTTTGAACTCAATGGTCTCTTCTTCAAGTTGGTATTTTGATGAAGATTTTGTTTTCTCAATATATGAGTGATGGTCATATAAATTTAAATCTTGTTTCACTTTGTTGATGTTTGTTTTTGGTGATCAATGTTGATGTAAAATTGTGTTGGATGAATACTTGGTTTAAAATTGTTTTGAATTTCTTCGAGAAGAAAACATATCAAGCACACAAGCACAATAGTCTTGCCTCAAAAGGCATAATTGGTGTGGGTCTAAATAGACCCAATCATGAAATTTTTTTGACCCTTTTCAAATGTTTTGTATGTTTTTCCAAAAGCCTAAATTCGGTTCAAATTGTTACTGGTCTGACACAAGATGAAGACAACTCAAACACACTTTATCCCTAAGGTCAATGACCAGTTGCAATATTTTTATCCCACATCTTGATATTTCTTTGACTTTGGTACTGCATACCTAATAAATCCCGTCGTGGTAGCTAAGGATGTGATATACTAAGTCTTGCACGAGCATAATAGATAGATGATCCCTATGATCGGGGAGTCACCACTTTTATCAAGCTACAAGTAGCCTTTCAAAAATCCCTGTTTCTACTCAAGGAAATATGTACAATGAGTATCTTGGGAGAAAAACCATCTATACTCTTGCACTGAACTTTTCACAAATATCCTCAATCAATAGAATGGGTGGGCTTCTATAATAAAAGGTGTTTAGTAATGTTCGATGTATTTGGATGTAAGTTCATTCTGCAGCGACTCACTTAAGAGCCTTGTAACCTATGGTGGGGCCCATATGTCTTTTGACAAGTTACATTATAGGAACAACTACACCCAAGGCAAGAGCTTTTTCTCTTACCTGATTTCTATAGTGGCTCAAGGGATTTACCGCAAAAAATCATTTTCAAGAGTCATGTGTCTCTTGGCAGGCCTCTCTTAAAAAATAAATTTTTTTGAGCATTACTAACGCTTTTCTCTTGCACCTAGGACCACGAGAGCCAAGGGAGAGGATAGTGTGTGTTAGAAGTGGGACCACTCTACAGATTTTTGCACAAGTGTGCCAAACACTGAAAACACTTGTTCTTTTTAACTGGTTTATTACAATGTGATCTATCTCCTATTTGGAGATTTTTCTCCAACAACCATGGTGTTCTTTTTAACTTCACAAGGCAATTTGTTTTGTAACTAGGAAATTGAAAAATCCTAGTCAACTAAATTAAAAGCACGTTACTCAAAGTAAAAGCAAGTTTTGCAAAAAAAATGGACAAGTTGTTTGTTCTTTTTAACTTTGCAAAATAAAGAGTTGATTGTGGATTTTTAACCTTGCAAGAAATGAAAGTTGTTTTTGTTTGTTTTAAATCCAAAATGAAATATTTGCCTCTAACTTGCAAGAAAACAAAGTTGTTTGTGTGTTTTTGTGGTTCTTTTTTATTTTTGCAAAGTGAAATTCCTTTTTTGCCCAAATTGAAAATTTTATTTATTTTAGCCCAAAAGGAAAGATGAAGTTAATTTTAGTCCAAAAGGGAAAGTGAATTCTTTTTAATCCTAACTTTAAAAGTGAAGCTTTAGAAAGAAAGGAAAAAAAAGAAAAAAAACTTTCTAAATCCCTAACTCCTCGAATCCTGCAAAACAAGAAGTTAGCAAAAACCTGCACAAAAAACAAAACAATTAGTGAAAAAGAAAGTTTTTGGTGGGCTTCTACAAGCCTAAAATTTTGATTTTTCGGTTACATGAGATTTTTTTCAACTCTCTGTTATTAAAGCGCTACTAAATACAGATGCATTGAAAGACTGACAAAAGCGCTAAAAAAACACCGACAACACTACTATATGAACGGATGCGCTAATTAACATTGTCAAACAAAAATAAAATCTCTGTCAGACAGAGAGCGCAACCGCACTAAAAGAGTTACAATAACGCTATTTAACCAATAATAGTGCTATAATTCATACAACGATGCTACTTCTCTGACAAAAGCACCAAAAATATGACAAAAGTGCTAAATCCTCAACTATCAAAGGTGCTAGTATGCGTTCAATAGCGCTAAAGTGCAACCTATGTGTGGCAATTTGGCAATTTTTACCCAAAAAAAAAAGTTAGCTTGTTTGACCAGAAGGTTGCATGTTTGATTCACGTCGGGTTCACAAATGATGCACTGCAAAAAGGATGTTAGGAACACAAGACAAGTAAAACATTAGTGTTAGTATCAATAAAAAATGAAATATGAAAGAAACTACAATCCTAAGCATGCATATCAAGAGAGATATCAAACATATTATAGAAAGCATATGATAATGGAGGAAAGACACTAAGCCCTCCCAAATGCTTTCCAACATGCTCATAGCTGCTCCTCCCTTGTTCCTCTCCTCTCCAAGTTCCACATGAGTGTAGCCCTCAAATTTTTGCACTACTATGGATGTCTTATGGAGATTCAAGATTTATGAATAATGAAGATAAAAGACTATGCAAATGCAAACAAACTAGATATGAGAAAATACCTAATTAATCTATATTGATTTTAGCCAAAATAATAAACTAGATATGATTTTTCTCCTAAATGATCTCTCAATTTTACTATAGGTTAGATGCATACAAGATTTTTGGATCTGGTTGAAGAAGGAATGGGCTCTATTTATAGGAAAAACAGGGCAATGGATGGTTGAGATTTAGTAATCTCAACAAGGGTCAGGATTTAAGAGCTTTCAACCCAATCCTAGGATGAAAAATGTCAACATGAGATGGCTTGAGAGGAGAGGGAAGAAGAATTAAATGCTTGAGATGACATGAAGGTTACCTTAGGAGGTAAGGTTAGGCTTGCGTTGAATGAATAAAGCCTTTATCCAATGAATAATGTCTTTATCCAATGGACAAACTCTTATGCAAGAATTAATGGGGATAACCATGGTCAAAGAAATGAATGCTTGAAGAGACCCATGAGTTAGATGGGGGTTAAGTTATAGGGAAATTCTCTAACCATGTGGGTGAGTTGAGTTAACCATTAATGGTTATGTAAGAGCCATAAGTGGTTTGGAAGACTTTGAGGGTTAACTTGGTGAAGACATAAAGCCTTTAATGCATTTCAAAGACTTTGAGGCTTTGAGAAGTGACTTCAAGTTGCTTAGGAATGTGACAATAATTAGGAGATGGATTAGGCTAATTAGGAAGGGTTAGAAGAGTCTAGAAAGGGGATTAGAAGAGTCTAGAAGGGGATTAGAAGAGCAAGTGGGTTTGGTGGGTGAGAGAAAATAGGCTTTTAACTAAAATAAAATTCATTTATTTCAACTAAATAGGCACAACTTGCATTTGTAGGAGAATACAAGTGTGGGGGGGGGGGGGGGGTAGTTTAGGGATTTAAATAAATATTTATTTATTTATATAAAGGAAGAAAGGGGTTAAATTAAACAAATATGTTTTATTCATTTAATTGATTGTAGAGTGTAACTTTATGAATTAATTTAAATAAATTGAATAATTTATTTAGTTAATAGAAGAAGAGGTTGATGATGAAATTAATTAAATATCAATTTAATTAACTGATGACTGATGGTTAAATAATCAAATAAATAGTAAATATTCATTTAATTAAGTGGACAAATTTATGTGACTACAGTTTGCAGTCAAGACAAACAAGGGTCGTCTCCTTTCTTAGATATTCAGAGATGAAGTTCTTGAGGTCATAAGGTCATTCATTTTCAATATTATCTTGTGATGACACTTTACTTATGGTTGGGTAGTGATTTCACTCTTTGAGACTTATTAACCCAAAATCTATCAATTGCTATATCTCAAACACATTAACAAAATCTCTAATTCATTCGAGACACCTAGTTGATCATCTGACTAGTGAAAAATCTAAAATTCTACTTCAACACCACTGTAATTGTCACACCTAAGTAGGTTTCATTACTTACAAGTCAAGGCAAAAAAAAAGAAAAATAGAAAAAGTTTTATGCCAAATATTCATCTCAAGGCAAAAGAGCAATGATGTATAATTGAAATATCACACATACAAGTGCGACAAAAAGCTTGACTATGGGAACATGCGAGTAACTCCATCAGGGCTATGGACGCGTACTGGAAATCGAGCAATATTTGAGAAATTATAATCTATAACCTCATTGGAGCTCTAAAAGCTTGTTGGTAGTGAGGCTCTATTCGGGATGCTTTTGAAGTTAGGATAATCCATGCAGCTAGTCATATAGGATGCTAAGGATCTTTAGTGGAACAAGAGTAGGAATTAAGTCATTTGCACTCACATGGGCAAAAGAAGATCAAAGTTTCAAGAATATATGGGAAATTTTTTCAAGTCTCCATTTGTAAATCCTAGTCACTAAGTGTGTGGATTTGGATGTTCGAAGGGACCTTAAGGATAAATTGACCGCTTTTCTATGAAATGTTTTGTACCTCCATTTCAATTGGTGTATTACGAAGTGCTCAAAAAACATGGTCATCCTTGTTTGAATAGGAAATGCATCTTCATCATGCATATTGCATTAACATAGATCATATCAAAAAATTATTGTCTCCATATGAATTTTATAGATCATCACATCATATAGGTCTGCATACTGGGGGCATTATTGAAAAAATCTTAAAAATCATAAAATGTCCTGAACAAAATCATAAAAAAAAATAAAAATAAAATAAAAAAATCAAATGCCTTGGTGAAAACCTGGTAAACATGCATCTTGGTAAAAAAAGAAAAGAAAAGATATTTGCCAAGCAGGTGAAAACCTAGTAAATAGGTGCCTCTTGTACTCAAGTGCTTCTTTGGTCAATGCAAATTTGGCATTTCCCATTTTCATTCCTGCTTTCCTGCATCTTTGCTTTCTCTTGTGCATAACTTTTAGTCACTTTTGTGACATCCTAGTTCTTTTGGAACCCTCATGACTTGAAATTGATCAATTTACTAGTCTTAGGGTAATCAACTGATCAATCTAAATGTCCTAAGTAGTGTAACCAAGTCATCTTTCTATCAATAGTACCAGGTCATCCACTCTGAGTCAGTCACTTATCTCCAAACTACTGAAGAGTTTTATCACCGAGTAAACAAGCAAAACAAGACTACTGAAAAAAAATCACTAAACTGTTTGAGATATGATTGAAATTTTCTTTGTGTGTTGTCTTTTAAATTGGTTTTTTATTATTATTCCCTCTGAGTAACTCGAGGAAGTCTATCTTGACTAAGAGGAGCAAGGATTGGGGGCATAATACTTTTCTTTGTTTTCTTCTTGTAAGAGTGATTTTGATGATCTGGAAACATCTATTAAGTTGGGTGTCTATGATAAGTGTCTTCACATCAAGGTGAAATCGCCACACATAACTCAACTCTGCTTATTTGTATGCTATAAGGAGGTTGGAGTCATTTCTTTGTCTATTTTGAGGGAATTTCTTTAATGTGCAATCCAGATGCATGCGTGATCTGCCCAAGGATATGAACAATAAAAGGGTCATTGCAGACAAGATAATTAATATTGCTTATGAAAAGGAAGGAACTCTATTTTTTTCCTGTTGTATTTGTAAAACACTCAGTGATGAAAATTAAGCATACTAAATCTAGTGACTAGGTTTAAGTTGCATTCATTCTAAATTTTATGCATTTCAATTGATTTTGGCATGATAACAATGATCTCTTTATGTTTGAATGAGAATTTGAAGCAATCATCATTTCTCAGCTAAGTGGTCTCTTTTTCATCGTCGTTTCTTTCATCGAGTACTTGTGTATTGAGATGTTAGCTACATACATGAGCATCTTATATAGATCCATACATTTCATTATATACTTATTTGCATTATTTGCATTACTAGTTACTCATTTTCATTATTTATTTGCATGTGAAAAAGAAGAAATAAAAAAAAACATCCATATTCATCTCCATTACATACATCCATAATGAAAAGATATGCATACATATGGAATAAAGTATATAAATAGACATCTCATAATCAATCAACACAAGTACGATGAAATCAAATCAAGAGCTCGTATAAATTGTCATAATCTCAATGTCTAAGAGTACAAATGATATCAACTGTTAAATATAATGTCTCATCGGAGGAAGAATCGTATAGGCTACAAAAATGAGGTATATAATAAAATCTAGGAGACATAAAAAATATTTCTCTTTGTCTCTCCCTCATTGTCGGGTGGAGGAGGTGGTTCTTGCTAACCAACGTCCTGTCTGGGTGCCCTAGCTCCCTCAGATCGAGCCATATACTAAGAATGTGGAACAACCCACTGTACTACTAGGACCGCTATTCTATAAGCTACAATGTAATAGGTTGCATGACTCATCTGATGTAAAACCTCTCACTAAAGAGCATCATACTCTGCTCTCACCTTTGCAAGTTGTTGGTCTCGCTCTGCCAGTTGCATCTGTGCCATTGTCAACTGTGACTGCAAACCTATCAACCTTGATCTCAAAGACTATACTACATCTGGTACTCCCTGCTCTCTCCCAACTTCTCCCTCTCTTCCTCCCTACTCATCTCTCCACTGCCTAACTTGCCTAGAAGCCGCTCTCTCCTCCTCACCTCCAACCTCTTCTATCCCAACCACATAGAAACCCTTGTTGTCCTCTATCAGGAATCACAAAACAATCGATCATACCAGCCAAAATGCAAGCTGGAGGGTACTACGCACCATATTTGCTCATCAAATCATCCCATGTAATAGTGTAATCAAGAATAGTCTCGTCATGGAATATCCGTCTCAATGCCAAAATGCCTAGTCGTGGAGTAGAATCATAATCAACCTAATCTCTAGCAAATAGAATCCTAAAAAATCCTATATATATCCTTTGGCATGATGGTCATCTCTCAAACCGGTAAATGAAAGGTGTTATGCTCCGAATAAAAATGCTTAACTAAAGCAGTCAACATACCGTGATTCACACGGATATCAGGCATCTATAATAGGTATCTGAATCCACACAAACCAATATGACCTCTCTCTGCGTTTGATAACTCACAAACAAGCCTCACCGTTGATGGAAATGTACACCAAAACTGTATATCTGGAAACTGAATTTGCAGAATTGAACACACCAATCATCAATACATGACCCAATTTGCACTAATAATATGATAAACATGCTATAGAATCCAAATATACAACATTCAAAATAAAAAATTGTTGTTTACACTCTAAAAAATGCTTGTTATTTTTTATACGAGTTTCCACAGACAAGTAGAAACTTGTATGAGACAAAATTACATACCGAACGATTAAATAGTCTCATATGACAATTTAATACTCATTGCATGATAAAATGGTCTATCAAGAACATTTTTGTATGAAGCAAGGGTGTACATAAAATGACAAACTCTACTTGCTCAAACAAAAAAACACAAAAGGACAGATACTCGTACAAGTAACAGTATAACACCACAAGAGAAAATGACAAAAACAACTTTAAATGGATTTTAAAATAAAAAAATTCAACAAAATTTCAAAAATTAAGAAATGCAAAAGCTAAAGATCGATCACTTATTGTTGGGTTGTAGTTCTGTGGTCAATTATGATGTCTTTGGCGTTCGAATTGATGCTCCTGAATCGGAATGGCCATTTTTCTTCGTAGGAGGTTTTTCAAATTTTTAAAGTTTGAGAGGTAAAAATGAATTGAAAATGACACATTGAACCCCTTATATAGCCCAAACCCTAATTTTTAAACTTGCTCTGATGGACGTAAAACTTGTACCCTAAGCTAAATCTACAGTCCTGCGTCCATTTTCGGGATCAAAATCAAAATCTAACGTCATTTTTCTAGTCAAAATTTCACGACATTGACCACTTAGTACTTTCATCCTCAAGTCAATTTTCAAATCATTTTGTGCTCAATTCTAAATCTCAATTTAAATTCTCAAATCAACTCTAATTTTAATCTTCAACATCAATCTTCATGCTCAAATAATTATCATTGCTAAAAATTTCCTAAAATCGTTGTACCCTCGCTAAATTTTGATTTCACTCCCGAGGGGGCATACTCATTGCATCTTTTCAGTGATCATCATCATCAAAAGTCGATAAATTTTTCAAATCTTTATCTAAAGTCAAGCAAAAATATTTTCAAACAAAGAAAATCAATTAAACCTCCTTACTAGGGACATCTTAACTAAATCACGTCGTATCAAGTTAAGATTCTATGATGTATAATACAACAATCTCTAGGGGCATATCAATTTTTATCCTTATCTGAATCAATCTTCAAATTGGTGTTTAATTTCATCACATCAAATCAAGCTGGACATTCTTGCTTTGCTAATCGGTTCTTGTTCAATCAAGTTCCGAATTGGTTTTATCGCTTTTCTCAGTCGATTCTTGTTTAATCAAGTTCGGAATCAGTTTTATCTCTAGCTCAATTGGTTCTTGTTCAATCAAGTTCAGAATCAGTTTCTCTCACTTCGCTCAATCTAGTTCAATCAAGATCTAGATCAATGATTGTTTCTTGATCCATCAAGTTCAAGAACGTTATCTTGCTCTTTGTCGATTCTTGTTCAATCAAATTTAGGATCGGTATCGCTTTAATCAAATCTTTTCAGTTTCATCACTTCAAATCAAGCTGAACATCTTTCTTCTCATCAATTTGTGATCCAACAAGTTCAAAACTAATATCTATTTGACATCAACTATTCTTTGAACCAATGCGCTGCTCGCACCTTAATTCAAAGAGGGACAAATTTAATACCCTAAAAATGGTCACCTAAACCATGGGCCCCTAATCTTAACAATATCACCAAGGTCCTAACCAAAGACAATTAAATCAACCTTGAACACTTAATTAATTAATTCTTCAATCATTTATGTTAGAGGGCAAATAAATCACTCTATATTAATTAAATCATTCCAAGTAAATCATTTTGATCAATTATCCTATTTATTTAATTAAATATCCTAGCATATTTAATTAATAAATAAATTTGCCATTTAATCATAAAAAAAGGAATTAATTTACAAAAAGAGATTTATCACAAAAAGAGGAATTAATCTGCAAAAGAAAGAGTCAAATTGAAAACAAAAGAAAAAAATTAAATTGAGAGAAGAAATTAAACTTAAGATATTTCTTTTTCTAAAATTGAGATAACTTGAAAATCAGAAAAGCAATTAAATTGAATTAATCATTTTCTCTAAAAATAAAACTTAAAACCTTTTCTTGAGGAAAGAAGTTCAGTTGTATTGAAAATGCTTTTTCTAGATAAAAATATTGAATAAATTAAAGAAAAGTGCATGGAATCGACTATTTTTATTTCAAGTACATGGAATCAACTAAATTTATCTCCAATGCAGACTCGAACATATAATATTAATGCATTCAATCAAGCTATAATTGGAATTTATCTCAAGATTAACTTAATCGGATCTCTCAATTATTTCAGCTATCTTAAATGGTGCATTTTCTTGAGGAATCTCAACCGCTCATTGCTAATTGATCTTGACCGCTGGTCTCTCTTTTGAGTCTCTATAAATTCAGCCTTCATCTCTCATTTAAAACACCTTGGAGATTTATTGTTATTATACAGGTTTTGCTCTGGAGTCATTGAAGATATTATACTTTGATATTATTGCATCTTAGTTTAGCTTTTTTCATATTTAGTTTAATCATGATTGCTTGAATTTATATAGCTTAATATTCGTTCATATAGCTTATTGTTCATTCATCTAGCTTAATCTTGCATATCTAACTTAATCTTGCATACATTTACCTTATTCTTGTACTCATATAGATTAAACCCTTCGTCTTGGTGTAGTCTAGTCACTGGTATTGCTTAGGCAATTCTGAGAGAAAGTCTATACTCATATATTTTAGAAGGAATTAGGGCAATTTGTTATGGTTTTCATATTCATGATTATATCTATCTAACCATGCATGCAATAACTTAATTGAAGTGTTGTGTCTTACACCTTGCAAATACTTATCCACTTTTCACACACACACCATGTATCCATGCTCTCTACGTCTTTCTTTTCATGAGCTCATAGCTTTGCTATTAGTATTTCATGGATGATGCATTCTTCTCTCTTTTATGTCATCACTTGTGTTCTTGAGATGGTATTTTTCACTTAGAATGATATTAGTTGTTGAGACATTTTGATTTTGAGGTCTCTTCAACTAGTTGACTTGAGGCCTTGTTCTGGTCTTTAGCTTTTTTTATGTGTGTCTTTTGCCTTTTTGTCTTTGTTTGTATTTGATTGTCTTGTTTTGTGTGCCCTTGCATGCATTTGAGTAAGTCAAGATCCTAAGATTGGGGGCTCGGTTCCTCAAAATTAGTGATGTCTTATACTCCTTGTGATTTTGCTCCTCATTGCTCCTCTCTTTCATCTCTTTCATTTACTTTACTATGAGTATTCTCATAGACTCATACTCTCGTTAAAGTGGGGGATAAATGTAGCATCATAAATAATCACTAGATCAATTTACACCTCATCTTTACGCCCTGACTTTAGCGTGTCTCCCTCTCATCTCTTATCTGGGTTTGATCAATTCCTTAACTCCAATTTTGATTCCATATAAACTTACCAGATAACTCTCTAGAGGGATTTCCTCCTCTCTTGGCCTAAATTTTGGTCCTTGATTGAGGAGGACCAGGGTGCTAGTGCCTTGGTCCGCCTCAATAGGGCCCATTTTTCAATTGGAGGATGGAAACTATCTCTCTGACAGGAAATGAAATTGGTGGCTCTATATGACCATTGGAGGTCACCTAATTGGTAAATCAACCTAGGATCTCATATATAAATACATTAATCAATTCATTTCAAATATGTCTCCATATCCAAGAAATAAAGCATTCAAGCATTCATCATCAAGCATTTTTAAAGGTCTTCAAGGCTACATATTTTGCATTCAACCATTGTGGAGAAAATTGCATCATTCATATGCAAACATGTGTGTGTGATTGGGGTTTTGTCAAGTTCATACCATTTAATACAACATATGTGATTACATTTAAGAAGCAAAGAATCATTACCAGTCATTACAAATCTGAGGTATATCTTTCCATTATTTATTTCAATATTTGCAATATTTCATTCAAGATTAATTCCTAAACAACCTATTTACCTTCTCTAGTGTGTGCAAGAGCATGTATGGAGTTGCGATCTTCAGAATTGGCTTTATTTACAAATCCCCCTTTGGAGTGTGAAAAGTGCGGAGGACCAGAGTGACCATGATCCTAGTCTTGACAAATTAGGAGCTCCTTCTGGGAACAAACCTGAATACATTTACATTCCTTAGATCTAGGTTTGTGACTTGATCCGACGACTATAGAACAGTATTTATGCATTTTAACATCAATTCCAACATCTTTACCCTAATTTAAATATTTTCACAATTCAATTTAAAAGAGAGTATAAAATCTTGATGCAATGAATCCAATAAGAATTCTCAGCCGTATCCTTGCGGATTTGAGGCTAGATCTATTGGATTCACTCCTCTTTGATGTATTGGTCCCTAAGTAAAAATTAGTGGTTTTCATATATCTAATTGTGGAAACCCTATTTTTTTACCAACACACTAATTATAGTGAAGTGGAAGAATAAATGAAAAAATATTTAATTAAATAATTTAAATATTATTTAATTAACATGCACGAAAATAATAAAGAATTAATAATTAAATAATTAAATAATTATTTAATTATTTAATGAAAAGGGAGATTAATGTTATTTTGATTAACTAATAAAAAATATTTAATTAATTAATATTTACGAGGAGAATGATGAGAAATGATGGAGAAATGCAATATTCATTTCTTAAGTGTCTACATTTTGCCCCTTTTTGAGACAATCTCTTTTATGGGATTGTTTCAAAGAAATAGTGATAGCAAGAAAAATTATATTTGCAACCTATCCTAGTGTGCCCAAATGGGCCAAGGATGGATGTGGGATGCCCCCTTGAGAGGTTGGCTATAAAAGAAAATTTTAGGCAAAACTCTCAAAAAGGATGAATAGGTTAGGTGTAATGGGGTGAAATGAGCGAAAGAGAAAGAAAAATTGATTGATGGGGTTAAGGGCTAAGAAAGTAGTGAAAGTCACATGACATTGAGGTGGATCCAGTGAGATATAAGTAGGGGTGGGGGTCATTTTGTCTCATTTACAATCTCTCAAGTATTCCATCTTAGAGCCTCAAGAGTCATAGTTGTAAGGAGAAATCAACAAGATGGTGGGGATTTCGGTGGTAAATCATCATGAGGAGTGGTTGCAAATACATAACTAACCAAAGAACTATAGTCCCCCATATATATCCATCCTTGAGGTCCCTAGATCACATCATAGGTGCATTAATTTGGCATCAAATTTAGGTTGTGGAAAAGCACAATTAGGACTATTTTAGCACAAATACCACATGAAACTAAACAATTACCTCAATTTGATGCAATTGCAAAGAAAATCTACACATTTGCAACAAAATTGTGTAATTATTTTTAGGTTGTACAATTGCAAAAATATGCATTTGGTAGGGATATCTATGAAATTGTATATAATTACATAATTATAGGATAAAGTTGCACAAATACGATGAAATGACTCAACTGTGTGGGGATACCATGCTATTGTCAAACAATGGTGCAATTGTAGTATAGGTGCACAATTGTTCATGATGTTGTGTGGTTGCTTCAGACTTAAAAAAAATTGTGGTTTTTTATTTGACAACTGATTATTTTTGCATATTTATTGCAGGAGGACCTAGATAGACTAATATTGAGGCAACGACATCTGTCAACATAGACCTTGCAGGATAAGCTTACTAAGATAGAGCATATGCTATTAGCCCTAGTTGGATTGTGGCACATGACATTCACGCTTGGGATTAGGGATAATATCAATATGATTATAATTTTTTTGTAGGAGCGACATAGTGAGCATAACTCATTTCATCTACGTACTAGTTAGATTTAATGACTCTCGAGGATGTGTGGAGGATTATATGCATCCCCATTCATGGTGAGAGAGTGATGTATGACATGGATAGTGGTGAGAGTTATTTGAGATAGTTATTACTTATAGATGACTTGGGGATGTCATATGGAGAGATTTATTTTGGTCAAGTGATGGTGAGGCTTGATGTGCTACCATTTGTGCTAGTAGGCATCATAGGAGGTATGGTACTTCTTGATAGGAGATCAAGTGGAATCTCAATTAGATGAGGATGGGTACAAGAGAGGATGGTTTCAAATGGGGTTGTTTTTTATAAAGGCCTTTCATACTAGCACATTTCTATTAGGATATGCATTGGGCTATCTATAGTGGGGGAGGGAATCTTGGATTGTGGTGTTACCTCACTTCACATTTGGGCATGTGTGAGCATATAATTGTCACTAGACCATTTTTTCATAGAGTGTAGGGATAAGGTCCTCCATATGTATATACATATTGTAGTCACATAAATCTGTCCATTTTAATTAAATGAATATTTCGTATTTATTTGATTAAAAATCCACTAGCCCCTCTGTCACCATCATCTCAATCACCTGTCCCCATCCGACCGCCAATCCATGTGACCGCCTGTCTGGACACAGAAGCCCTCCCACGATCCCTGACAATACTGCTGGAAGGGGCTCATATAGTGCCGCTATATCTTCCCAGGCAATCGACCCATCATCAATGAATACGTCCTCATCAAAAATCCTCTGGCAAGACACTGTCCCCCAGGATCGATCATACGTCACTAGCTGCCCTCGAATCGGAATCCGAAGAATACGCCACACGTCCTCCAAAGTCACCGTCATCTCGCCCTGAGCCAGATGGAACGTGCATGTCTCACTATGCCATCGCTCTGCTAAAGCTGTAATCAGGCCGTGATTCATCCGAATCACGGGCATATGCATCACCTCATAGAGCCCAGTAGTCGCAATACAATCTATCTCGATCTGAGTCAAACGATCTCGCAACCCCTGTGTCGCAGGGTGGCGCTCGCGTAACTGCAACATGCGTAGATCCTCCTGCACATAGACGTTCATCCAAACACCATCAGTTGTTTTGTTATCAAACTTTCTTAAGTTTAAACCTAGACTATCATCAGATACTTTGATCAAGTATCTTCGGGTCTCAACAGGTAAGCAATCATGGCCGCCTAGACTTCAACAGGCATTTATCCTAACCAATGACCTAAGTCTCATCGGGCTGCTATGGTTCAAAACAACTCCCACTTCACCTCACCATTCATCAATCGTTAGACATCCGGAGTTTTATTTTGTCCGAAACTGGGGCATCTTGTATCCTAAAGCAAAAGCGCTATTTAACCTACAAAAGCGCTCATTCTGAACAATAGTGCTACAACAACATCAATAGCGCTCAAAAAGCCCAACAATAGCGCTATCAAAACAAAAGCACTAAAAAAGCTACACAATAGCGCTATTCAGGTCAATAGCGCTCAATTAGCTACTCCATAGCGCTACAAAAACAAAGGCGCTAAAACCACTCTACAATAGCGCTATTACGAGACAATAGCGCTCAATTGACCCTACAGTAGCGCTAATTTATCAAAAGCGCTCAAACTTGCTTGCAAAAGCGCTAAATTCATGCAAAAGCGCTAAAAATAGCCTACAAAAGCGCTATTGCGGCACAATAGCGCTAATTCATGGAGCAAAAGCGCTAAAAACCTAGTTCCAACGCTCTTGCTCCGACTTGACTTGGACTTAGCTAAAAACATACCAAAAATGCATAAAAAGTGAGTTTTCGAATTTGCGTACCGCTGGTCCATAGTCGGCTGGGCGCTGGTACCGGCGGACTCGCTCAAATCGGTGCTCGGTGATCGGAAACGGCATCGTCGCTTCTCCTTGCTCCTCCAAATGTCACTGTCAGAGCTATAGTTTTCAACTGGTCGCGGTCACAAATGATCCTATTTTACCCCCTTTCACCCCATTTATACCCCCCGCCGTCACCGTAACTTCGCCCCGCTCATCGCCGTGGTCCCCGTGAACTTCCCGAGCCCCCCATTTCTCCATGTTTCCCCCGATTTCTTCTATTTTTAACCAGTATACCTAACTTCTTCTCTTCTATCACCTCGCCAATTTTCATTCTTTTTCGAGAGATCGCCCGATTTTTCAAAAAAAATTTCGGCCCATCTCTCGAGGGGGCATACCACTCATTAAATTAACATTTTAATGGGGCATTTCTTCACACCAGTTTTTCTTTCTTTGAAACGATGCGATAAACTGCACCGTCTCAAAGAGGGGCAAATGTAGTCACATAAATCTGTCCATTTTAATTAAATGAATATTTTGTATTTATTTGATTAAAAATCCACTAGCCATCAATTAATTAAATTAATATTTAATTAATTCATCCCCAAACATTCTTCTATTAATTAAATAAATTATTCAATTTATTTTAATTAATTCATTAAATCAAATTCCCATCAATTAAATAAATAAAATCAATTTATTTAATTAAATCCCCCTTTTCCTCTTTTAAATAAATTAACATTTATTTAAATCATTTTAAAACCCCCCCCACTTGCATTTTCCTACAAATGCAACTTGCACACATTTATTGAAATAAATGAATTTTTATTTTAATAAAATCCTATTTTCCCTCACCCACCAAATCCACTTGCAAAATCTAATCCCCTTCTAGATTCTTCTAACCCCTTCCTAATTAACCTAATCCATCCCCTAATTATTGTCACATTCCTAAGCAAAATGGAGTCACTTCTCAAATGGCCCAAAGTCTTGGATAACCATTGAAGGTTTTCAACCTTCAACCACCAAAAACCCCAAAGTCTTTGAAAACCATTAAAGGCTTCCAACTTTCAACCACTTAATCCACAAAGTCTCCAATAACCATTAATGGTTAACTCAAACTCTCCCACATGGTTAAAACATTTGTTTTGACTCAACCTCTACCCAACCCAAGGGTCTCATCAGGTCATTAATGCTTTGACCATGATTATCTCTTAATCATTTGCACAAAGGTTTATCCTTGGATTAACTCCTAATCCAGTGGGTAATCCTAATTTAGGCTTGACCCTTAGCCTTTAGATAACCATGAAGTCTTCTCAGGCATTCAATGCCTCCAACCCCTTTCTTTCAACCCAATCCTGTGTTGACACTTGTCATTATTTTATTGGTGCAAATTGTGCACATGGATCCCCAACTTTCAAGCTTGACCCTTGATTAAACCTTTCAATCCTGGCCATCCATTGCTCCATTTTTCCTATAAATAGAGCCCATTCCTTCATACTCCAGATCCTGAAACTTGTGTGCATCTAAGCTATAGACATTTTAGAAAGCATTTTAGCATAAACAATCTAATCTTTTGTCTTTTGGTTAAAATATATCATTTTAGCATTAGCATTAGCTTTTTATTTCACATTTAGAGCTATATTACAATCTCAATCCTCCATAAGCATCCATAGTGCAAAAAGCTGCTGAGAGCTACACTATTTTGGAACTTGGAGAGGAGAGGAACAAGGGAGAAGGAGCTAATATCATGTTAAGAGATAGTTGGAGATATCTCATTGTCTTACTTCTTTAGTTAGATTCATTAGCATGTTTTTAGTGTCTCCTTTGGAATGCCTTCATGTTTTAGTTTTTGATTGACTAACGCTAATACTTTGTGTGTTTTGTGTTGTTTGATCATAAGCTAACATTGTGCCATTTAGGAGGGCATCACATATAGTGGCAAAAGGGATCACTAATAGCTAGGAAAGGTTGTATATTGATAGTAGTTTTTGATGATGTTGATACAATTCTATGGCAACCATGGGGTGATTACAAGTATTGAATTGAGGATGCACAACAAATACCTTATGTTGACAACCTAGATTTTTTATTGTTCGAATACTGCACATCTTTAAGAGCTATATATTAGGTTGAGAATTATGATGGCTCCATCAAAACAAAGGTATTCTATTAGGGGATAACATTTTTTTGTGTACCTATAGGGAGATGCATTATTGGGATCCTATTATAGATGCAAGTTTGACCATAGATAATTTTCATAGCTTGACACCTCTTTATTGGAATTTGTGATTAGATATTGTTGATGTGGGTACTACAACTAAGTATGTGGGATGGTGACCTATAGATAGGGTAATATGTCTAATAAATCTTTGGGAGAGTATAGAAAATAGTAGAAGAGGATGGTGGAAGGAGGGTACAAAGGAGAGTGGAGCCTATCATGAAACTAGTAGGTGGTGATGATGGAATAGATGATAGAAGAGGTGAAGAGAAAGAAGTTACTATAGGATACAAAGGAGGATTAGCATATGGACTAGAGGAGGTTGGCTAGGATGAGGTGGTAAGTGGTGAGGATGTAGTGGAGGATCTACAAGTGAGACTGTTAATAGAATTAACTACGCATGATGATGCTTGATTAGAGAGAGATTAGGTATGGGTTGAGTATATTACTCTACAGACTCAAGTGGTTATCTTTTAGACACTGGTCATTCATAAATAGCTAAGAGGGACACTCAATTTAGTTAGAGGGATGCAACAATTATTTTGATATCATAGAGAAGAGGAAACCATACAAAAGATCAATAATATATCTATAGGACCAATGACATCAACTATGGTTGAGATTATACAATTTACATGGGAGGCAATATGCTATAAGACATTATATAAGGGTGTTCCACTACAGAGACAATCTATTGGTTTTGTGTCACATAGCTGAACAATGTTGAGGTCTCGAAGATCAGTCAACCAAGGTGTGATGAGTGTACCATTTTCATGGCCACCACCATGGGATCTTGATATAAGACCATCGAGAGTAGCATTATAGGGACTAGAAGGATCACAACATCCATTACTCACCCGATCAGAAGATGGGAGTTCATCTTAGGGGTGTATGATATGTATCAATTTTTGTAGGCTTTTCATCATTTCTTAATATGGGCTCACATACATATGTATATTTATGTCTTGTTTAGCCCATGTATAGACATTATGATGATGCATCTTGACATTATTTTTTAAATATGTGTTAGATGAGATCTATATTGGTAGTGAATTTTCATGTTTTATGGTTTCTATATAATGATCTATGGACATGTATGCATTCTATATGATTTTATATAGATGAATCTACATGGTCATTTTTGTATTTTTCCAATATGTTTTTGTGATGTCAATGCACATAAATGTTATAGATGATACTAATATGTAGTTATGACAACAAAATTTTGGTGTTATAACTAATTTTGTTTCTATATTATAATGGTGATTATATGTGATGTGCTTTGTATGGGATATTTATAATGTGATTTTTGTATTGATTATGGTATGATAAGATTACTATGTAATAACTAATGTGACCTATATGATACTTATTGTAATGTCACCAAAATGTAATGGTGGGTGAAAAATGTATGAATGGGAGATCAAGAGGAAAGATGCCCTTTCCCTCCAAGGAGAGATGAGAGTTTCACTACAAATTTCCCTTCAAACACTTTTCACACATTACATTAGAAGAGTGGGGGGAATACATTATATTCAACCTCCAAAGAAGAATATAGATTTATGAATGAAATGAGAATGATAAGCCAATCCCCTCTTCTACTTGGAATGGAAAGGAATTGATTGAATTATGTATAAAGGCTAAGTGCAAAAGTGACAAAGAACTAATTATAACTTGAGATCAAAGTGTGGGATGAAGCTGTGTACCTAGATCTAGCAGTAATATGTCGAGATGAAGCCACCTAGTAAATTTGAGGAAAAGTTGCCCAGACTGTGGCGGGAATGTACATGGTCCTCTGAAAAATAAGCAAAACGAAAAGGGTTTTTTCACCTTTGCAAATGAAGTTCAAATCCAAAAGTATAGATGCACACCTACAACCTACGCAGAGTAAAGAGAGGAAAATGGGTTGGGATTAGGGGTTTGCCTTCAAGTCAAACCCCAGTTTTGGAATTAACCAAGTAATGAAAGAAAGTACTTGCAAGTAAATGTAAATGAAAGACTGAAATGTAAATCACCTCAAGGGAGGTTGTGATAGAAATGTTTGTATGAAGTTGAATGTTGGAATGAATCTCCTCTTCAATTGTTGAATCCTTGACTTGAACACAACACCTAGCCCTAAAGGGAGACTTGAGAATGCTCAATGCTAGAAAATAATGCTTGAATACTCTTGAATGCTTGAATGCATGATCTCATGTATCTGTCCTATGCCAAAATGGAAGGGCAAATGCGACTTTAATACTTGTCAATTAGGGTTAATGAAACTAAATTTCATCATAGGCCGACAACAGGGAAGTTTTCCCACTCACTGCACAACCTTCTATGCAAACTCAGAAAAGGTTCTGCCCTAAAATAGGGTAGGGATAGGGGCGCCACACCCTTGTCTTGGGAGGATAGCTATGCCATGCCCCTATCCTAGGGGGAAAGGGGTGCCATGCCCCTGTCCTGCCCTTTTCTCAAGGTAGAGTGCAGACAGGGTGGTGTGGAGGGCAAGGGAGAAGCAATTTTTGGGGGTTGAGCAGTCTTTGGTCTCCGATCAGGCTAGGAGATTCAATTTTGCATGCATGAGGACCCTAATGCAGTTGAAAATTTCTAGGCTCACAATTTTATGACACTACATTTAGCCCCCACTTTAGTGAGAGTATGAGTGTACGCCAATACTGTCGGTAAAGTACAAGGAACCAAGATTGAAAGACTTTTACCACGTCAAGGAGGCAAGATACACCAAGCCCCTAGTGGACTTAGGATCTTATGACTTCAATTGACAAAGTAAAAGGGAAGATGAAGAAAGGGAAAACCATGACTACAAGTAGCAAAGTTCCCTTTTCTATGAGTCATGAAAGCAAAGATACCAAAGATTACAAAGTGAAACCAAGTATACTAAGTAACTCTGAGTATCAAGAAGGAAAATATGAGTGGAGTGTATGCCCCCAAGTTAAAGCGATCGTGCATGCCTTATCGGGAGTGATTGCCTTAAGGTAGGATATATCCAAGAGAGAGAGAGAAGAGAGGGAGCATCTAATTGCAAGGATTTAGCCCCCAATCAAGGAATAAACCCAAGGATAATGAACACAAAACAAGAGGTAGTTTCTCTTTCCTCGGGGGTCAATATGTTGTATGATAACTCATGTATATCATATATGTATGTGCATATAATAATCGTCATTCTCCAAAGAAAGGAAACTTCATTGGAAGAAAGGGAAGAGAGGATGTCTTTCGAGTCAACATGAAAGAGATCAAAAAAAAGATCTCAATTCTTTGCATCGTCCCCAAGTAGACATTAAGGGGATTGTTGGAACCCTAAATTTTGGCAAAATTTAGGGTCTCCTAAATGAGATAATTTAGTGAACACCCCCAAAAATGCACCCATGAATCCTGATCCCGATGGGAAATTTAACCTTGCAATTATTTTTACCACCCATAAATAAGAATGATCATCCATATTGAGCTTCCTAGAATCAAATTTTATGCCTTTATCAAGTAGCAAAATTTAGGTACACACTAGTCTAGTCACATAGCCATTCCATTAAGGCCACCTTTGGGAATTAATTCCCTTTTATCCGATGATCGTCATACAAAACCATCTTGGGACAATATTGATGTCACATTAATAAATATTCCTGCAATATTTGTAAACATTGGAGCTCATTTTATATTTTTCCTAAGCTCCAACTTTTTTCGAGTTTGGATTGTCCTCAGAACAACATATTGTCAGAAACACTCTAGAGGCCAACTTTGATGGATCATATCTCACAGGTCAAGATAGATTTTATAGAACCATTTTTTGCTTCAAATTATTGGCTCAGATGTCTACATGCTTTCCAGCATGGGTGGTCTAAAGAAAAGTTTTGACGGGATTTTAAATTGTTTCTTGGCTGCCTTGAGCCAAAAAACGCGTATGAAAAAAGTTTCAAATTTTGAGATCCTGAAAGTGACCCATCTATTATTTTGTTCTCAAGTGATTCTGGTTCCGATTTTATAGTCATACGAGATCATATGGCATATTATTTTAATCTTCTCTTGAGCAAGCGATGTAGTCAGCAGGGTCAATTTAAAAAAGAGGTACTTGAAATTTGCGAGTTGCTCAAAAATGGATGAGAAACCCATGTTTTATTTTAAATATCATAATGGCTTTCCAATTTTCATGGCTTGAGGATGCACGGTTTGACTATAGTAAAATTTCTCTGAAATGGCAAGAAGACAAATTAAAATATTTCAAAAAATTTCTATAGTTTCTGATATCAAATTATGGAATAATTAAATATTTAAATCATTCGAGAGGCAAAAAGATGAAAGGAGGTAGTTTGGTCAGGTATTAAAGCGGAGATGCAATGGTCAATATTTGAGTGAGATGAATTCACAGACACAACACAATAATTGTTTGCACCACTCTTGAAGGTATCATCACATACAATAGTCCATTTACACAAAATGAGTTTGTTAAATTTTTAAAAATAAAAACTTTCTAGAAAATGCAGTTGGTCGATATTAAGCCAAGTTTGCAACCTTCAGCCAACATGGTAGCCTTGGAATCGAGCATGGACAAACAAAGATATAAAGCGAGCATCGTATGAATGTATCAAAATGGCATGTGAAACAAACAAGCTGTACTAGTAGACATAGCACGAGATTTTCGCCTTGAGGAAATATGGTATCATGGAATGCAAGGTTGAGCTATTTAAAGGTTTTAAAATTTTTACAAGCAAATACAATTCACAGGCATCGAACTGGATTATATGACTTCCCAGCAGGGAGTTTCAAACAATGACTGAAGAAATTCAAAACAAATGCAACTACAAAGATGGGTAAAATTGTTGAAAAAGCAATAGAGCTTATTTAATAGTCCTCAAATTTTGATGAAACTACGATATCTAGAAATTTGAAAAGTGTTTTATCGAAAGGAAGAGTTTCATAGATAAACCCTATGAATTAAAACATAGAGGAATGGGGCAAAGATGAAGTGATAGGAACAGATAGAAGTGTAAAAGTCAATCACATAAATTTTGCCGGCATCCTCCATGTCTCTAGCAGAGGTATTTTGTTGATTATTGACGTTACAAATTCCATGGTGGATAAATACAAAATGGTGGATAAATGCAAAATGGAGGCACCACAAAGGAACAATGTTCGTGACACTAAAGTAAAAATAATTATGAGTAAATTATTTTGTTGGTGAGGGATATATTTCACTGAAATACCAATGGCAAGAATTCATAAAAGGGTGAGGAAATAATTTTTACTTAAGTGTGAATGATATTATATGGTAAGTGTAGAAATTTCATAAAATTGAGATAGAGTGGGGTAATAACTTAATTGGTGAAAAACTCAAGAAAATAAACTATTTGGCAGAGGATATTGATTAAACATATATATTACCAAGAGTGATATGTATTCTGGGATTAATTTATCAAGGTAAAACATTTGATATGAATCTAAAAATATCGAGTAAAATATTGTTACCTAGTGTAAAGTGTTTTCCATAGATAAGGAATACGAAAGAAGAATTATGTTCTCCTGGGTAAAGATGTCTTCTGGAATGTTTGGGAGAATTAACCTCCAAATTGGTGAGATGATTCAATGAGATTATGAAGGCCAACATCAAGTAAAAGCATTATTTTTAAGGAATCAAAAATGTGGTGAGTGAAATAAGTTCATAATTAAAAGTGAAAGAATATGAAGGAAATATTTTACCAAAGGGTCTTGTTTCACTTATAAGAGTAAAATGCAAAGTTAGAGGGGATTTTATTCTTACTTGTACTATTCCACAAAAGGAATGGATGGTAGAAAGTTTTATTCATAGGTGAGGAATTTTTACATAAATGCCATATGAGTAAATATAAGAATACAAATGTGAAGATGTTGGCCGAAGAGGAGTGATAGTCATTACCAAAGATTAATATATTATAAAATACTTTACTCATAAAGTATTATTCAAAAAAAATAAAATCAAAATTAAAGAGTGATTAAAGAAGTATCCAAATCTTGGAGCCAATTTTTGTAAAAAATATGAGCATGAAGATTGTCAGCGCATGAAGAGTGTTATTATTTTGAAGTCTGAAAATTAAAGTGATTAAAAATAAATATTTTAATCATAGTTAATTAAATGTAAAGTTGCATTGAACAAAGTGAAGGGTCATAACCCTAAAAAATGTAATGTATATGTGTGAAATCAAGACCGAAGAGATTCGAGGGTTTTTTTAACAAAAGAAATAGAATATAAACTCTGGCATACTATTGTACCATTTTGAAGTTTTTAATAGAATCAGTCATTTTTTTCTGCATGTGCTGTGGAGTATCTCATTTTCTGTAGGCAGTTGTTTGTGATATTATCTAAAGGAGATAAGGTTATTCGTATTCTTACAGCGAAGTTTATGCTCCTATATTATAAATTTGGATTAAAAAGATCTACTCGTGGATTGTAATTGTTCCTTGTAGTTCTTCCTTGAATGGTCCCTTAAGGTTAGGGTTAAATTCATTCGGGCGGTTTATGATATAAACATTTAGTAGACGATATAAGAAACAATAACTGATAGATTTACCAAAGGGTGTAGGTTTAAAAACTATCTCACAAATCATACATTAAGTCCTAGAGAAATATAAGACTCTGTAGCCCAAATAACAAGAAAGACACTAGTCATTCACAAATCACAACCTTTACCATATTAATTACCTTTGCATTAAAACTATAGGATAAGTGAGTAGGATTCATAGAAACAATTAGCAATAGTATACATACATATAAATTTCAAGTACAAAGATCGAATAGCTTCCACAACAACAATATTGAACTTATCTAAAAGTCACCTATCTTAGGAACCTATGCCAATATGAGAGAGAGAAAAAATTAGATCAAGATACTCAATCTGCTATAAAAAGCATTAGTCATCAAAAGCCACTAGTGAATAGGTATACCGACCTAGGTCTTGCAGAGCCTAAAGTGAGGGAGTTAGTAGCCAAATAGGTTCACTCTATAAGTTGGCCAAATCAAATTGGAGGGTTTGATCATAGGAGTTGGCATTTCCTTAGAACCTATCCAATCTATTGATTTGAGATCAAACAAATTGGTGACTCTGCTAGGGAGAACAAACATAAAAATGACTCTGCTGTGGGAAAGAAACTCAAAAGAAACAAAAAGAAATTTTGTCCTCTATGAAGGAGGTGGTGACTCTATGTATAATTAATGAAGAAAATATCAATGGTTGATAAAATATCAATCCAAAATGTATCAATATCCATATTTTTATGAAGCCCCGTGTTCAGGGATACAACATACATATACAAAATGACAACTTTATGAAGCATACAAGCAGTTGGATTTCAGTAGCATCCCAAGGTATCCATATCTATTCCCCTATGAGATTAAAAATCGTATGCCAAGGTTTCATGGAGTGGAGGGTGAATCACCAATTGAGCATTTGAAAGATTATTACTCGTTTATTGAAAAATTTCAGATTTGTGCGGAGGAATTGATCATGAAACTATTGGTGATGACACTGGAAGATGTTGCGGAACAGATTTTTAGGTTGTTCTCCCCATAAAGCATCTCATCGTGGGAGGAACTTGAATGGTGGTTTGTAGAGGACTTCTATGGCATCATTAAAAAAAATGTATCCATCATTAATCCATTAGTCTATCCTCCACAATGTTTTACATTCCATAATCAGATTCAAATAGATCATTATATTGACCCTTTCGCAGGTATTAATGCATTCTTCAGCATAAGGAGAAAGGAAGGAGAATCTATGAAAGGATTAATTGGTAGAATGATGACAACTTATTTGCAAATACCTGATGATATAAGGCCTAATATATCTATGCTCACAGAATTACTCATGAGGGAATGCGGACTTGATAATTTGGAATTAGCATGTTCGGTTGCTATGGAGATGAACATGACACTACATGATATACATGAGAAGAATAACATCAACATAAGAGATGCAAATGAAGACGAATATATAGGAGAATCAGTTATCCATTTGGAAGGCCCATTTGATGAAGAAGCAATTGATGATGTTTGTGAGTACGATTCAGAACCTGAAGAAATTACTGTTGATAGTGATGATGAGGAATGGTCTCCATGTGAAGAAGCATACTTGTTTGACAATGAACAAATGGTTGATTCATCCGCACATGAGAACTGTGATTATTTAATTGGTGAAGAAGATGAATATTCACTCAGTAGTGAATAAATTTCAGATTTGTTGGATATAGAGTATCATAAATATAAGAGAGATTCAAAACCTCTATCTCCTGCACAGATACAATTTGATACTAGAGATATGCATCATAGAAATTCACGGAAGATAAAGAAGGTTGTATCTAATAAAAATGTGCATTGTGAGCAACACATAGAAGAAAATACATTTGAAAATGGACTCAAATTTTTTTCAAATCCATTATATGGTGAAGTCTCAGAGGAACCTCAATTATTTTGCTAGGGCATATACACATCTGGAGTTTTGAATTTTCCAATCCAATGTTTGAAGAGGAAAAAGTAAGTTTAGATGGAATGAGCGGTATAGTGATGGATGTTGGTTCAGTGGGAAAATATGAGGTGTATAGTTCTGTGGAGGAATGTGAAACAATATCTAAAAAAAATAAAATTACTTCTTGAGTTACAATGTTGACATTGCTAAGGATGAAATAAAAGTTGAACAACTATTTTTTTTGATTAAAGTGGAGAACCCCTATAATATAGGGATGAACAATAGGGCATTTGCGGACATGAAGATACTTCAAAAGGAAAATAGTAAAAAATATAAGTTTTTAACTTTTATGAGGAAATACCTGAAGAAGAGTAATAATATTTTGAACCCTAATGTTGATATCTTGCCTAAACCTAAGCATGAAGTAGAAGGCAAAAATAAATGTCAAGTGGGTAATGTGCAACATGCTCGAAAAAGAGGAATGAGATATAAGATATATGTAAACCAGGGACAATTTCAAAGTGTGCATATAATAATTTATGAAATTCCAAAGTCCCCAAAAGTAAGGGGAAAAGGAGAAAGTAATTAATCGAGTAATTACTCAAAAGACCATTATCCATGTTATAGGACAAATTATAATAATAGAAGTCATTATAACATATATGAAAAACATGAAAAGATGACAATTGATGTGCCTGATGATGAAATCAGACTAGTCAATGATATGTGCCAAATTGGAATGTTGTTGGAAAATGAGAACCAGGTGTTTGATCTAGGAAAAATGGGTGTTCATGTTTTTGGGACCTAGGGGTCACCAGATGCAGTTTTAAAATAATCTAAAAAAGGGAGGTGATTGGTAATGGTCTACTCTACCAGAGAAAATTGGATTCTTGCTATGCCCATAGGGGGCATACATCCCCAGATAGAGCCACTGTTGGAACCCTAAATTTTGGCAAAATTTAGGGTCTCCTAAATGAGACAATTTAGTGAACACCCCCAAAAATGCACCTATGAATCCTAATCCCGATGGGAAATTTGACCTTGCAATTATGTTTACTACCCATAAATAAGCATGATCATCCATATTGAGCTTCCCAGAATTAAATTTGATGCCTCTATCAAGTAGCAAAATTTAGGTACACACTAGTCTAGTCACATAGCCATTCCAAGGCCACCTTTGGGAATTAATTCCTTTTTATCTGATGATCGTCATACAAAACCATCTTGGGACAGCATTGATGTCACATTCATAAATATTCCTACAATATTTTGTAAACATTGGAGCTTGTTTTATATTTTTCCTAAGCTCCAACTTTTTCGAGTTTGCATTGTCCTCAGAACAACATATTGTCAGAAACACTCTAGAGGCCAACTTTGATGGATAATATCTCACAAGTCAAGATGGATTTTATAGAACCATTTTTGCTTCAAATTATTGGCTCAGATGTCTACATGCTTTCCAGCATGGGTGGTCTAAAGAAAATTTTTGATAGGATTTTAAATTGTTTCATGACTGCCTTGAGCCAAAAAACGCGTCTGAAAAAAGTTTCAAATTTTGAGATCCTGAAAGTGACCCACCTATTATTTTGGTCTCAAGTGATTCGGGTTCCGATTTCATAGTCATACGAGATCATATGGCATATTATTTTAATCTTCTCTCAAGCGAGCGATGTAGCTGGTAGGGTCAATTTATAAAAGAGGTACTTGAAATTTGCGAGCTGCTAAAAAATGGATGAGAAACCCATGTTTTATTTTAAATATCATAATGGCTTGCCAATTTTCATGGATTGAAGATGCACGGTTTGACTACAGTAAAATTTATCTGAAATGGTAACAAGACAAATTAAATTATTTCAATATTTTTTCTATAGTTTCTGATATCAAATTATGAAATAATTAAATCATCCGAGAGGCAAAGAGTTGAAAGGAGGTAGTTTGGTCAGGTATTAAAGCGGAGATGGAATGGTGGAAATGTGAGCAAGATGAAATCACAGGCAAAGCATAGTAATTGTTTGCACCATCTTCCTCAAGGTATCATCACATAAAGTGGTCCATTTACACAAAATGAGTTTATTAAATTTTTATAAAGAAAAACTTTCTAGAAAATGCAGTTGGCCGATATTAAGCCAAGTTTGCAGCCTTCAGCTAGCATGGTAGCCTTGGAATCAAGAATGGACAAATAAAGATATAAAGCGAGCAACATATAAATGTATCAAAATGGCATGTGAAACAAACAACCTGTATTAGCAGACATAGCATGGAATTTTTGCCTCGAGGAGATACGATATCATGGAATGCAAGGTTGATCTATTTAAAGGTTTTAAAATTTTACAAGCAAATACAATTCACAGGCATCGAACCAGATTATATGACTTCCCAGTGGGGAGTTTCAAACAATGACTAAAGAAATTCAAAACAAATGCAACTACAAAGATGGGTAAAATTGTTGAAAAAGCAATAGAGCTTATTTAATAGTCCTCAGATTTCGATGAAACTATGATATCTATAAATTTGAAAAGTGTTTCATCGAAAGGAAGAGTTTCATCGACAAACCCTATGAATTAAAACATAGAGGAGTGGGGCAAAGATGAAGCGATAGGAACAGGGAGAAGTGTAAAATTTAATCACATAAATTTTGCCAGCATCCTCCTTGTCTGCGATAGAGGTATTTTGTTGATTATTGACATTGCAAATTCCATGGTGGATAAATGCAAAATGGAGGCACCACAAAGGAATAATGTTCATGACACTAAAGTAAAAATAATGATGAGTAAATCATTTTGTTGGTGAGGGATATATTTCACTAAAATACCAATGGCAGGAAATCATAAAAGGGTGAGGAAATAATTTTTACTTAAGGGTGAATGATATTATATGGTAAGCATAGAAATTTCATAAAATTGAGATATAGTGGGGTAATAACTTAATTTGTGAAAACCTCAAGAAAATAAACTATTTGGCAGAGGATATTGATTAAACATATATATTACTAAGAGTGTTATGTATACTGGGATTAATTTATCAAGGTAAAACATTTGATATGAATCTAAAAATATCGAGTAAAATATTGTTACCCAATGTAAAGTGTTTTCCATAGATAAGGAGTACGGAAGAAGAATTATGTTCTCCTGGGTAACGATGTCTTCTAGAATGTTTGGGAGAATTAGCCTCCAAATTGGTGAGATGATTCAATGAGATTATGAAGGCCAACATCAAGTAAAAGCATTATTTTTGAGGAATCAAAAATGTGGCGAGTGAAATAAGTTCATAATTACAAGTGAAAGAATATGAGGAAAATATTTTACCAAAGGGTTTTGTTTCAGTTATAAGAGTAAAATGCAATGTTAGAGGGGATTTTATTCTTACTCGTACTATTCCACAAAAGGAATGGATGGTAGAAAGTTTTATTCATAGGTGAGGAATTTTTACATAAATACCATATGAGTAAATATAAGAATACAAATGTGAAGATGTTGGCCGAAGAGGAGTGATAGTCATTACCAAAGATTAATATATTATAAAATACTACAGTCATAAAGTATTATTCACAAAAAAAAATAAAAAATTAAAGAGTGATTAAAGAAGTATCCAGATCTTGGAGCCAATTTCCGTAAAAAATACAAGCACGAAGATTGTCAGCGCATGAAGAGTGTTATTATTTTGAAGTTTGAAGATTAAAGTGATTAAAATTAAATATTTTAATCATAGTTAATTAAATGTAAAGTTGCACTGAACAAAGGGAAGGGTCATAACCCTAAAAATTGTAATGTATATGTGTGAAATCAAGACCGAAGAGATTGGGGGATTTTTTAACAAAAGAAATAGAATATAAACTCCGGCATACTATTGTACCATTTTGAAGTTTTTAATAGAATCAGTCATTTTTTTTTGCATATGTGCTATGGATTATCTCATTTTCTTTAGGCAGTTGTATGGGCTATTATCTAAACGAGATAAGGTTATTTGTATTCTTAAAGTGAAGTCTATGCTCCTATGTTATAAATTTGGATTAAAATGATATACTCGTGGATTGTAATTGTTCCTTGTAGTTCTTCCTTGAATGGTCCCTTAAGGTTAGGGTTAAATTCATTCAGGCAGTTTATGATATAAACATTTAGCAGACCTCATACAAAACAATAACCGATAGATTTACCAAAGGGGGTAGGTTTAAAAACTATCTCACAAATCATACATTAAGTCCTATAGAAATATAACTCTGTAGCCAAAATAACAGGAAAGACATTGGTCATTCACAAATCACAACGTTTACCATATTAATTATCTTTGCATTAAAACTATAGGATAAGTGAGTAGGATTCATAGAAACAATTAGCAATAGTATACATACATATAAATTTCAAGTACAAAGATCTAATAGCTTCCACAACAACAATATTGAACTTATCTAAAAGTCAACTATCTTAGGAACCTATGCCAATCTGAGACAGGTAAAAATTTAGATCAAGATACTCAATCTGCTATAAAAAGAATTAGTCATCGAAAGCCACTAGTGAATAGGTATACCCGCCTAGGTCTTGCAGAGCCTAAAGTGAGGGAGTTAGTAACCAAATAGGTTCACTCTATAAGCTGGCCAAATCAAATTGAAGGGTTTGATCATAGGAGATGGCATTTCCTTAGAACCTATCCAATCTATTGATTTGAGATCCGACAGATCGGCGATTCTGTTGGGGAGAACAAACATAAAAAGGAGTCTGCTGTGGGAAAGAAACAAAGGAAACAAAAAGAAATTTTGACCTCTATGAAGGAGGTGGCGACTCTGTGGATTATTAATGAAGAAAATATCAGTGGTTGATACAATATCAATTCAAAATGTACCAATATCCATATTCTTGTAAAGCTCCGTGTTCAAGGATACAACATACATATACAAAATGTCAACTTTATGAAGCATACAAGCAGTTGGATTTCAGTAGCATCCCAATGTATCCATATCCATTCCCCTATGAGATTAAAACTCGTATGATGAGGTTTCATGGAGCAGAGGGTGAATCATCAATTGAGCATTTGAAAGAATATTACCAATTTATTGAAAAATTTCAGATTTGTAAGGAGGAATTGATCATGAAACTGTTCATGATGACACTGGAAGATGTTGCAGAACAAATTTTTAGGTTGTTGTCCCCACAAAGCATCTCATCGTGGGAGGAACTTGAATGGTGGTTTGTAGAGGAGTTCTATGGTATCACTAAAGAAAATGTATCTGTCATCAATCCATCAATCTATCCTCCACAATGTTTTACATTCCATAATCAGATTCAAATAGATCGTTATATTGATCCTTTTGCATGTATTAATGCATTCTTCAGCATAAGGAGAAAGGAAGGAGAATCTATAAAAGGATTAATTGGTAGAACGATGACAACGTATTTGCAAGTACCTGATGATATAAGGCCTAATATATCTATGCTCATGGAATTACTCATGAGGGAATGCAGACTTGATAATTTGGAATTAGCGTGTTCGGTTGCTATGGAGATGAACATGACACTACATGATATATGTGAAAAGAGTAAAATCAACATAAGAGATGCAAATGAAGAAGAATATATAGGAGAATCGGTTATCTATTTGGAAGGACCACCTAATGAAGAAGCAATTGATGATGTTTGTGAGTACGAGTCAGAACCTGAAGAAATTATGGTTGATAGTGATGATGATGAATGGTCTCCATGTAAAGAAGCATACTTGTTTGACAATGAACAAATGGTTGATTCATCTGTACATGAGAACTGCAATGATTTAATTGGTGAAGAAGAAGAATAATCACTCAGTAGTGAACAAATTTCAGATTTGCTGGATATAGAGTATCATAAATATAAGAGAGATTCAAAACCTCTATCTCTTGCACAAATAAAATTTGATACTAGAGATATGCATCATAGAAATTCATGGAAGACATAGGAGGTTGTATCTAATAAAAATGTGCATTGTGATCAACACATAGAAGAACCTCAATTATTTTGCCAATGGCCTCCAAATTTTTTCAAATCCATTATCTGGTGAAGTCTCAGAGGAACCTCAATTATTTTGCCAAGGCATATACACATATGGTATGTTTGAATTTTCTAGTCCAATGTTTGGAGAGGAAAAAGTAAGTTTAGATGGAATGAGCGGTATAGTGATGGATGTTGGTTCAGTGGGAAAATATGAGGTGTATATTTCTGTGGAGGAATGTGAAACAATATCTAAAAAAAAAATTACTTCTTGAGTTCCAATGTTGACATCGCTAAGGATGAAATAAAGGTTGAACAACTATTTTTTTTTATTAAAGTGGAGAACCCCTATAATATAGAGATGAACAATAGGGCATTTGTGGACATGAAGATACTTCAAAAGGAAAATAGGAAAAAATATAAGTTTTTAACTTTTTATGAGGAAATACCCAAAGAAGAGTAATAATATTTTGAACCCTAATGTTGATATCTCACCTAAACCTAAGCATGAAGTAGAAGGCAAAAAGAAATATCAAGTGGGTAATGTGCAACATGCTCGAAAAAGAGGTACGATAAATAAGTACATGTAAACCAGGGACAATTTCAAAGTGTGGATATAATAATTTATGAAATTCCAAAGTCCCCAAAAGTAAGGGGAAAAGGAGAAAGTAATTAACCGAGTAATTACTCAAAAGACCATTATCCAGGTTATAGGACAAATTATAATAATAGAAGTCACTATAACATACATGACAAACATGGAAAGATGAAAATTGATGTGCCTCATGATGAATTCAACTTGATCAATGATATGTGCCAAATTAGAATGTTGTTCGAAAATGAGAACCAGGTGTTTGATCTAGGAAAAATGAGTGTTCATGTTTTTGGGACCTAGGGGTCACTAGATGCAATTTTAAAATAATCTACAGAAGGGAGGTGATTGGAAATTGTCTACCCTACTAGAGAAAATTGGATTCTTGCTATGCCCATAGGGGGCATACATCCCCAGATAGAGCCACTGTTGGAACCCTAAATAATGGCAAAATTTAGGGTCTCCTAAATGAGATAATTTAGTGAACACCCCCAAAAATGCACCCATGAATCTTGATCTCGATGGGAAATTTGACCTTGCAATTATGTTTACCACCCATAAATAAGCATGATCATCCATATTGAGCTTCCCAGAATCAAATTTGATGCCTCTGTCAAGTAGCAAAATTTAGGTACACACTAGTCTAGTCACATAGCCATTCCATTAAGGCCACCTTTGGGAATTAATTCCTTTTTATCCGATGATCGTCATACAAAACCATCTTGGGACAACATTGATGTCACATTAATAAGTATTCTAGCAATATTTGTAAACATTGGAGCTTGTTTTATATTTTTCCTAAGCTCCAACTTTTTCGAGTTTGGATTGTCCTCAGAACAACATATTGTCAAAAACACTCTAGAGGCCAACTTTGATGGATAATATCTCACAGGTCAAGATGGATTTTACAGAACCATTTTTTGCTTCAAATTATTGGCTCAGATGTCTACATGCTTTCCTGCATGGGTGGTCTAAAGAAATTTTTTGATAGGATTTTAAATTGTTTCGTGACTGCCTTGGGCCAAAAAACACGTCTGAAAAAAGTTTCAAATTTTGAGATCTTGAAAGCGACCCACGTATTATTTTGGTCTCAAGTGATTCTGGTTCCGATTTCATAGTCATACAAGATCATATGGCATATTATTTTAATCTTCTCTCGAGTGAGCAATGTAGTTGGCAAGGTCAATTTATAAAAGAGGTACTTGAAATTTGTGAGCTGCTAAAAAATGGATGAGAAACCCATGTTTTATTTTAAATGTCATAATGGCTTGCAAATTTTCATGGCTTGAAGATGCACGGTTTGACTACAGTAAAATTTCTCTGAAATGGCAAGAAGACAAAGTAAAATATTTCTATATTTTTCTATAGTTTCTGATATCAAATTATGGAATAATTAAATATTTAAATCATCCGAGAGGCAAAGAGTTGAAAGGAGGTAGTTTGGTCAGGTATTAAAGCGGAGATGCAATGGTGGATATGTGAGCGCGATGAAATCAGAGACATAGCACAGTAATTGTTTGCACCACTCTTCCTGAAGGTACCATCACATACAATTGTCCATTTACACAAAATGAGTTTGTTAAATTTTTAAAAAGAAAAACATTCTGGAAAATGTAGTTGGCCGATATTATGCCAAGTTTGCAGCCTTCAACCAACATGGTAGCCTTGGAATCAAGCATGGACAAATAAAGATATAAAGTGAGCAACATATAAATGTAATGAAATGGCATGTGAAACATACAAGCTGTATTAGCAGACATAGCACAAAATTTTAGCCTCAAGGAAATATGGTATCATGGAATGCAAGGTTGATCTATTTACAGGTTTTAAAATTTTACAAGCAAATACAATTCACAGGCATCGAACTAGATTATATGACTTCCCAGCGAGGAGTTTCAAACAATGACTGAAGAAATTCAAAACAACTGCAACTACAAAGATGGGTAAAATTGTTGAAAAAGCATTAGATCTTATTTAATAGTCCTCAGATTTTGATGAAACTTTGATATCTATAAATTTGAAAAGTGTTTCATCGATAAATCCTATGAATTAAAACATAGAGGAGTGGGGCAAAGATGAAGCGATAGGAATAGGCAGAAGTGTAAAAGTCAATCACATAAATTTTGCCAACATCCTCCTTGTCTACGGTAGAGGTATTTTGTTGATTATTGACCTTGCAAATTCCATGGTGGATAAATGCAAAATGGAGGCACCGCAAAGGAATAATGTTCATGACACTAAAGTAAAAATAATGATGAGTAAATCATTTTGTTGGTGAGGGATATATTTCACTGAAATACCAATGGCAAGAAATCCTAAAAGGGCGAGGAAATAATTTTTACTTAAGGGTGAATGATATTATATTGTAAGTGTAGAAATTTCATAAAATTGAGATAGAGTGGGGTAAGAACTTAATTGGTGAAAACCTCAAGAAAATAAACTATTTGGCAGAGGATATTGATTAAACATATATATTACTAAGAGTGTTATGTATACTGGGATTAATTTATCAAGGTAAAACATTTGATATGAATCTAAAAATATCGAGTAAAATATTGTTACCCAATGTAAAGTGTTTTCCATAGATAAGGAGTACGGAAGAAGAATTATGTTCTCCTGGGTAACAATGTCTTCTAGAATGTTTGGGAGAATTAGCCTCCAAATTGGTGAGATGATTCAATGAGATTATGAAGGCCAACATCAAGTAAAAGCATTATTTTTAAGGAATAAAAAATGTGGCGAGTGAAATAAGTTCATAATTACAAGTGAAAGAATATGAGGAAAATATTTTACCAAAGGGTTTTGTTTCAGTTATAAGAGTAAAATGCAATGTTAGAGGGGATTTTATTCTTACTCGTACTATTCCACAAAAGGAATGGATGGTAGAAAGTTTTATTCATAGGTGAGGAATTTTTACATAAATGCCATATGAGTAAATATAAGAATACAAATGTGAAGATGTTGGCCAAAGAGGAGTGATAGTCATTACCAAAGATTAATATATTATGAAATACTTTAGTCATAAAGTATTATTCACAAAAAAAAAAATACAAATTAAAGAGTGATTAAAGAAGTATCCAAACCTTGTAGCCAATTTCCGTAAAAAATTCAAGCACGAAGATTGTCAGCGCATGAAGAGTGTTATTATTTTGAAGTCTTAAGATTAAAGTAATTAAAATTAAATATTTTATTCATAGTTAATTAAATGTAAAGTTGCACTAAACAAAGTGAAGGGTCATAACCCTAAAAAATGTAATGTATATGTGTGAAATCAAGACTGAAGAGATTGATGGGATTTTTTAACAAAATAAATAGAATATAAACTCTGGCATACTATTGTACCATTTTGAGATTTTTAATAGAATTAGTCATTTTCTTCTACATATGTGCTATGGATTATCTCATTTTCTGTAGGCAGTTGTTTGTGATATTATCTGCAGTAGATGAGGTTATTCATATTCTTACAATGAAGTCTATGTTCCTATTTTATAAATTTGGATTAAAAAGATCTACTCGTGGATTGTAATTTTTCCTTGTAGTTCTTCCTTGAATGGTCCCTTGAGGTTAGGGTAAAATTCATTTAGGTGGTTTATGATATAAACATTTATCAGATCTCATAAGAAACAGTAACTGACAGATTTACCAAAGGGGGTAGGTTTAAAAACTATCTCACAAACCATACATTAAGTCCTAGAGAAATATAAGACTCCGTAGGCCAAATAATAGGAAAGACACTGGCCATTCACAAATCACAACCTTTACCATATTAATTACCTTTGCATTAAAACTATAGGATAAGTGAGTAGGATTCATAGAACCAATTAGAAATAGTATACATACATATAAATTTGAAGTACAAAGATCAAATAGCTTCCACAACAACAATCTTGAACTCTTCTAAAATCACCTCTTCTAGGAATCTATGTCATTCTGAGGTAGGGAAGATTTTAGACCAAGATACTCAATCCTCTATAAAAAGAATTGGTCATGAAAAGCCACTAGTGAATAGGTATACCCGCTTAGATCTTGTAGAGCCTAAAGTGAGGGAGTTAGTAACCAAATAGGTTCACTCTATAAGTTGGCCAAGTCAAATTGGAGGGTTTGATCATAGGAGTTGGCATTTCCTTAGAACCTATCCAATCTATTGATTTGAGATCCAACAGGGATAATAGAAGAACATGGACATGCATAGAAGAATGGTCACAAAAGAGCAAGAAAGGAGAGAGAGAGAGAAGATCTATAGTGCTAATATTGCTAAGCTAACACAACATCCGCCTCCTGATCTTGCTAATCACTATTTTGGGAAGGCGAGCAGCATGCCAGAGGAGCAACATCAAGCACAATAGATGGAGCTATCACAAGATCCAAACAAGGACTATGCTCATGTTGTAAGTCACTTTGTTCGATTCTAGGAGCTAAGATTAGGGTTTGTGAAAATACAACTGATAAATGCTTGTCCACATCAACATATTAATACTCACTATCGAAAGCATAAGGAGTTGTATTTCCATCATGAATAACATTTTCACCCATGTCTTCATCAAATTTTAGAGAAAGAGGAGCAAGAAAATGAATAGGAGTAAAGCCATCACATGTTTTGTGCAACTTATGATTTGGATATGTAGGTTGAACATATTTCTTAGGAGAAAAGGGAATCATGTCAACTATTGGAGTCTTAGGAGATTGAGTATTTTGAGGGACAAATTCACAAGCTCAAACACGACATCTTCATCAACGTTCTCTCACACAAAGATTCTATCGAGTCTTAGTGGAAGGCTGAGAAGGAGGGGGAACACTTGAAAAAGTAGGAATATTTCTCTCCTTGATAGTTGAAGGTTTAGGTTGAGGTCTTTTAGGTTGAACAAGAGGAGAAGCAAGCCTCTTCTCTCGATAAGAGGAAGGAGGTGGAATTGCACCATACAAAGAAGGAATATTAGGTGTAGGAAGGAGACCAGGTCCATCATGAGGAGGAGGTACAGGTCTAACCTTAGGAAGAATATTGTTGTTCTTCTTAGGAGAAGGTATAGTCACATCCATAGGAATAGATTGATGATCTTTCTTAGGAGGGAGATTAGTTCTATCTGTGAGGGGAAGAACTTTATCTTCAAGTATGATAGGAATGTCAAGTTACTAATACATTTGGACTAGATTTTTGACTGAGGTTTCCGACAGAGAAGTTATATTGTGGCCAAATTTGTTTTTTTTTGAAAAAATGCCCGCATTCGTCATAATTTCGACGGAAATTTCCCATTTGATTTCGACGAAGAAGGCATTAGCAATGAGAATTTTCTTTTTTTCAAAAAAGAGCTCAAGTTTGTCAGAATTACGACGACAGCGACCATTACAAAATAAAAAAAGAGGCAGGGAATTCATTTGTGAATTGCAATCCCACATAGGCGTCTGTGGCGACTTCAACCCCCAAGAACATCAAACCCGTGTTGAAGGCAATCCCGCATAGGAGGTAGATTCAAATTGCCCTAGTTTTTAATTTCATGTTGCAAAAAATATACATGTGGTGGTTAATTGTCCTAGTTTAATCTCGTAAAACCATAGAACTGTGATTGAGGAGTGAGCGTTCAATTTTGTAGCAGCAATCCCTTCCTCCCGTATACACACGTGTTGATTGTTCACATGAGATCACATCTCTTTGCAGCATCGTATCAAACAATTCACTAGCCTTGTCCATGTTTCCACATTTTGCATTCATGTCAATTAGGGCATTTTCAAGTACAACACCTAACAAAATTCCTCTATCCATTATGCTTTGATGGATGTCCATACCTTGTTCCAAAGCTCCCATTTTTGCATAGGCAGGGAGGATGCTAGCAAAGGTTGTGGAATTTGGCTTTATGCCTTCCAATTTCATTTGCTTGAAAGTGTCTAAAGCCTTTTTGACAAATCCATTTTGTGCATATCCAGCAATCATTGCAGTCCACGAGACAACATTTCTTTCAGGCATTCTATCAAACAGTTCACGTGCCTTGTCTATGCTTCCACATTTTACATACATGTCTACCAGGGTAGTTACAACTACAACATCTGACAAAATTTATGTATCCTTTATGCTTCGATGGATGTCCATACCCTGTTCCAAATGTTTCATTTTGTCACAGGCAGGGAGGATAGTAGCAATGGTCATGGAATTTGGCTTTACACTTGCCGATTGCATTTGCTTGAAAGTTTCTAAAGCCTTCTCAACAAATCCATTTTGTGCAGTTGCACCTACATCTGACAAAATTCCTCTATCTTTTATGCTTTGATGGATGTCCATATCCTGTTCCAAAGATCCCATTTTGGCATAGGCTGGGAGTACGCTGGCAAATGTAACTAAAGAAATGAAATGATCAGCTCCAAAGACGTCAAACCACTACTAACAAAACCGAGAGTCTAAAATATGATAGGGAATAGTGTGAGCTGTCCTGAAATAAAATATTTTATTTTCAATTTCAACTAAAACATAATTACTCAGCCATTTAATGTTATTAATAAGTGTTTAATTTATGAAAGAGATAAATGGTTGGCCACAAGTACATGAGTTAGTAAATGCACACAAATAAGTGAATTTGATATTCAAAACTATCTACAATGAATTCAATTCTTGTCCATTAGTCATTTATGTTTGCAATAAGCATCTTTCTTTGTTTTTCTTAATCTTTATTCATAGTTATGTGCATATTTCACATTCTATAATTAGGATATCAATTGCTATGGCTGAACACTAGCATGATGTTTGTGTTGTGGTATAGATGCGTGGAAACATAATTATGGGATTGTTATATTATAGAGATCATAAATCTAGATATTGCATATTATTTCTAGCTCTTCTTGGATTGAGTCTAAAGTTGACATATAGTCATAAAGCCATTATTAGCCGATCTATCCATTTCTAGTAAAGACAATTGAGAAAGTCATTTTGATATTGAGAGTTTCTTATCTATTTACCTATTGATCATTATTAAGCCATAATATTTAGGTCTATTTATCTCTCTTGCAAAACCTTTGTAAGTGTCCTAGATTGTCCCTAATACTCACTCTTCAATGAAATAGTGGAGTTCTAAAGATTTGTTGCATAAGATGGTGTTGAACATATCAACAAGGCTAGCATGGAAGGCATGTTCAAGCTTCCACTTGTACAACTTACAACAAATGATTTATTGATAGAAGAAATTCTTGAAATATGAATACAATCGAAAGACAAGTAAGTACATACAAACCTCCTCAGTTGAAAGTAAAATCTGTGTATAAAAAGAGTATATTGAATCCCAATCCATAAACACAATAGAGATACCGATGGAGACTTAATTGGATGTAGAATGTCACGCCAAAGTTGTTAGAGTATGCTAAGCTAGTACATAATGTTTCCTAAAGCCACATTAGTATTTTACCTAGATCATTATCTACCAAAACTAACTATAGTAATCCTTTTGAGGATTCATTTCATGGTGCTAGATCTTCATTTAGTTCCACTTCTTGTTGGAGAAAAGAACATTTATTTCTTGAGGTAGATGAATATCACATCAACAAAGGACAAGACCCTTTCTAGAATATAACAAATTCTACTCCAACAAAAGATCATGGGGATTTCACTAGAGATATTGAATAAGAGATAGACTTCTACTGCTGCATTAAAAGCATTGGCATGTTCTTCATTTATTGATATAAACTCTCTATGATGCCACCACAACCAACAAAGGTGTACAAAGTTGTTTGCAATGCATGGATTTTTAGGATTGTCCTATGAGAAAATAGAATTAAAGTATGGAAGCAGGATCTGCCAGCTCCTTAGGGAATCTTGATGAAAAATAACTGTAAAATATTTGGGCAAGCTTATATGCAAAAACTCATGCTTCGTGATGGGTTTATGTACAAAAATAAGCATGAATTAAGTGGTAAAGGGGCTTCTGGAAACAAGAGGGACAGAGAGGCAGTGGAAGTGAAAACTTATGGTGTTGTGTCTGCTCCATCTCAGAATGGGAATGATGAAGGTGTTGTAAGAGGAGCTGAGAAGGGTGTTGGAAGAAGTGGGGGTGTTTACATTCCCCCATTTAAGCTGGCTCAAATGATGAAAGATGTGGAAGACAAGAGCAGTGTGGAATACCAGCGCATGACATGGGATGCCCTTCGGAAGAGTATCAATGGGTTAGTAAACAAGGTAAATGCATCTAACATCAAGAAAATCATTCCAGAGAAGCAAAAGTCTATTCCTGTGTCAGATGAATCTACCTCTAATGATGATTCTTCTAGTTCATCAGGTTTGTCAGATTCTAATACATCAGACTAAGATTCTGAGAGTGAAACTGACAGTGAGAGCAGTAAGGAGTCACCAAGAAAGAAAAATAATTCAAAGCATGACTATGAGTATGAAAAAAAAAGAAGAAAGAAAACGTCAAGGGCATCTGACTCAGAGGATGGAAGTGACAGTGAAAAAATCAAAAGGAAAAAGAAAAGGAATTAAAAATCTTTCTAGTCAGTTATTCAAGGCTCCAATAGACACCGTTTTCCTGGACTGTGACAAACAAAAGAATCAATCCCAAGTGCTTTGGTTTTATAATAGATGATTATAAGATGCTACAATGTTGTCTTATGTATTTTAATAGCCATGAGTTTTAGAGTTCTGTACTTGACAGGTAATGGATAAACAGTGTTAGGAGGAGAAAATATTGAAGGCCAAGTGTAGATTGTGATAATACTAGATCAATGAATCCTGTTATTTATTGAGTATTTCTTGTTTTCCATGTTTTGTGATGTACCATAAGAAAACTAGAAATCTAAATTCAATAATATGCTCTATTCAATGATGATAATTTCTATTTTCTTGCCTATGAAGAAAGACCATGTCAGACAATATCAACGAACAATAAAATAAGGAGACAATTGCTAGATTGTGGTCTAACTTGAAAAGAAAAGGTGATGGAAAATGTTATTTTCCGTGCAAAATTTGTAAGGGGTTAAAGACTAGAAGACTTCTAATCAAAACAATGAAGAAACATTGTAGGCTGCATGGTCACATTGAAGGTGGACATGATTATCATCCATTGGTAATTTTTTCATTATATCGTGGTGACAATTTATATACATAATAAATCACATGATGATGAGATCATGATCATGGTTTGTTTATGTTTATCAATTTTATATAGGTCGAGAACCCCCAAGCACATGGTATGAATCAACACAACCCTGAGAATATGGTTTTTGAAGTGGACGAACATGGAGGTGTGAATATCGAAGCTGAAGATAATTTTCCCATGGAAGATGAAGATCATGAGCCAGAAAACACAATTGGAGATGATGGTACAAATACATTGATCCATGACTCATTTAGTACTTGCGCAATTGATCATGATGATGAAGATGACCTTGATGTTGTTCATGATGTCCCTTTACTTGAGAAGGCATCTGAGGCCCTTTATGAAGGCTCACAGGCAACTATTCTCTCTGTTGTATTGTTGTTGGTGAACTTGAAGGTTATGAATGGTTTATCCAACATAACAATGTCACGTATGTTAAGGTATGTCATACATGTCGTAATAAACTATGAATCATGTTGTACCATTAATATTCTTTATTATAATAAATTATATTTTTTCGCTGTAGATTGATAGGTGAGTTTTTGTAAATGGTAAATAGAAGTAGTTTCAAATTGAATACTTTACCAATAATCTAATTGATGTTGAGTTCCAACATAAAGTGACTATATTTAAAAAAAAAAAGCAAGCAATGATAACAATGTGCATGTCATTGGAATGCAGACTGCTAATTGTGAAACACCACCTGCACATGAAGGTTTGGATGTGCATCCCAGTAGTGGAGGTATTCATTTGCTATTCAAATTTATTTATTTAGCTATTAATACAATTAAACATCTTAATTTGTAATTAGATTAGTAATTAATGTAACCTTTTTGGTTAGTATTTTAGAGCATGAAGTCAGTGGTGAGCAAGTGGAGCATGATCTGGGTACACAACCTCAAGAACATGATGTTCCCCACTTAGGTAAAGAGGACCACTGTTATTGCTTTAAACAAATATAATTGCAATTGGTGTTCAACATTAATGTAACCTTTAGTATTTCAACTCCAATAGATCTAGAGGGTGTTCAGCATGTTGAGGTTGAGGCTACACAAAATGATGTGGCCCCATCAGGTAAAGAGCACAATAATTATGTTCTCTAAATTAATGAAATACTTGTAACAATAATAATTTTTTTATTTGAATTTAACCCATTTCTTTGTTATTGCAGAGGACCCCCTTCACTTCAGTATCCTCGTCCTCAGTATAGGACTAGGCATACATTGAGATCATGAGCAGTTGGTGGAACATCTACAGAGGGGGGAAATGATGAAGAAACTGATGTTCCACTTAGTCTTTTCATAGCTTCAAAGGAAAAACAAAGAAAGAAATGATTGTAATCTAACTTATTTGATAATGACTGATTTTTATGTGTTAGTGAATGTAATTATGTGCTAATTAATGGTTATGGATGATATGTGTTAATTAATATTGATGAATGTTGCGTGTTAATTAATGTTAATCAATGTTATGTGTTAATGAATGTTATGTGATATTAATGAATGAATTCTATATTTTATTAATGGTAGAAAGAATTAATGAATGAATGTTATAAGATGTTAACGGGGAATTTAGAGTGATGTTAGGGGGGTGGAGTGGCCAAATGAGCTTCCACCTTCATGTGGTTGGCCCTGTTAAGTAGAGAATATTAAACTATTCTTGAAACCAAGCGAAGCTCAAAAAGGTAACAGACTTTTCAATATTTCATTATGTTGCACAGTTAATCTTATTGAATAATGTATATTGAATCTTAATTGCAGGGTCCAACAGGGCCAACACGAACAACAACACCACAAGTTGCTGGGTATGAACTCCCATATTGTTTTGTCTGTACATGAACAATATGAGTTGCTTCTAGTGTTGATATCCAAGGTAGGACTACAAAAGTTATGAATATGCCTCATCCTTGTAAGTTTTTTTATTACTTGTAAGTAATGAATATGCCTAATCCTTGTAAGTTTTTTTATTACCAAGAGAATGGTAAAAAGCGTGTTTGAGATTTTATCATGGATGCTTTGAAGGATTGTATCATGGATGCAAAAAATCTCTTCACTAATCCTTGACTCATGATTGCTATAATACTTCTTTAGACTTCTCATGTCATTTGTTGCACTTCTTCACTATTTTGGACTGAGTTTCAACTATAAATTTGCCTTGACTTATGACTGTACCTAGCTTTGTCCTATCTTTGTAAGCTTCCTCTTTGAATTATGGTTGTAGCTTTGATAATACCTTTTTAATGTTGCACTATTTGTAAGGAGGACAACTCCTAATGCATGTTACAAATTGTGTTCTAGTGACTGAGACTAAGCTAATGCATCTCAGAATGGCATAAATTGCCAGGATGGAGATATAGCAGATGAGTTCAAGATTGTTGTTGTAGAAATTATTTGATTTCCGTGCTTGAAATTTATGTATATACACTATTTATAGTCTACTCTATATTTCCTACTCAGCTACTCCTATTGCTTTAAAATGAAATGTGAACTGATGAATTGTATTCTATAGATGACCAGTGCCTTTCTTCGCTATTTGGGCTACAGAGTCTTTATATTTCTTTAGGACTTATTGTGTAAACTTATGAGACAATTTTTAAACCCACCACCTCTCGATGAGTCTATCAATTACATTATTACCAAGCGCTGTGGCTTTTCAGCATATAACCAGTAACCAAAATTTTTTGTTTAACAAACTGGAAGATAAACAAATTGAGTATTGTCGTCTCCTCACCGATACCTATCTGGTATCCATCAATCCCTTTTTATGTTGAAGAAACCCTGGGCTTCGGTGACTTCCTTTAGTTTTCCATCGAAATGTTTTTTCCATCAATATCACTATGCTCCTTCGATGAATGGGTCTGTTGTCTCACCGAAGCCCCTTTTATCCTCTCTTTGTCGTCTTCCACCAATAAAGTTGTATCGATTAAACCATGTGTATCAGAGACATGCCTTTTAGTCTCCTCAAAACTCATATTCTCATCAAAATCATTTTGCTGTCTGCCAGGTTTCATGTCAAAGAGACTTTGGACTTCGGTGACTTCTTTTGTCCTCCCATCGATATCATTCATCGATGTAGTTTTCTTCTATTTTATTGATATCACTTTTTTGATGAGAATGCTTCTTTTGGTGAATCTTCTTTATATTGCATCGATGATATTGTTTCTCGAAAGCCTTTTCTCATCAGTGGGGGCCACTTCTGCTTTCTTCGATACCTTTTGTTGGTGGGACCATCTTTTTCGGTGAGTCTTTTTGCACCGATGGTGTTATATCCTCGAAGACCTTTTCTTGTCGATGAGAACCATCTCCACTTTCCTTGATATATTTTATCGATGGAGTTACTGTCTTCAATGAGTCCTTTTTGAATTTGATTGGCATTTTCTTTCTTCGATGCCCCTTTTATATCGATGAGACATCGCTAGGTCTCATCGATGCTATTTGAATCTTAGATACTTCGATAGAATGCTTTTAGACTTGTTCGATAACTTATGGGTTATTACGGTATCAATCAAAATGATGGTTTCTTCCAAAGAGAGATGGCTTCTACGATTTAATTTCTCAAATCAATATATTTTACTTAATTCAAATTTGATGCTCAACAGAATGACTACACTATCACCAATCTATCTTGAAGATTTTACTACTCTTTAGATTATGATTATGACTATCATGATATTTCATGAGACTGCTATATCCCCATATGAAACCCTTTGTTCCCACAAATCAATGCTTTGAACTTGACTACAACTTTATAGTGATCACTATCTTTGTACAGTAAGCTTGCTACTTTCTCAACTTTTGATATATTGGAGGCTCCTAGGATGGTTTCTATCTTATAGTCACAATACCTTGCTATAATTTGTATCTATTCTATGTTTATTTGTTTTCCACTTTTAACTCATAGTTCAACCAAATATGGTTCATCTTGGAATCAATGCACATCGGTTATAATCAGATTATAACCAATCTACATGGTTGCAAGACCTGAAGAAGGATTCTTATTATCAATTAGATGCATACTTTTGGGAATATAGAAAGACAAAAAAATATATTAGAACGGTATTTTTTGTTGAGTCATAATATGATGTTTTAATTTAGCTAAATAAGGGAACCAATGTTGTATTAGGTTTAATTCCATGATGACAGTTGAAGCTTGTTAGAGATAGGGGATTTGTAGCAGTTGGCTTGTTAGGTTATGTCACAATCCCATGAAGGTCCTTGTAAACCGTTAATGTCAATAGACATGAGACTGTTATGTAATGAATTGGATCAGCTAAACCTAGAAGTTTTGTAACCAATGAATCAACCGACTCAAGTGTATGTTAATTATCTTATGATGGTCATTTATGACCATTATTCTTAGTAGACATTAAGCAGTTCACTAGATAGTTGGTTAGTAAACCAGTGAGTTAGTTGGCTCAAGTGTATGCTATTTATCATATGATGGTCATTAATAACCATTATTGTTAGTACACATTAAGCAGATGGCTTGTTTAGATGGTTGGTAACTAGTGAGTTTGTTGAGCTCAAGAATTAGATGTACAAGTCGAGCAAGGGAGGTGAACACTAACGACACATTGGTGCTTGCAATGTTAAAACCTTGGCCAAGATGGTGATTCTTTATCTAAGTGATGAAATTGGCCATTTTAATTCCTTTCTCATATTGATTAGCTTAATAATATTTGTTCAATTTTTTTTATCGTTAAAAGATTACCTTCCTTTTAGATAAATTAGTTAGATTCTTATTATGTTGAAGAACATTTAGTTAGTTTTCTCCTTCTTTTATCTTAATATAGATCACAATTTGTTTTCTTTAAGTATAGAATTAATGGAATATTACATATGGTATCAGAGCAACCAAGTTCAACATTGAACCTTAGACTTTCCACCTATAAACAAAACTATATACATATGCAGGTGCACCATGGTTGAGATAATATGCAGGCGCACTATATACAAAACTATATTCGCAAGTAAATCTTTTATTCAAATACACAATATGAAACACAAAGTTGTACTGGAAGAATGCAAGTAACCTTATATCCTTCAGATAATATCACAAGCAACTGTCTACAGAAAGATGCAGTAATCCACAACATATACACAAAGGAAAGATGACTGATTATATTATGTATGTTCGTAAAATGGTACAATAGTAAGCCTAAGGCTATATTATACTTCTTCTCTAATGATCCTTATTGTAAAAACATGAGGCGAGACACCCTCAAGTATTTCCAATTCATGCTCCACAAGTTTGTTGGCCAACTCCAAGGGGTCTTCAATCTTTCGTAGCACGTTCTCATCCATTTTCCTTCTAAAAAGTTTTCATTTATAAGCCTGCATTGCTTTCTCAAACTTTATTCGCTTCACTCTGGCCTCTTCTCTACCAATGTTCTTAATGAGGTCATTCGGTAGGTAAGATTTTTTCTCTCCAGCCTTCATCTTTTGTGATGACCGAGCTATCCTTATGTATCCTTCAGGATCAAAATTGGGCCTTGGATCCCCCATAGCCATGCCATAATAATCCAATTTTGTGTGCATCAAGCCATAACTCTTTGAACTTTTCACAATAAAATCTAAAAATACTAACAACCCAGGTACAATTGATTATTTCCCATGGCTTGTCAGATGTTCTATACTCACTATTGACAGTTGCCTCACAATTTCCAGACAAGCCACTCTGTTAGGGACTATAAGTGGTAGTAATTATGGTCTCCCTTTGAACCCATATACCCTGACTTGTGTGCAGTCTGAAAAAAAATACCAATCTCCCCAATTGTGTTCAATTGAGGGATCTTCAGTGAAATCTTTTGGTCTTAGGAATCTTTGAACCTCTGGTGCAAGGGCATGATCGCATGAGCATCCCAACAGTCTATATAATGGCTTGACAAAGAACTCCTCAAAATGCCAATATTGATTATTCACATACCTCTGGTGTTAAAATGTGGCGACTGATCAACAAAGTACTGTATACTCAGCACGTATCCTCGTCGGGCCCCGAGCAAGGGTTCGGGGGTGGCAGCCCCTGAGAAAAGTGGGGGTTTGGGGGCGGGAGCCCTCGAGAAATTTTTTTTTGCCATTTTTCGTTGATGAAAACTAACATTGTAATAAAACCCTAAAAAGGCCGACTTTGTTTGTTGCCCTAAAAATGCATGTTATAAGCCGCTGGGATGCTTAAGGCATTGTAAGGTTGATGTACTATTTTTGTTGGATAATAAGAAAGATTGGACGACTGTGTATGGTGGACGTAACCCATTCTAGGTGAACCATGTTAAATCTCTGTGTTATCTGTGTCCTATTTTATTTCTTTATCTTTTGTATTTAAATTTGCATATAATTGTTAGTTCATATTTGCTTCGAATCTTCTTGAAACCCTAACAATTGGTATCAGAGCGAGGTATTCTGTAAATTGGCAGGACTCTCAGATTTGAGTGGGAGCAATGGAGGATTCCAAATTCAAGGTCAAAAAGTTTAATGGCCAGAATTATCAGTTATGGAAAATGCAGATGGAGGATTACTTGTATCAAAAGGATTTGTGGCGGCCATTGGAAGGAAAGGCAAAGAAACCGACCACAATGTCAGATGAAGAGTGGGACATTTTAGATAGAAAGGCATTGGGATCCATTTGATTGTGCCTTGCGCCATCTGTAGCATTCAATATAACAGAAGCAAAAATGGTTGTAGATTTGATGGCAACATTGGCTAAGTTGTATGAGAAACCCTCATCTTCAAATAAGGTATTTCTTATGAAGCGTTTATTTAATTTGAAAATGAGTGAGGGAGGATCTGTAGTGGAGCACTTAAATGAATTTAATACAATTACCAGTCAATTTTCTTTGGTAAAAATTACCTTTGCAGAAGAAGTTAGGGCTCTCTTGATTTTATGTTCTTTGCCAGAAAGCTGGAATAGCTTGGTTATGGCTATAAGTAACTCTGTCTCTGGTAAAAATATTTTGGTATTTGATGATATTGTTGGTGTTATCCTAAGTGAGGAAATGCAAAGGAAAAGCACAGGTGAGACTCCAACATCATCGGGTAGTGTTTTGAATGTGGAGAACAGAGGAAGATCAAAGGAAAGAGGAAAAGGCCCTGGGAATGAGAAGTCATGAGGGAAGTCAAAGAAAGGACTCTCTCAATCTAGAGGAAAGAAAGATTACTGGTACTGCGGAAAGCCTAGTCATCTAAAGAAAGACTGTTGGTCTTGGAAAAACAAAGAAGGAGACAAAAATGAAAATGACAGTAAGGAAGCTAATATTGCAAGTAATACTTTACAAGATGCTTTAATCTTATGTTTGGATAATGTTAATGATTCTTGGGTAATAGATTCTGGGGCTTCATTTCATGCTACACCCCATAGAAAATAATTTCTAGATTATGTTCAAGGTGATTTTGGACAGGTATATTTGGGTGATGATGAGCCCTGTCAAATTGTTGGAAAAGGAAAGATAAAAATCAAGTTGCAGAATGGTAATGACTGGTTTCTGCAGGAGGTAAGACATGTTCCTAATTTAAGAAGAAATTTAATTTTTGTAGGGCAACTAGGTAGTGAAGGTTGCATAGTTACCTTCTCAGACAGTATGTGGAAGGTCACTAAAGGATCATTAGTAGTAGCTAAAGGTGCGAAGGTAGGCACATTATATCTATGTACTGGTAACACTTACTCTACCTTAGCTGCTACAGATAAAGTTACTGTAGGAACAACAACAATAAATGTTGCAAGAACAGATTCGATAATGTGGCACCATAGGCTTGGGCACATGAGTGAGAAAGGGATGAAAATCCTTCACTCCAAAAATCTATTGCCAGGACTAAAGAAGATTGATTTAGAGTTCTGTGAAAACTATGTTTATGGTAAACAGAAAAGAGTCAGATTTCTCAAGGTTGGGAAAGAGAAGAAGAGTGAGAAGTTAGAGCTTGTACATTTAGATGTATGGGGACCGGCTCAGGTATCATCTTTTGGTAGCTCTTGTTATTATGTTATTTTTATTGATGACTCAACTAGAAAAACATGGGTATATTTCCTAAAAAAAAAATTAGATGTTTTTGAAACTTTTAAGAAATGGAAAGCTTTGGTTGAGAATGAGATAGGAAAAAAGTTGAAGTGTCTTAGATCGGATAATGGAGGTGAGTATTGAAGAAAAGCATTTGAAGATTACTACTCCTTAAATGGGATTCGAAAGCAAAAGATAGTTCCAAGAACTCCACAAGAAAATGGTGTGTCAGAGAGAATGAATAGGACTATCATGGAACGCGCAAGGAGCATGAGATTGCATGCTGGATTGCCCTTACATTTTTGGGCAGATGCTGTACATACTGCTGTCTATTTGATAAATAGAGGACCTTCAACCCCTTTGGATGGTGGTATTCCAGAGGAGGCATGGATTGGTAAAAAGTTAAATTATTCTTTTCTAAAAACTTTTGGTTGCAAAGCTTTTGTCCATGTTGATAAAGAAAACAGAACCAAGCTTGATGCTAAATCATAGAAATGTACCTTCATTGGATATGGGATAGATGAATATGGCTATCAGTTATGGGATTTTGAAAATAAGAAAATAATTAGATGTAGAGATGTTATATTCAATGAGAAGGTTATGTATAAAGAATAGATGCAGGAAAAGAAGCATGAACAGGACAAACAAGAATATGTGGTGTTGGATGAGATTCCTGAAAATGAAATGCCATAGGTACCTGATGCTCAGCAACAACAGATTGTCCCTCAAACTCCTACAAGTGTTAGATGTTCTACGAGCACAAGTAGACCCCCTTAAATATTTTCTCTTTCTTTGTATTCTATTTTATTAACGGATTTTGGTGAACCAGAAGAATATGAAGAAGTAATGCAGGTAGATGCCAAACAACAGTGGGAGCTAGGCATGAAAGAGGAGATGGACTCCTTGATGAAAAATAAGACTTGGGACTTAGTCCCTTTACCTGCAGAAAAAAGAGCCTTGCCTAACAAATGGGTTTATTGGCTGAAGGAGGAGGAAGGAGATTAGAAAAGATATAAGGCCAGACTTGTGGTAAAAGGTTTTGCACAGAAAAAGGGTATAGATTATGATGAAATATTTTCTCCAGTTGTAAAAATGAATTCAATTAGAACTGTACTTATTCTTGTGGCTGTAGATGATTTACATCTTGAACAATTAGATGTCAAAATAGCTTTTCTCCATGGAGATTTGGAAGAGGAAATTTACATGTTGCAACCACAGGGATATGAGGTCAAAGGTAAGGAGAACTTGGTGTGCAAGTTGAAGAAAAGTTTGTATGGCCTAAAGCAAGAAACCCAAAAATTTGATAGTTTCATGGGTGAACACGGTTATCATAGATGTCATTTTGATCATTGTGTATATTTTAAGAGATTTGATAATGGTAGTTATATTATTTTGTTGCTTTATGTTGATGACATGCTTGTTGCTGGGTCTAACATGCAACATATAAATGATCTTAAATAGAAATTAGCCAGGTCATTTGCTATGAAGGATTTGGGTGCAGCTAAGTAAATTCTCAGTATGAGGATTACACGAGATAGGAAAAATAGAACCTTGAATTTGTCCCAAAGTGAGTATATAAAGAAGGTGTTGAAAAGATTTAACATGTAGGATGCAAAAGCAGTTAGTACACCTTTGGCTAGTCATTTCAAATTGACTAAGGAGATGTGCCCAAAGGCATAGGAAGAGGTTAATAAAATGTCTAACATCCCATATTCATCAGCTGTTGGCAGTCTAATGTTGGTAATGGTATGCACAAGGCTAGATATTGTACATGTAGTGGGAGTTCTGAGCAGGTTTCTGAGTTATCCAGGTATGGAACATTGGAATGCTGTGAAATGGATTCTTCAGTATTTGAAAGGAACTACTACGAAGGCATTATGTTTCAAAGGATCTAATGCTGCTATGAGTGGATTTGTTGACTCTGATCTGGCAGGTGATATTGATTCACAGAGGAGTACTGCAGGGTATGTTTTTACTATAGGGGGAACTGGAGTCAGTTGGGTTTCTAGGCTGCAAAAGGTTGTTGCACTTTCAACCACTGAAGCTGAGTATGTTGCTGCTGCAGAAGCCAACAAGGAGATGATTTGGTTACAATGTTTTCTGGAGGAATTGGGTCAAACACAGGAGGATCGTCCATTGTATACTGATAGCCAGAGTGCCATTCATCTTGCGAAGAACTTTGCTTTTCATTCAAGGACAAAACACATTCAGCTCAGGTACCACTTCATCTGGACTATTTTGGAGGAGGGTTAGTTACGGCTTGAGAAGATTCACACAAGTGAGAATCCTATCGATATGTTCACAAAGGTAGTTCCACAGGAGAAGCTGATTTCTTCATTAGTTTCTGTTAGTCTTCTTGATTGATAATTATGGAATTTATACCAGGCGAGTCCTAGTGTTTTATCCAGCAGATGTTGCATGTACAGTGGTGTCATGTAGTATCAGTCTCCAAGTGGGAGATTTTTCGGTGTGGAGCCTGATCAGTCTCCAAGTGGGAGATTGTTAAAATGTGGCGACTGATCAACAAAGTACTGTACATGAAAACCGACATTGTAATAAAACCCTAAAAAGGCCGACTTTGTTTTTTGCCCTAAAAATGCATGTTATAAGTGGTTGGGATGCTTAAGGCATTGTAAGGTTGATGTACTATTTTTGTTGGATAATAAGAAAGATTGGACGACTGTGTATGGTGGACGTAATCCATTCTAGGTGAACCATGTTAAATCTCTGTGTTATCTGTGTCCTGTTTTATTTATTTATCTATTGTATTTAAATATGCTTATAATTGTTAGTTCATATTTTCTTCAGATCTGCTTGAAACCCTAACATCTGGTCCCATGAAGAAACCCATAGTTGCACTGGTTTTCTCATCCCAACATTGTCATATGTCCTGACACATAACTCTTCTGGCCATAACCCTTCATCTTGGCCCACATATAATAGCATATGCACAAGTAAGGAATAATTCTTGAAATGAACATTGATGACCTCCCCCTTTAACTTTCCTAACCCATGATTCAAAACCTCAACCAAATAAGTAGAAAAATCAAAGAAGCGAGGGTCCTTAGACTACAAATCAGCACAAATGACCATGGCTGCAATATGCATCAAAGGATGGGCTTTTATCTCTAGCACTTGGGCAACACAGTAATAGGTATACTTGAAATATGGATGGAAAGAGTTGACATCATAGGGAGCTTTGTCATCCTGACCTAGTGGCACTAAGGACCCTGCATTCCTAGGTCTATGTATAGGGAGTCTCCACGTTTTGTAAATGTGCTCTAGGTTAAAATATTCACTCATTAACTTCTTGAGATCAATCAATTTTTCAAGTCCCAATCCAACTTGAACTTGGTGTCAATAACATCCTTTCTGATTGCAAGAATTGGCTCACCCATGTAGTTATATATGGTCCTAGTTTTAGGATCATAATTGTTTGCCAATGCCTTCATGAGCTCCACATTCACGAATACATTAGCCACAAATAACCTTCCTAAGTTCAATTGCCATAAATTGTTGATAGGTTGAGGGGCAACTCTTTTGTTGTACCCATATATGAATAATTCATACCCTCTCAATTCTATCCATATTTCTCCAAGATCCTCAAACCGGTCCTCCAGGCCTTCCTCATCAGCTCTAATCTTCTTGGACCTCAAACTGGATGATGGGCACTGGTCAATCAGGTCCTGGGCCAAAGAACTTCCTTCCCTTTTTTGTCTTTTAGGTTTTTCTTCTGCAGCGATAGGTTCTTTTCCCTTTCTAGTCTTATTAGTTTTAGACGATGATTCTATTTGAATTTTAATAAAGAGGTCTGTGTGCAAACAACTTAATTGGAATTACTTAGCTTTATCTATGAATTCGCCCAATTCTTGCTTTCAGTTCATCACCTGTGAATTCCTTAATGTTGTGTCCTTTGATGTTGATCCACTACTTATGGCGTATTTAATCAGTTAGTAATGGTTGTTTTGGACAATGGTCACTCGGGTACACGTTCAAATTTAATGGCGATGTGACCTTTCATGGGATTTGTTTCTGATTTTTGTGGAAATCAATAATAATTTTGATGAGGATATGTCTTTCGATCATTTGTTTCTTTAGTCCATCGATCTCTTTGTTTCTATCGACAATACTTTTGTTTCAAATATTACTTCGATCAAGTATTTTTTCCCTTCATCGAAATACTATATTCGGGCAGTATAGCTGTCTCCTCATCAAAACATATCTAATATCCATTGGGTCTTATGTCGAAGAAACCTTGGGCTTTGGTGTCCTCCTTTATTTTTCCATTGAAATACTTCTTTCATCGATATCACTATGCCCCGTCGATGAATGAGTCTATTATCTCACCGATAATGTTACATCGGCAAAACCACACATATCGAGAACATGCCTTTTAACCTCCTTGAAATATATATCCTCATCGATATCTTTTATTGATGTAGCTTCCTTTTGTTTGATCGATATTATTCTTTTGATGAAAACGCTCCTTTCGGTGGGTCCTTTTTATGTTGCACCGATAGTATTATTTCCTCGAGAACTTTTCCCATCGATGAAGACCCTCTCTGCTTTCTTCGATATCTTTTGTCGATGAAGTTATTATCTTTGATGAGTCCTTTCTAGAATTCATCGGTGTTTCCTTCCTTCGATGGCTCTTTTATATCGATGAGACATCGTTGAGTCTCATTGATCCGAATTCAAAAGGTATCGATGAGACCCAATGGTGTCTCATCATTATAAAAGAGCCATCGAAGGAAGGAAACGCCGACATCGATAATAATAATTATTTTTTGATAAAAATTATCATCGTCGAAATTACGATGAATACCAAGCTTTCGACCGACGATGTAATTGGCGGACATACAACGTCGGCAGAGTCCATTGTATTGTCGTATTTCCGACGGGCATGGCATCATCGACCAATCCGACGCTGAGTTTTTGATGGTTGATTTTGTCGACACTCCAATGAAAATTCATCGCAATTCCGACAAACAGCCGTCAGAAATCAGCTCCGAATGTACTAGTGAGTGTTGGGGATCTAGGTTGACTTAAGGATAAGATCATATCTTTCTTCCATTTTTGATAAGATTGAAAAAGAGCATCACTCCTTGATGGAAGAGATTGAAATTATTTAGGCCAAAAGAAATCAATAGGAACACTAGAGCATCTTTCAGATGGATGAAATAAGATATGGTTCATGGTTATAATTTCTCCATTGTGAGGAAATTTTAGACACTTGTGGATTGGAGAAGCAATAGCCTTCATGGAAGATAGCCAAGGATAACCCAACTTCACATAGAATTTGATCGAAAGAGGGTATGATAACAAAGTCAACATCCATGGATTTAGTATGAACTTCAATAGGAAGGGTGATAAAGCCAATGGTAGGACAACAGAAGAAATCAAATAACTTCACAACCACATTAGAAGCATCATATATTGGTTTATGCAATTGTAAAGTGAAAAGATACTCCTTAGTGATGACATTAACCATGCAAGAGGGATCAATAAGGGAACCATGACAAGGTATATACTTAACCTTTGCAACTATGTATAAAGGGTCATCGGGTGCTCAAATCACTAGGGTCAAATGTAATACAAGGATCCTTAGGTGTATCTTGTTTTTCTACCATATTTACCAAGTTAGGAGCCATGGAGGTGAATTCCTCAGAAGAGATAAAAGTAGGCACAATCTCAATAACGTTAGAGGTATGAGAAGGCAAGGGATTAGGGAAAATATTAAGATTTTGATTAGGAGGAGCTATTGATTTATTCCCTTTATCATTCACACTTGCCATAGATATAGTATTATTATCAATCAAATCTTGAATCATATTATTTAATGTGAAACATTTCTCAGTATCATGACTAGGCTAACGATGAAATTGACAAAATGAATTGTTATCAAAATAAGGGGATACAAGTTTAGAAGGATCAACTTGTTTTATAGGAGGAGGTTTGATAACATTTCTTTGCAACAATTGAGACACAATACTATGTAAAGATTCATTCAAAGGAGTAAATTGTCTTTCTTTGTTCAAAAATTTAGAAATAGAAGGCACACCTGTTGTAGCATTCACATTGTTGTTGTTGATTTTATCATTGAACTTGATGAAGATTTTTGTTGGTTTGAACTTTGCAAATGGTTGTTGAACACTCTCCCCCTTATCACTCGGAGCCGTAGGAGTGGATTGCTCCATTTGACTCACAACCAGTTGATAATTGTGGAGTGTTGCACACAACTATGGAAAGGAAGTAAACTCAGACAAAATAAGCTTTTCCCTAATATCTTTTTGCAAATTAAAAATGAAAATTCTTTGAATATCATTATCTGGTACAGGAAAAGTTTTTTGAGCACACAAATGCTTATATCTACCAATGAAATCAATCGCTTTTTCTTTAACACCTTGTTTACAATGCATTAAATCAGTCAAAGTGATTTTAGGACCAATGTTGTTTTGAAATTGTTGGATGAAAGAATTGGCCAGTAGTTGAAAAGAAGTGATAGAATAAGAAGGCAAAGAGAAATACCATTGTAAAGCCTTATCTCTTAGTGTTCTTGTAAATAGTTTCACAAGAAATCTTTGATCGTAAGCAAAATCAGTACACAAGGTTTGAAATATTTTGACATGTGTAAGAGGATCACCTTTTTCATTATAGAATTCTAATTGAGGGACCTCAACATGTTTAGGTGGTGTGACTTTAACAATATCAAGAGAAAGTGGGCTCGCAACATCAAGGTGGGAACACTAAACTTGGATTGACTCATAGAAGCAATTTGTTGTTGTAAGGAAGACACGGTTTGAGCAAGATTGTTAATAGTCACTTCAGTAGAAGAATTGATGTTAGACATAGTTGATTGAGAAGGTGGTGTGATGTTATTAAAATAAGGCATGGAATGAGAATAAGGTGGTGGGATATTATGATAAGTAGGCATAGGTGATGATTGGAGGGACACTTAAAGGAGGAACAAAGTTGTTGAAGGAATTGCCCCCTCATGTCACATTAAGTGGTTGAGGAATAATAGGAATACTTATGGAAGACATAGGTAAAGATGGAGGATTCAATGAAGAAGAGGGATTTCCCCCATGACCAATGGTTGTAGGGATGACATTTTGAGTTAAAGTAGCCATGATGTTGGAGGTAAAAGTAGGAATACTAGTCATAAGAGTAGTCAAAGGAATTTGAGGATTGACTTGTGTTGAAGGTTGTGAATAACCTAGGGTTTCAGAACAACTCTCGATAGGCATGACATTAGAATCAACAATATGTGTAATGCCACACAATATATCAATTCCATTCTTATCACTTTGAATCATGCGCTTAAGGCCTTCAATTAATGGAAGAGCTTCTCAATTAAGGTATTCTTGGGACATCCATTGTTGAAAGTTATCAAATTGATTGTCCAATGTGGAAAGTTGATCTATAGAGACCCTAGTTAAAACTTCTTCTTCATCATGGGGTAAATAGGCACATGATTAGGATTAGAAGAATTAGCATGATCATCATTAAAGAAGTCACCCAAATTAGGCTCCATCTCCTTAGTAATTAAACCTTGGGAGGCCTTAATTCTAATGCTTCATCTAACAGGGATAGTATAGGTAGGACTACTAGTGGTAAAACTCATGCACTAGAGGGAAATTTGAATTTTAAATTTTGAAAAAAGCTTACAAAATTGATTAATGCAAAATTAAAGAAAATAATGATTACACAATTCGAACTTTGTTGGAGGAAGAGGCTGACACAATTTCCAAAAATGAAAGGAAAATAGAATTTTAAAATTAGGGCCACGGGAATACCACTTAATTTTAAAATCAGAATCTTTAAAATCAGGGCAGATTATAATTAACCTATTAATTTTGAAAAAAATCTTGAAAATTTGAAATGTTGAATTTTGGAGGTATCTTCGATTCTAGAGGGATAAAAAATCGACAAAATCAACCAATCTTCTGGATTTAGGCTTTTAAATACAGTCATAACAGTCTCCCAAAATTTCAGGGAAAAAGCCGAGGACTATGGTGGGAATGCACATGGTTCGACCACTTTTTTTGAAATTTTTAGTGATGAATATTATGATGATTTCAAAGCTAACCCACAAAAATTGGCAAATTTTATGATTTCTCGATGGGTGAAATTAAGGTTCAAATGTAAAAATAGGACCCTATTAGGGTTCTGAAGAAAAAGAGGAATTGAATTGCAAATTTGAAAAATGTCAAACCTAATGGATAGGGACAACTTGAAAAATGTTTAGAATTCTGAATTGGAATGAAATTGATTGAAATTTGCACAAAATTTAATTAAATTTGAAAATTAGGGTTTTATGACCTAACCACTTAATTTTAAAATTTGAAATTTGGGAAAATGGAGGGAAATGGAAAATTTTAATTGGAGGAATGAAAACAAGTTTAAGAACAATCAGAAATTTGAAAATTAAATGGAAACCCAACTTTTGCACAAGTTCAAGATGATTTTTGAAAATTAGGGTTTTAACAAGTAACTGCTTAATTTTGTAAATTTGATTTGCAAATTGAGCAAGACAGTGAGGAAATTTAATTTGACAAACAAAACAATTTTCAGATCTAAGATAACCACAAGCAATTTTTACAAATCACAAGTTCAATTTTAATTTTAAAAACTAGGGTTTTTAATGATTTAACCACTAAGTTTGGAGAAATTTGAAACTTGCAAATGAAAAATATGCAATTTTGTTCAAAGGAAAGCATGCAAGACGTCAAGTTAACCAAAATGTAATGTCACCAAAATGTAATGGTCGGTAAAAAATGTATGAATGAGAGATCAAGAGGAAAGTTTCCCTTTCCCTCCAAGGAGAGATGAGAGTTTCACTACATATTTCCCTTCAAACACTTGTCATGCATTACATTGGAAGAGGGGGGAAAATACATTAGATTCAACCTCCAAAGAAGAAGATAGAATTATGAATGAAATGAGAATGATAAGCCAATCCCCTCTTCTACTTGGAATGGAAAGGAATTGATTGAATTATGTACAGAGACTAAGTGAAAAAGTGACAAAGAACTGATTATAACCTGAGATCGAAGTGTGGGATGAATTTGTGCACCTGGATTTGACAATAATATGTCGAGATGAAGCCACCCTATGAATTTGAGGAAAGGTTGCTTGGACCATGGCGGGAATGTACATGGTCCTCCAAAAAATCAGCAAAATGAAAAGGGTTTTTGCACCTCTACAAATGAAGTCAAAATCCAAAAGTACAGTTGTGCACCTACAACCTACACAGAGTAAAGAGAGGAAAATGGGTTGGGATTGGGGCTTTGCCTTCGGGTCAAACCCCACTTTTGGAATTAACCAACTAATGAAAGAAAGTACTTGCAAGTAAATGTAAATGAAAGACTGAAATGTAAATCACCTCAAGGGAGGTTGTGATATAAATGTTGATAGAAATTCTTGTATGAAGTTGAATGTTGGAATAAATCTCCTCTTCAATGGTTGAATCCTTGACTTGAACGCAACACCTAGCCTTGAAGGGAGACTTGAGAGTCCTCAATGCTGGAAAAGAATACTTGAATTCTCTTGAATGCTTGAATGTGTGATCTCATGCATCTTTCCTATGGCTAAATGGAAGGGGAAATGCGACTTTAATACTTGTCAATTAGGGTTAATTAAACTAATTTTCATCATAGTCGACATCCGGAAAGTTTTCCTGGTCACTACACAACCTTCTATGAAAACTCATAAAAGGTCATACTCCAGAATAGGGTAGGGTAGGGACAGGGGCACCATGCCCCTTTCTTGCCCTTTTCTCCAGGGTAGATTGTAGACAAGGTGGTGCAGAGGGCAAGGGAGAAGTAGTTGTTGAGGGTTGAGCAGTCTTCGGTCTTCGATCAGGCTAGGGGATTTGATTTCGCATGCATGAGGACCCTAATGTAGTCGAAAATTGCTAGGGTTGTAATTTTATGACACTACACTTATATGATGGTATTTAATGATTTATAGATTTTGACCTATATGATTGCTAACCTACACTTGTGGATACAAGAAAACATGATATACCTAATTTGGTAAATATGAAACTAATTATTTTTGTGTGACATGATACATAATGTAGAATGTTTGTTGTGATGAAAAGAGTAATAATTATTAAGATGAAAGAACGAAATGTGAGGAGATGATTAGGGTTAACCAATATCAAATAGGTAGACTATAAATATGAAATGATGTACATATGGTAGTAAGATGATTTGGAATAAGAAGTTGTAATGGTTGGCAAATTAGGAATCAAGATTTCACTAAGTAAATCCACTAAATAGCCCAATTAACCAAATTACATTGAAAGAGGGTTGAACCCAATAGATCTATACTCAATCCCAATGGGGAAAGGTCTAAAATTTTGATTTGATTCAACTAGTTTGTATTGTTTATCCTCTTTCTTAATTTAATTTGTAAAGTAATTATAAAATTAGGGTAAAATGAGGGATTATTGAAGTGATATGATAGAATAGTAAGCTATAGATGTTCCACGGAGCTACCAATTGAGGTTTGAGCAAAATAAGATGTTTAGACCTTGTCATCAGAAGTTTAGCCTAATATTTTAATATTTTTCGGACCAAGTAGCACAGTTTTGCCCTAGTCCTCCAAATTTTCCATCATCAAAAGATGACCTGTTCATTGCTATTGACTCTATCAGATCTCCCAAGTACAACTCAATACATGTTTCTTGCACACAGAAAGAAAGAAAAATGTAGTGTAAAAATTGCATAACCCTTTGCAATTTCACCTACTCTTTTGTAGCCACTTTAGTGTCCATCCCCTAGCATTTGACTAGGTTGATTTCAGCCCTTGCATTAGCCTTTTCCCTCTCAAGATGCTCAGACACCTTTTTAACATCTATCTTTCAGCACCATTTTTGCATTAACCTCATGTTTCTCTTTTTGCCTATCATTTTTTAGTGTGATTCATCTATACACTATCATGTCACACAAATGTCTATGCATCATGCATTTGTCTCATGACATCTCAACAATCAAATTTCTATTTGATAATTTATACACTTGTAACCTATCAAAGTCAGTGGAAACAACTCAGAATCTTCCAGATGGCTCACCAACCCTCTTTTCCCTCCTATTCTCTTGTTTTAAATATATCTTTTCTCCCTATTCAATCTCTCTAGTTCCTATTGACCATTTTTGTGTCAACCTTAGCCATGCAAATAACCGATAAAAAAAAATCATCAATGGATAAAACCTTGTATACTTCCCCAAAGGCCTAAACCCTAAACCCTTAAGGCATTTTTGCCTTAGTCATCTTTGGCCTTGTTCTTTCTCAGTGTTAACCGATTATGGCAGTGATTTCACTTAAAGGATATTGTTTGGAGGGGGGATTATTCATTCATATTATTTACCCCTTTACCCACTACCAATTGGTAGGAGGTTTGTATTGCTTATCGCAATATCATGATGGTTTGGACTTACCTTTGGGTCCCCCCACGATACTATAGTTTCTTTTGTGCACTGCTCCATCATAGCGTTCATATCCCATGATGGTTTCCCCTTGGTGATATAATGGTGGCTGCTAATGCTTCTTCATCATATTATTGCAACACTTTGAAGGAAAATTTAAGTGCCCCCTACGATATGGTGATGACATTGGTGGGGCCTGGAGGAATGCTCACCGCTCTATCGTAGGGTTTAGGTCTAGGCAATTTCCTTAACTTGAAATGGTGTGGTGATTGGTAGGGAAGGAACAAATAATGATATCATGGGGCCACAATGGTTATCCTTAATTGTCGCTTGACCCCTGCGATATGGTGATAGTCTGCCAGTAGTATAAATATTTTGTTACTACTCCACCACGATGGTTTGGGGATAGTATGGCCTTCCCCTAGGGTTATGATATCTTTAATGATAAAGAGTATTTATTAATGCGGTGTCGCAATGATCAAAGAATAAGTTCTACCCTTGGCTGGGATACCATAGTGAGATTGTTTAAGTTGATGGGCTTGACTTTCATAGGATGATTTCGGTCATCCATCCATGCACGATAAGAAGAGATCCAGTGACCCATATTCAAACTAGAGGTGATCATTGAAATTTAAACATTTGCTCGATGGTGGTTGTTGACTTAATGGGTGAAAAATCAATTTTTGGACCCATCAACTAACTAAATCAAATTTGATCTATCTCAATCACTTTTAGAGGACTAAGGGATGACTACCATTACTCTACCATACTCTTATAGACATTTCCTTCGGTCTCCCATGTGCATTTATTGCAGATTGAGGACTTATGGGTCTGATAGAGGATGTTCAGACACCATCCCAATGCATAAGCTCCCTTAATTTTAGGGATTGCTACTCCTTCTGAGTTTAGTGAAGATATACAAGGCACACAACCATCATATCAATCTATTCAGATCTAATCCTCCTTTTATAAACTAACCCTAGTTAATTAGGGTTTCTAAAACTAATGTATCATCTGAGTTATGTCTGATCTATAAAGGAAATTTTGTAACCATTTCTAAGGGTCCTCACTTGGTTTCTCTCAATTCATATTTTCTATAATTGTAAGCTTTGGTTTGCCTTTACATCAATAAAATTGTCTGTTTTGCCTTTTTCCAGTTTAAATAGTATGTATAAGGTATCTTACCTCTTTATCTAAATGCATTGTTTTCTACTCCTAGATTGTGTGATTATTTTAACACCCTTGTAGACGTTGTCTATGAATTTCCTTCATTCTTCTCTTCATCTTGCGAGAGTCTAACCTTTGCATATTATTTGGGAATTGATTAAGATAGGAAATTGTGCATATCTCTGGGTAGTTTCTATTGATGTCTTATGCAGTTATAGGCATGGAGGATCAACCTTCAATTTAGGTGCATCACCTCTTATTTTCCTTTCAACATTACGTCTCCTCTTTTCCCCTCTAAAATCATTAGAGTGAACTTTACAAGTGTTGGGTTGGTTCAACTCTGCACTTTGATTGAAAAGGAACTTGATCTTCCTTGGAGACTCAACCTCATATGCATAATGTCCCACACATGGAGGTTGTTTCCATGTTTCACAAGGTTGTTGAGAATTAGTGTTCAACAAGGATGCAAACTTTTGTGACAACAATTTATGGCATGCTCGGTGGGATTGATTGAACTATTTCTAGTCCAGGTCCTCTTATCTTTTGTTAATGGTTGGTGTGTCTATCAACAAGTTCTACCTTTGGAGGCAAAATTTTACATACTTGGTGACTCTAAGAAGAAAGGTACTGGTTAAGCAGTCCTAAGTTCAAATGTGACTAAAATTTTAGTGTGTTCTTTAGCCCTTCAAGCCTTAAAGAGGCAACATCTTTCAAGTACCTAACAACTCTGCAATAGAATTAATGAGTCTATGGTATGTTTTCAATCCCTAGAAAATAAACTTGTCTATACTTCAAGCATTTCATTAAGAAGGTTCTACCTCTCTCACGTGCTTTAGAATGGGTATATATCATGGTTGTACTTTCTTTTCCCCCCAATTTCATAAGAATGGAAGTTATCCCTCTCCTTACCAACAAGGCTAAACTAGGATTTCTCCTAGTCTTAGTCCAAATGTCTTCGATTCAAGAGTATGTGGGTACATTCCTAATGCTTACCACCCACCCACCCTTACTCACCCTTCTTGGCAGCCTATCTAGTTCCAAGACAATGAAAAAATGTAGATTGTAGAACTCAAAAGTATGTTGCTTGGTTTCACCAAGCAATTGGATGAGATTAAGAGGAGCAGGAGTATAGTCTACAACAAGGTAAACTTTCTTATTAGGCTCAACTTCAACAACAACATGAGGAGTTTCTTACAAGGTATCTTGCTTCTACTAAGAAGGAAGAAATTAAGAAACTAGTAGCCATAGAGATGCATCTCATGTGAGAGGAGAGTTTTGCCCCTAAATTTTCTAGATTTGAAGTCCCAAGATTCAGGCAAGGGGGATCTCCCAAGCCTTAAGAAAAAACCCTAGTTTTGAAATCCCAATTTTCAAGGGAGCTCCAACTACTATTATACAAGAACCCATTTTTCAGACTCCTTGGTACCCTTTGCAATTTTCCCCACCACTAGGTCATAAGCCCAATTCTATCTACCTTTTACAGGGTGGACCCATTGTATGGAGAGTGGATAATGGTCATCCTCATTATGAGGGGTTTCAGTTGGTCATTGATTAGTCTTCTAATTCTCTAAAAGAGGGAGAACCAAAGATGCTGTAGGAGGATATTAAGAATAATCAGTTGTAGTAGCAGGTCATTGAACAAAAGGAGTGCAAAGGTAAAGAAGAGGAATCAACCCTCTCATTTGATAATCTTCCTTTCTTTATTGATCATGAGGAGATGGATATGTCTAAACCTTCCCCACTGGTAGCTTTAGAGCAGTAAGAACACGTTGAGGAGGCCACAAGGGGTAATTTTTTTGCAGCAAATAGCATGGTGGATGGATCATACCATGAGCCTAAGTTTATTGTAGTATGTTTCCAAGAGAAAGGAATGAAAATAGAGAGACAATCTGAAGATTTTAGATCTTCTTGTGAGGTGACTCCTAAACCTGAGATTTGTGTTGATGAGTTGGACATGAGCACATGTGATTATGATGTATGCTGGTTGTCCATTATCCTTGAATGTAATGATATTGAATTTATGAAGTCTTCATTCAAGGTGAAGATATTGTTTTTGGCATTAGGGCTGATGTGCCTGAGCTTGAATGTTTCACTAGGGACTAGCATACCAAGTTTGATGATGTTGAGAAACAACATATTGGTCATGTAGATAGTCTTTTGGTTGCTCAACTTGATAGTATATCTGAGATTAAAATTTTCCAATTTGATGTGTTAGAGGACCCCCCTCACATAGATCAAGAAAGAGTTATGGTATACTCGTCATCCCCATGCAAGTTTGAGGCCTTTTCCTTTGGTTTCAACTAATACCTAGAGTGGGATAGTTGTGATAGCAGTGACTCCCCCTTGTGTGAAGAGGTATCTTTCTCTTCAGTGGGAGTTGGTTTTGATATTGGCCCTCCCCTTGAACATTTTACCTTTACTACTGAATGTGCAATTAATGCACCTTTGTGTGCCTTAGAGGCTTATCCTATATGGATCCCATGTGGTAGCAAAGTGAATGGTGAAGTGTTCTTACAATCAGTATGTATGGTTTGATGCATGCATACAAGAAACTTCAATTGCTACACTTGGCTGGTGATTGAAACTATGTTGTTATCACTATTTTAAATGTGTTGAAAATCTTGCCTTTCAGCTATTGGAGTCTATCAAAACTTAGAAATCTGACCTTTGCCTATGAGTTTGTGGTTTTGAGGGTTTAGGGTTTTTACTTTTTCATGAAAGCATTTAAAATTAAACCTTTGTAGTGCATTGTTGTAATTCATTTTGAACTTGAACCCTTGAACCAAATTGGTTCAAGGTTCAAGGTTCAATCACTTCTTCTACTTGTGTCATGGCTTTGTAATGTTTTTTAATAAGCAAATGTGAACACGTTAAGTCAGTTTTGAACCATCTGCAAACGGTTCAAGGTTCAAGGTTCAAAATGTCACTTTCTTTCGCTAAAAGTCTTTGCTTGTTATTTTTCCACTTAAGCGGAAGGGTCTGTGTGTCATCAAGATAAGGCCCATTTTAAGTCTAGGCCTGGGCGGGTTCTGATAAGTTTTAATTTTGCCTAGGTCTTAAGTCTTTTCCTATGTCTCTGTCAGGCTTCCTAAAGATCGAGCATGTTCGTGTTGATCTCACGGCTATCACTATACCACAACCCAAAAGTGCTTGATGGTTATTCGCCATGACATGGTGACTAATTGGTGGGACCCAATGACATGGTGCAAGCGGAGGAGGTAATATAATGGTGACATCGACCATCGAAAATTAAGTTCTAAAGTTATCCCGATAACCCAATGGATATTGCAAAGAAGTGCGGAGCACGAAAAGATGGCATCGGCCATCAGGTTTGTATGTTTGAAGAGATCCCAATGACCCGATGGAAGGGCCCAGGTAGCCCATTTATCCTACATTGGCTGCAGGGGGGAGTATTTCAGTATTTATGTGTAAGGCCACATATATCCCAAGTGTCAAATCTTATAGGCTTTTTGGCAAGTGGTAGATCAGAAGCGATGACCCCCCTGCATGTATCTCAAAGCGCCCAAAATTTTGTAGAAAAAGGGAAAATTAAACAACGAGCAGGTTGCAAAAGATCGGATGGTGGTCGCTATACCACAAGATGAAGGTGATCGACTGTTAATGGCCATGACTTGGCAACTGATGAGCTGGAAGGCTAGGTGGTGCCAAGGTAAGATCTGAGAAAATCATTAAGTGTCACATGGTGACACGTAGTTGATGAAATGGCCGACACGTGGTGACACCATGGCATAGGATGTATCCGCTCAGAGGGGCTAAGGGTCGAGAAAATCAAGAAAGATCAATGGTGATCAAGATGGATCCAAGGGTTGTCGCTATGTCGCGACGTAAAAATGCTCACCATATATCGCCTGCTACTTGGCGACAAACCACTAGCGGTGAACCATGGCCGACAGTTAATGCAAGTGGTTAAGGTAGGTGGTTCATTCCGGTGGTTAGTGGAGGTCATGCTAAGGTGTCAGAGTGGAGAGCCCAGAATGAATACCCTCATGACAGGTGGTGCCTAGTTGTAAACTCCGGAGCCAATCAAAGGGTGCCACGTGGCAGATTGGTGGTGTAGACACTTAAAAATAATTATTTTAATTATTTTTAAATTCCTGACATTATCAATTTATTAATTATTTTAATTTTTAATTCTCCTTAATATTAATTAATTATAATTAATATTGTCACTATAGTCTGTGATTGATTTATGTAATAAATCAATCCCCTTTTATTCTTCTAAAAATCCTCAATATTAAATCTTTTCAAATTCCTCCTCTCAACTAATTAATTTCAATTAATTAGTTAACCTAAGTGATTCCTACAAATCACCTTTTCCTAATCCATCATTAACCTAATAAATTCTTCTAGAAACTCTCTAAGCTCACTTAACATTATTCTTCTAATTTTTAATTCCCTCCACTCATTCTCTCTCCTAGTTAAATCTTTCTACAAATCTTATCTACCCTAATCCCACCTAATATTTCCTCTAATCCCTCTCCTAATGAGTTGCTAGTGGCTAATCATCATGATTAGCCACAAAGTCAACTCCTTGTCCCTTCCATCCAACCACTCTCCTTAAATGCCCTTTTCCTAGGTGAATGTGAGATTTTCAAAATCTCACATTCCTCTATGCATCTCATCTTCCAAGGAATTTTTAATTCCTCCTTATTCCTCCAATTCCCATGAGCATCCTTTTTGAAGAATTTTTAATTCTTCCTTTTCATTCCTCAAGAAATGTCCCATCCCTTGCTCTTCTCAAGGCACATTGGGAAGTCTTCCCAATGTATCTTGAGGAGTGTGGAGACAAGAAATGCCTTTAAGACATATCTCTTGGTCTCCACACCTCCTCTTGGGCCTTGTGTGGGCTCACAAGGAATCCTGACCCTCCATCTTGGGTTAATCCTAGCCCTTCATTTCTCCTCCTCTCTCCCTATAAATTGAGGACTCCATCCTTTCACATTTCATCTCCAATTTTAGCAACTTCATGCTGTTAGTTTGTGCCTAGAAAACCATCTTTGCACCATCATCATGCCAAAGTTATCCTTCATCCATACTTAGCCATATTATCCATCTAATCCTTCAAATCCATCACATCCATTTGTGCACAATGTTGGAGAGCCAACCACATCAAGCAATCTAGGAGCAAAATTGACATCACGTTGAAGGCATTTGGAAGCACTTCGACTTCATCCAAGCTCCATCCGAGGGAGAAGGTAAAGGTTTGCAAGGTAAAAGCATTTATCTTCATGTTTTTTATGTGATTTGATTTATGCTTCATGTTTTATATGTTTTAGTGTTTTTATTTGTATGCTAACCATCCAAATCCACCTTGCTTGCTTTTCCCGTCTTCATTTTGGCAAGCCCGGTGGGACCCACATCCCTAAAAACTAATGTTTTTTGAGTTTTTGTGAGTTTGCAAGTTGCATGTATCAAAACAGCGCGAGAGACTGCAAACCAGCGTGAGCAATTTGGGTTCGATGTGTGTGCAGGCGCATCAGCGCAAGTGCAAGCACATCAACGTGATCATTCTCAAAATTCAAAATTCATCCCGCTTTCTATTTTGTTTACAAAAATTTACTCTGTTTGACGCATGTGTAGGAGCATCATCACGGGCGGACATGTTTCGACATGAGGGAAAATTAACCAGTGTGACCATTTTCAAAAATTCCCTCCCTCAGCAAAAATTTGGTTTTTCAAATTTTAATTTCAAAATTTAAACCGCTAACTTTTGTTTCTTTGTTTTTCAAGATTTTAATGCGGGCGCAGGCGTTTTAGCGTGACCGATCTAGACCAGCATGACAGATAGGTATAAAATCACAATTCTGTTTTCTTTAATTTCTTATTATTATTTTTTTGTTTCTGTTATCTACAACATGTACGCAGGCGTTTTGGCGCCTGCGTGGGCGCTTCAGCGCGATTGATTGCATTTCAGTGCATGCACTGTATGTGCAGGCCAGTGACTACCGATTTCTTATTTTGAGTGTTGCAGCTTTTCTTGATCATCCAAGATCTAGAAAACACAAAAAACTACTAATCGGAACTATTTTGCAGGTTGCCTAGGGGTTCCAACCAAATATTGTGTGTTTTTTTTTAAACAAGGCACCTAGATTTAATTAAAGGATAAATGAACCATTGTCTTGTGGGTTTTGTGAAAAGCATAAAGGTAGGAGAGTATGCTCTCATCTAGCTAGACGATCATAAATCAAGACCCTCCAAGTTTTTTACGTTTGTTGCATGCTTACTGTAGACACCTAAAAATGGTCAACGCTTGCGGGATCATACTTTAACATTTGTGCATTGCCTCATTTTAGAGTTTTTGCGTCGCATTAACATTTTCTCCAATGTCACACACTTGGTCTTTATCATTTGTGAGCATCGAGTCCTTCTTCTGCATTCTTCATCTGTCTCGCTTTCGAATTTGGTCTTGTCGACAACAATCTTCAGTCATGATTTTGGTCGATCTTTGTCCTTGTTAATCTTGTCATTTTGCGATCGATTTGTCATCGATCGTCGTCATTCTCAATCATGTCAATTTGGATCAATTTGTCATTGTTCCTTGTCAACTGCGCATTTATCAATCAAATCATTTATCAGCATTGGTCATTTATCAAGTCAAAATCATGATCGATATCAATTATCTTCAATCAAGACCTAATTGTCATTCTCGCATTGCTAATTCGTCTTCTAGGGTTTCATGATTTAATCATTTAACCTTGTTTGTCATTTCTCCCTTTAGGATTAATAAATTATTTATTTATCCTAAGTCTTTGTGTCGCAATTAAATGTTCATTTAATTGGCTAATTATTCCTCTTTGTGAATTAATTAATAAATGAAAAATTATTGATTAATTCACTAAATTCCTAATTTCATCATTTTTCTAATTCCTAATTTCTTAATTCTTAATTCTCTAATTTCCTAATTTTCTAATTCCTAATTTCAAATTCCTCCTATTTCTCTCCTAAATTCATGGAAATGACATGTCAATTTGTCATAATTTGTCATAATTGACAATCAATCAATTTTTGACATAGAAGTTGTCATAATTTGTCATAAATCATCAATTAACAAATTTTGCATAGAAAGTGCATAATTTGTCATAATTGACATAATTGATTTGCAATTTCCATTTGAATTGAATCATGCTAATCTTTTCATCTCTCCAATTCTTCTATAAATTGGATGATCTTCATCAATCAAAGCTAATTGGTAATCAAACTATCGAATTTCTAGTCAATCACATTTCTAGTACTCTTGATCAAAAATCTTGTCTACTTGCTTTCAATTATGTGTGTGCACTTGTAGGTGAGATCCACAACCAAACCATTTGAAAAGGAAAGAAGAACAATGGAGCCGCATGAAGGAGCTTTCAAATCATACCTTTGGTTTGCTTAATTTCTAGTTTTGAATGTTTTTATTTCATGTCTCTATTGAGTGTTGTTTAGGATAGATCATTGCAATTGTGCTTTCATGATTGAGCTAATGATTACTATGTATTTATACTTGCTCTGATGATTTCTGAATTCCTAACGTACATTAATTGGTGAACCCAACATGAACACTAACCATCTAACCCCTTTGATTATGTTTTTGAGTGTTTTTGAGTTGATTTGCAGGTCAAAAACCCAAAAACAGGGTAGTGCAGGGTTTTCTAGGGACTTCTGCGCCTGTGTAAGACAACTTGCACATGTGTTGAGCATTATGTGCTTGTTTTAAGGACATTCTACGCTTGTGTCATGGGTTTTGCGCCTATTTCATGAGTTCTACGCCTGTGTAAAGTCCAGAATAGAGGTAAAAATGCAGTGTTTTACTTGAAAATTGTCTTGTTTTTGCATTCTGTTTTCTGTGTTTTGGTTTTTGGTACTAATTATCTGTGTAGAATCTTGGCATATGCATGGAAAAGAAAAAAAATTAAACTACTAACATGTTTTATGCAGAATCGATAGTCGAAGAATAAACATCTCAAACTTCTAACTTGGGTTTTGCAGGTTGCCTTGGAGAAACAACTAAACTTGGTGTTTGTCATTAACGTTTTAGGCACCTAGTGATTTCTAAATAGGTTGGAATGAATATGTTTTTGCTTTGATTGTTGAGTGTGACATTGGAGTAGGAGAGTATGCTCTCATCCTTCTTAGGGTGATTAGAAATCCAGATCTTCGATACCATGCTCGTGTCTTTGATTGTTTGTCACCTTTAGAGGGCCTGCCTTCCCGACCACTTTGCTTTTGCAAGCAAGTGATAATCATGAGAAGGGAATGACCCAAAGTGAGCATGGCTAGAATACTTTGGCATTCTAACTCACTATAAACAAATACCTAATGGGCGAAAGCTTTGAAGGAAGGGTTACGTGGGAATTGCAGTTACTTGGGAAGTAATGACCCTTGAACTCTTTCTCATATCAACATCTAAGTAGGGCCTCATGGTCTAAATCGTGCTTGTGCAACTACATTTTTTTGGTATCTTGATGGGCTTAATGTCTCAATCACGCTTGCATGACATCAAGGAGTAACACTTAATAGAAATCCTTACTAAACAACTTGTTTTTAGAGGCCAAAAACCCTTCTAGTTGCTTGAGAAGGACAAGTTCGGATACTAGGAAGAGATACTAAGTTCGCCATGGGGAGATTTCCATGGGGACTGATGCTTGGCTGCCCTGAGAAGTGAGTGCCATGGAGGGGAGCCCGTGGGGTCAAGCATCCATGTATTCTCCTTGAATCCTATAATGAGTCTACCTCTCAAGTACCTAATGTCCTTGCCTACCATAAGAAATGTGTGAATGAGCATGATTGTCTTGAGTCTAAGTTGAAATATCTTGTCTTCTTTGCTTGTCAAAAGTTGAATTGCATCTCATTTAAAAACAAGACAAATTGATTCAAAACAAGGTTAAACACAAGAGACATTCATCCAACAAAGGTTCAACAAGGTTCAAAACTCATCTTCAAACATGGTTAGCAAACATTGTTCAAAATCTTGTCTCAACATTCATGTCACTTACATTTAGGTTCATCCTAGGTTGCATTTTGCAAAGTTCATTGTCAAGTACCAAGGTTAGGTTTCACCTAAGTCATACTCCTTTCAATAAGGGTCATCCATTTGCATGTGTCCTCTTGCATTAAAGTCATACCATTGTCATACATTTACATTTGCATACCCTAGGTCCCTTCATTAAGCTTAGGTCATTATCATATCATATTAAGGTCATTTGCATAGTAATTGTCCCTTTGCATATAGTGTCAAAACTAGGTTTTGTCATACTTGAGTAATCCAAATCTTTGATAAACCCTAAGTCATTGTTAGGGAGTCTAGACCTTATCAACCTTTTCTCTTTTTGTCATTATTGTCATTTGGTCAAACCTAGCTTAGTATCCAAGCATATAGGGGAGACATTGTCATTTTGTCCTTTTGTCACTTGGTCCTTTTGTCCTTTGAGGTCTAGACATCATTTCAATTTCCTAAGGGTCTCTTTTAGATTTGCATTCAAAAGTTTGTCAAAATCTTGAAAAACAACCAAAAAACATAGGTTGCATTCTTGCCATAGATTGCATTCTCATTCATTTAGTTTGCATTTAGTTGCATATCATATATTGCCCTTGAAAAAATCTAGAAATATTGCATTTGCATAGTGACATGTCTATTGAAACAAGGTTCCAAGCACCAATGATGCAACAAAGTTTGACATATCAACTGACAAGGCAATCACAATTATATCAAACCCAACAACAAGGCAATATCGATCAAACTCTTTATGATGTAAATGTCCAAATACAAAAATTAGAGGAGAAGCTGGCTCAAGAACAAGAGATTTTGGAACAATGAGTGAAAATCATTGCGAAGAATAGATCACAAATGTCCAAAATGTTTCGAAAATTGCCAGGTTGAAATCCAAAGATTGAGCCAATTGATGTAAGATCTCTTCTTGAACGATCAGACATACCAGCTCTCCTCTCACAAATAGAGATGATGAAACAATTTCAACAAAAGAGACAACATCAATTTCAACAATATGTGCCTCCACAACAAGAACAAGAAGGTGTTCACTATCAATCAGATTTTCAACCAATACAACCAATGGTTCAACCAATTGTCCAACATATACAACCAACACAACCAATGGTCCAATTTCAACAATATGTCCAACCAACTATACAATGTCAACAAATGGTTCAACCAATGGTGGAATATCAATGTCAACAACCACAACCAGACATTCAAAAACAAAGGTTGCAGCACACACCAGCCCAAGTTTCAAGCATGTCGGAACAATTGAACCAAGTCCAATATCAAAACATGACATCAGATCAGAACCAACTCCTTGCCAAACAAGTTCAAATTCTAGATACAACCATGTCAAAACCTCGAAAGAAAGGTGGCTTTATTGCAATGCTCTTAAGGAAATTACCAAGTGAGTTCTTTGAGGAAGATCAAGATAATACACTTATGTCTAGCAATGCCTCATTCCCTCGCAAACAAATTGACTCTCCAGTGGCATCTATCCCTACACCTTTAGAAGTTTCACAAGAACCTTCCATATTGTCCTCATCAAACAATACACCCAAGGATGAAATTATTCAAGGGATATCCATAATTGATCACCACGATAATCCAATTCATGATGCACATCCTTCTCATGTTTCAGAAATACAAGACCCAATGCCACCATGCACTTTATTGCCATTACCTATTTTAGAGGACCCCATTCGAAGTCCCTCTTCCTTATGTTCAAGCATTGATTCCTTGCCAGAATCCATCACAAATGTTCAAAGTGCATTTCCTTCATGCCAAAAAATTAATCCCTTGTTAGAATCATCCATGCATATCCAAAGTCCAACCTCATGTCAAGAGGATAATTTAGAGCATAAAGAAACGCGTGTTAAAACAGATCAAGATCAAGATCCCGAAACCTTATCATCCCATCCAATTGTTGACCAGGATCTCATCTTCCTAGACACTCATGATGATTCCCTTATTCTTGTCCATCCTATCCAAAGTCCTATTGACACTCCATTCCCTAAGAAAGATCAAGATATCCCAGTCCATCCAATCCCAAACGATCCCATTTCATTTCATGAAAAAAATGTCCTTTCAAATCCCATTGACATTCCAGATATCCCTTCCATCCTTTCTGATGAACCCATTAAAAGTCAAGAGCAAAGCACCTTTAAAGAGGATTCCAATGATCTTCCTCCTTGTCAAGATCAAATTATTCCTTCAGATCCTCCACAAGATCCACTTGTTCCTCCATCTCCACGTCCTAATCCAGTATATACTCTCCAAGATCGCATTTCTTTTGATGATCCCATTATTTCTCCCATTCCATCTCTTAAAGAGCCTATCATTGAACCATGTCCACTACACAATCCTAGTCCCCCTCATGATCCTAATCCCCCTCATGATTCTAACATGTCAGTGCAAGATGTTCATGAACCCTCGACATGCATAATGGGTTCTTCCACTTTGGTCCAATCCGATCCACTTCAAGATCTCATTATTTCTCTCATATCATATCCACCTCATAATGGACTCGTGTCTTCTTCCCAAAGAAAATATTATCCTACAAGTCAAGATATTCATAAAGGAAAAGGAGTAGATCTCCATAAGCAAGAATCTCTCCATATCAAAGAAGATCTTAAGGGTCATGTCTACACAACTCACTCTCAAGACGTTGGTATCCCTCCATCAAAATCAAAACATACACCTTCCCCATCATACCTTCCATCCATTCTAGGTCCCTATATCCCTCCATCTCCTATGCAACATCAGCAAAGGCACACATCTTGGAGAACCTTCCATCCATCCCACAGGCCTCCATATCATTCCCATCCACACCAACATTGATTCCCTCTTCCAAGCAATTTGGATGCCAAGTATAAAAGTCATAAGTCTAGAAATCCACATGTATTCAAGGATCAACATGTCCAATATAATTGACATGTCAAAACAAAGGAAGATATGATCTATAAAGAAAAAGAAATATCCAAAAGGCCACAAAGGCCCACTGAGAAAAATAAAGCAAAGTCAAAATATATATGGGTTCCTAAATCCCTTGTGCAAGCAATGCACTCCAAGGAACCACAAAAGCATGAAAAATCAAAAACCATGTGGATCCCTAAGCGGCTCCTTGAAGCACAGAAGCCTAAAGAAACATCAAAATTGGCATCTACAATTGCTATTCCTCCATCCAAACATTCCAAGTCTATTCCTCCATCACCTTCTTCATCCATTTTGGGCCCTTATGTCCCAAAATCCCAAGCTATTTCTCCATCCAAATCTCACAATCTAAGATCCATTTTTCCTCCATCAGTCCATCACCCCTCAAGGTGTGTGCCAATGTCGATCTTGCCAATGTTTTCATCCGCTGAAGCCCAATTCTTCCAATATCCTATCCATTATCCAATGCATATTTTCCATCCTTCGATCCATTTGATCCCATCCTTTACATAAATCCTTGCCTTAGTGTCATCTCTTTTTCTATGTCCTTATCCTACCAACGTCTTTGAGCATACTTTTAAAGGTCATGGTCCATTTTTTTAAGGCTACTATCCAAACAAAAAGATGCTTGAGTCCTTCTTCCATCCCCTATCATGTGTCCATCTTCTGTTGAAAAAGTTAAAAAAAAAAAAAAAGTGAAAAAAAAAGACAAGAAAAAAAAAAGTAAAGAAAAAATAATTCGTCCACTGGTGAAAACCTGGCAAACAGGCGCCTTGGGCAAGTACCATGATGAAAACCTGGCAAACAGGTGTCATGTGTAATCTATGAACTTCTTGCATACCATACTTGGGGGCAGGTTTCCTCCTTTATATCTTATTGCCCTTCATTATCCTATCATACCATGTCATTACCCCTTCATATCCTATTGTCCCTCATGTCCAGTTTTCCTTTCCACATTTGATCTTGACAAGGCTGAAGATCATTATGAGCATCACGCATCTTGTTTGCAGCTTTTAGTCCATCATAGCTTTTGGTCTTTATCCATTTCCTTATTACAAACTTTTCAACCATATTCCCTGTCTTATTGCAACTTTCTGCCACTATCCCTTAGCCAATCCCGACCTTCAGTCCATGTTCCTTATCCATTCTTGGTCCTGCTTATCCTATCCATATCTTATCACTATCCATACACTCTCTTTCTATCCCTTGATCTTGATCTGACATAAGGACGCAAAATTTAAACATGGTTTCAAAAACCTCTTGACAGGTCCCTCATGCTATGTCACCGCTTTACATTGTCATATCTAATCTTTTGTCCCATCACGCAATAGCCCTTGAAAATTGCATCAGCGTTGTCTCCATAATAAAAGGACTTTGTCTTCCCTCTATCCACCAACATTTCAGAAAGCCTATTTATTCACCTGTCATATTCCTTGCCTTGCTAGACATTGGGGGCAAAATCATAAAAAATTGAAAAATGTCCTGAAATAATTCAAAAAAATCAAATAATGTCCTAACAAAATCTCTTAATAATTGAAAAATGTCTTGAAAAAATCTCTGAAAAATTGAAAAATGTCCTGAAAAAAATCCAAAAAAATCAAAAAAATGTCTTGAAATAATCCATAAAAAGTCAAATAAAGTCCTGAAAAAATGAACAAAAACATTTCAAAACATTAAAATCCAAAAAACAAGCATTTTGTCAATAAAGGATCCCTTTTTGTGCATAAGACAAATCACTGAGCATCCCTCCAACGACATGAAATCATACACTGCGCTTTAATGAAATCATGCGTTAACAGATGAACTTTTCAATCAAACCAGACATTCAAACTGATCTGAATTGTCATATCAATCAACCTCAAAATCATTTGTCCTTGGCTCTACTATCATGGGTCTTATACAGGGGGTGGTATACTCGAAACCAGACTATGTCTTGTCTTAGACGGGGTACCGCATTCCCTGAAACCAGACAGCATGATCGTCCTATCAACACTTTCAACTTTTGACAATGAAGATCAAGATGTTTGTTTGACTTGTTGGAATTAGCGAGTCTTATCATTTATTGATTTATCTTTGGTCATGTTCCTATGTTGCTCAATGATGTCACTGAGTGATTTAGAGTGACCGAGATGGTTCATGGTCCCTTTCTTTTTTTGTTGTGATTGTTATTTGTCTGCAATGTGTCTGTCTTTTGCAAAAAGGGTTGCATTTCAGCTCTGGCCTTCAATGCCATTTTGCTACATTAAAATAAAGGTTCACACCTACTTCTGTGCATTGGTGAAAGCAAGTTTTTCTTCATCTCTACCTGTCCTCTGTCTAATTTCTGCTTACTAACATTTCTTCCGTCAGTCTTGTTAGTCTATTTGCTCCTATCATGTTCTGTCATTATTATCGATCAATTGGCCTCTTTTCTGCATGTTTCCGGCCAATTCCTCGAGGGGGCATGCATATGTCATTGTCATTGTCTAGGGCATTTTCATTATCATTCTTTGAAACAACGCTTAAAATCGCATTGTCTCAAAGAGGGGCAAAATGTAGACACCTAAAAATGGTCAACGCTTGCGGGATCATACTTTAACATTTGCGCATTGCCTCATTTTAGAGTTTTTGCGTCGCATTAACATTTTCTCCTATGTCATGCACTTGGTCTTTATCATTTGCGAGCATCGAGTCCTTCTTCTGCATTCTTCATCTGTCTCGCTTTCGAATTTGGTCTTGTCGACAACAATCTTCAGTCATGATTTTGGTCGATCTTTGTCCTTGTTAATCTTGTCATTTTGTGATCGATTTGTCATCGATCGTCATCCTTCTCAATCATGTCAATTTGGATCAATTTTTCATTGTTCCTTGTCAATTGGCATGTTTATCAATCAAATCATTTATCAGCATTGGTCATTTATCAAGTCAGAATCATGATCGATATCAATTATCTTCAATCAAGACCTAATTGTCATTCTCGCATTGCTAATTCGTCTTCTAGGGTTTCATGATTTAATCATTTAACCTTGTTTGTCATTTCTCCCTTTAGGATTAATAAATTATTTATTTATCCTAAGTCTTTGTGTCGCAATTAAATGTTCATTTAATTGGCTAATTATTCCTCTTTGTGAATTAATTAATAAATGAAAAATTATTGATTAATTCACTAAATTCCTAATTTCATCATTTTTCTAATTCCTAATTTCTTAATTCTTAATTCTCTAATTTCCTAATTTTCTAATTCCTAATTTCAAATTCCTCCTATTTCTCTCCTAAATTCATGGAAATGACATGTCAATTTGTCATAAATTGTCATAATTGACAATCAATCAATTTTTGACATAGAAGTTGTCATAATTTGTCATAAATCATCAATTAACAAATTTTGCATAGAAAGTGCATAATTTGTCATAATTTGTCATAATTGACATAATTGATTTGCAATTTCCATTTGAATTGAATCATGCTAATCTTGTCATCTCTCCAATTCTTCTATAAATTGGATGATCTTCATCAATCAAAGCTAATTGGTAATCAAACTATCGAATTTCTAGTCAATCACATTTCTAGTACTCTTGATCAAAAATCTTGTCTACTTGCTTTCAATTATGTGTGTGCACTTGTAGGTGAGATCCACAACCAAACCATTTGAAAAGGAAAGAAGAACAATGGAGCCGCATGAAGGAGCATTCAAATCATACCTTTGGTTTGCTTAATTTCTAGTTTTGAATTTTTTTATTTCATGTCTCTATTGAGTGTTGTTTAGGATAGATCATTGCAATTGTGCTTTCGTGATTGAGCTATTGATTAGTATGTTTATCTTGTTTGTGATGATTTCCTATTTCCTAGCTACACTTACCTTTAGTGGACCTGCCCTCCCAACTTGCTATTTGAGAAGGTAAGAGGGGAATGAACCAAGTGAGTACACTTGGACCTGGGGTTCCCAACTCATCATAATAAATAGGCCATTGATGATGAAAGGGTCAATGGTTGGGGCTATATGAGAGTTCACTCTCACATTGGGTGCTTAGTAGGATCCTAGAGATCTCAATCACACTTGCGTGACTACTAAGTTCTTGGTGCTTTGTTGGGCTATAGGCCTCAATTGCACTTGTGCAACTGTGAAGGGTAGCTCCTAATGGGAAGAAATATTAAACACCTTGTGAATAGTGGCCAAAAACCTTCTAGTCATTGGTGCAGGAGGTTGGACCTCCGAAGCCGCCCATATTTTTACGACCTTTAGTATAGACACAAAGTTCGCCATATTGATTTTTAATGGAAATTGATGCTTGGCTACCCTGGAGAAGTGAGTGTTATGGATGGGACCCAGTGGGTTCAAGCATCTAAGTGTCCACTCTGGGTAAGCGTAGCTGGGAAACCAATTGGGATCCAATGACTATTGTCCTTGCCAGCCTTAAGAATGTTGTACATGAGCATGAGTGTCTTTGACCTAAAATTCATTTGATCATTGTGTTTTCTTTGCTTGATACTTGCTTGCCAAGAGTAGACTAAAAACACATAATTATCCTCAAACACTTTGAAAAAACATTTGTCTAAAAGCAAACAATCATCCAAGTCACTATCCACACAAAGTCCAAATTGTGTCAAAACTCTGTTTGTTTCATGTTTCATAAACCTAAGTTGTATAAGCATCCTAAGAAGTCAATCCACTGACCTATCACTAAAAAGAGGCTCACACAAGCACAACTCATTAGGTGTCAGAAATTTTGGTATACAAACTGTAAACTCTTGCTTAAACATAGGACATTCTTGCATCATTACCACGATTACATCCATGGTCATAGAAATGAGTTTGATGCAAGTGATGAACTAAGCATCTGTGCCCTCCATCAAGGTTTAGGTTTGTCTTTCAACACCAACTATCATCAAAATCAGGGTGGTCATGTCCCTCTATACAACTTGCCATCCAAACCAATCATTTATTGAGTCATGTTCATGCCAAGGATAACATAGTCACCAAATTTCTTCTAATCATCACTATCATCCCTCTTCAATCAATCATCCTGAATCTTTTCCTAAGGACTTAGCACATCAATCAATCATGAAATCAATCACCTTCAATTAGCAAATCAATTCTCAAAATCCAAATCAAATCATCCTTTAATCCAATTTAACCTCACTTTAAGGTTGCATGCCTTGTGAAGTTCCATTTAGACCTCATCATTAATCACTTGGCTTTTGTGCTTGAAGAAGAATCCTCTTCAAGTACCTTTGCCTTATCCTTTGAGTCAATCAAGACTCTTAACTTACACCTTTTCTTTTCTTAGGGTCATTAGTCAACCCTTAGTGGAAGAAAGGCTTTTTAATCATCATTCCAAGGTCTAAATTCTACCCAACTTGGTCATTACCTCACTTGTGGTTTCATCTACCACCTAAGATCCTCATCTAAGGACTAAGGTGTCAATCCTAATCAAATTTGGGTTCTAATCCAAGGACCCTACCAATCAGAAAAATCCCTTTTCATCGAAGACAAAATCCAAAAATCCAAAAGTCTCGCTAAGTCCTCTCATCAAAGATTTCCTCCTCCAATATTTTCTAAGGTTATTCTTGTATGGTCACAACTTGATCTCAAAAGAAAAAGTTGGCCAAACAATAATATGGTATGTCGGACATTAGTGTCCTATATGAAGATTCTACACAAGATCCTACATAAAGTGTGCAACCTAGCACTCAAAATCAAACACAAAATCCTAATATGGTTAACCAAGATGAACTCTCTCCACAAGTGCAAACTTTCCTAGTAGACTCTTATAACCAAGAGATGATTGAGAAATTTATCCAACACAATCCTACTGCGCTTCTAAAGACCCTCCTTGAAAATGGAACTCAACTCCCACTTGATTTTGATAAATCCACCCTTGGTCAACAACCATAAGGAGACCTCACTCCCACATAGAATGTTGCACCTATTATTCAAACTCAATAAATTATGACCCCGCCCATCATTAAAACCCAATCAATAACACCCGTGGCACCACCCCCCATGGTCTCCATTCCACCTTCTTTCTCCTTACCATCTATACCACTATCAAATCTGATCTCATCTATTCTCCAACATGCATCTATACCATCTTCTTCTACTCAACCATATATTTCTATTCCACAAACTTCACTTCCTGTCAACAATGTCGCTAACCTCATTCGGGCTATAACCAACTGTCACTCAAGCCCCTACGACATCAATCATCACATCTCACATTCCCGCTTCCTCATCATATCAATACATTAGTGGTGGTGCACCTTCCATGAGTCATCCGATTCTAGGAGTGAACGCAATCCATCATTTCCAAAATCCACAACAAGACCTCATTAAAGAAATTTAGGACATGAAAAACATCATCAAAGACATGAAAGAAGGGACAAATAAGAGGAAACCGTACTCATTTGAGGAATTTTGTCCTTGTCCTTATGATCCATCTATATCAGTTGCACCCTACCCCCCAGGGTTTGAGATACCTAAATTCACCAAGTATGAAGGTAAAGGGGACCCCTATGACAATGCTTGAGAATTTCACATCCTATGCCAAGAAGTCTCCTATAGTGACCTATACCTTCAAAATCTCTTCCCTAAGAGTCTTAGAGGAGATGCCCTGGCATGGTTCTCGTCATTACTACGAGGTTCCATTATCTCCTTTCTAGACTTGGCATAAAAGTTTGTGGCTCACTATGCCTATAACATGGCTAATGATGTTTCCATGATGGACCTGTGTAACACAAAGAAAAGGCCCAGAGAGAATTTTGCCAACTTCTTGCAAATATGGCAACATCTCATCAAGAAATTCCAATGGGACATGCCAGAACAACACCAAATTGAATTATTTCAAAAGAACTTGGTGCCCGAACTTTCAAGACCTCTGACATCTCAATGTATTAAATCTTTCCAAAAATTGACTGATAAGGGCCTAGCCCTCGAACATGTCTTATTAGAGGAAGGAAACTTGAAACACTACCAAAGATCAACTCAAAATTATTCCTCTTATCATAATGATAAACCAAAATTCTGGTCCAAGAACAAGAACGTAGTCAATGACGGTATAACTAATGCAAAACAGGTCCAGACCATGGCCACTCCTCCAAAACCCACCACCACTAATCATCAATTCAACAATCAAAACAATCAAAATCAATCCCAAAATCCTCACAACAATGTCTCAGTCCAGGGGCGACCACCCCGATGCAATAACATGACTCCAAGAGACTTCACTCCTCTTACTGAGCCTATTGAAGTGGTGTTTCAAAATCTTGTTCAAGCAGGCGTAGTGGTTTTCCTGATCACTCGCCCATTTGACCCCAATCAACCCAAACCTAGGTGGTATAATGAGAATGAATAGTGTATCATCGTATAAAGGGACATGATACATGAAAATGCATGAAGCTTAAAATCTACATACAAGACCTCATTGATAGGGGTGAAATTGAAGTAGCAAATGCAAAACCTGGTAATAAAAATGACAAACTCAAAATGTACCAGGAACCTTTCCTGAAACATGATAAGGGAAAAGGCTTATCATCTAATGCAGTGAATTATGACTACACTAATCACATAACCGGTTTTGACTCTTTAGTAGGTCGCGTTGAGCCCACAGACAATCATGTAAATGTCATAACTATCCAAGGAGTCAATCCTCCCCCTTCCCAAAGAAGACCTAATCCTGCTAGGATATTCATTCAAGGCGCTACACCTTCCACCCCCTACTCCCAGAATAACTACAATGTAACCACGCGTCAAGGTAAAGTTGCGGTCCAAGGAGCTCCTCCCCCACCAAACCCTCCACCCATGTCTTCCACCCACTGATATGACCTCCTTGACCAACTTGGGAAGACCCCCACATAGATCTCCATTCTAGAACTTCTCAAGACTTCCCCTATCCATAAAGAAATTTTGGAGCAAGCCCTCCTTAAGTCTCGCATTCCTAATAATATCAATGCTACCTAGTTCCAAGCTCTCATTGGAAACCTTGCTGCCCAGCAACACCTTGTATTCACTTCCAATGATGCTCCTATAGATGAAGACCATAATAAACCTTTGCACATCGAAGCTCTTATCCAGAAGCATAAGGTCAAATGTATCCTGATAGACGGTGGATCTAGACTCAATCTGTGTACGTACAAGTTAATAAAAAAATTGGGACTTTCTGAGGACCTGGTAGACACATCAGGAAGGATCACAATAAAAACATATGATGACGTGGAAAGAGTTTCAAAGGGCATGATCACCTTACCTCTTCAAGTGGGCCCTATCACAATTGAAACCCCTTGCCAAGTACTAGATCTTGATCTCCCCTACAACATCCTCCTCGGTCAGCCATGGATTCACTCCTTGCAAGTCATACCCTCCACTTATCACCAATACATAAAATTCCCCTTCAATGGAAGAGAGATCACTATCAAAGCTGATCCACAACCTTTTCCATATTGCAAGCTCTTAGAGGGGAAACATCCATATCATTGCCCACTAAATAGACCTTTGCCAACTCCTCCATCTGACACATCAAATTTTGCCTCCACCTCATCTCAACCGGACACACAAAACAAGATCTTGGATAATGGTTGTGGAGAATACAAATTGGAGGATGTCTTATTAATAGGCAACCTCCCCCTATCTCCTAAGTCATTTGGCAAACCAAAAGAGCTCAAAAAAGATTAGAAGTCGGTCATACAATGCAAAGATACCACCTTCCAGCAATGGGGCCCACTTGATGAGGAGAGCCTTGGCACAAATATCTCTTCATGGTTGTACTAGGAAGAAGATGAAGATCCAACAAAAACATGTAAAAAAATGTATCCAAACGCATCAGCTATAGTTGAAAAAATGGGTTACAAAGGACACGGCTTGGGACCAGAGGAGAAAGGAAGAAAAGAACCCATAAATCCTATCTCCTACAAGTACAATAGAGGATTCGGATACACCCCGATGCCTAAGATTACTATCGCTGGTGCCCCTTCAAGTCCTTCCTTGGATATCAAAAGCTCTGACGAAGAGGAGTTCCATGAAATACCTTATGAATACAAAAATGATATCTTCTTTGATACTCACATCAATACCATCACCCCCGTAACCTCTCCCATTTCACATGAGCTACATCTTGTCCATCCTAAACTCATAGACTAGGGCCAACGAGACAAACCCACTTTAGATATCTGCACCAATGATAATGCTCTCATTACTCTTCTGACTATGTGAAACTTGGAAGACTACAACCAAGTAGACAGTATTCAACTTCATAAAAAAGTAAACTTTGGTAGTCAGATCAATGCCCATATCCAAAAAAAAGATAATCAAAGAAAAAAACATGATTCCCTAGGTGAAAACCTCTCCGAGGCACCTTTGGATGAGCAAAAAATAAAAACAAAGGGAGTATCCAAAACTGAAAAAACCTGGAAAAGGCACTTGACAATGAGGGACTTGACCTCCCTACCATTGGTTACCTTCCTCAAGATAGGTCAAATTTGCTGATAGAAGAAACAAACAGTATCAACATGGGCACCAAAGACATTCCAAAAAATGTGCTCATTGCCAAGTCCCTCATAGAAAAAGAGAAACAAGACTTCATCAATTTCCTTACAGAGGTAAAAATCAATTTTGCATGATCCTATGCCGATATCCTAGGTTTAGATACTGACTTGGTGGTTCATAATCTCATCATCCGCCCAAACGCAAAACCTGTGAAACAGAAGTTGCACAAAATGCATCCATATATTGCACTCCTGGTCAAGGTAGAACTCCAAAAAATGTTGGACGTGGAATTCATCAAACCAATAGACTACGTTGAATGGGTCTCCAACATTGTACCTGTCGGCAAACCCGTCGGGGGCATCCGCATCTGTACTGATTTCTAAGATCTAAATAAGGCTTGTCCTAAAGATGATTTCCCGCTACCCAATATAGATATGATTGTGGACCTTACTGTAGGACATGAGATGCTATGACTTATGGATAGATTCTCTGGATATAATTAAATGAGGATTGCAGACGAAGATCAACATAAAACTGCATTCACAACACCATGGGGGACTTTCTATTACTGGTTCATGCCTTTTGGCATCAAAAATGCTGGAGCCACATATCAGTGTGCCATGATGATGATTTTTCATGACCTCTTGCATAATATTATGGAGGACTATGTGGATGATATGCTAGGCAAATCAAAGATGAGACAGGAACACATCCCTATCTTAAAGCAGATCTTTGAAAGATTGGAAAAATACAAATTGTGCCTAAATCCTAAGAAGTGTGTTTTTGGGGTCACATCGGGAAAACTACTAGGTTTCATTGTATCTCGCAGAGGCATTGAGGTCGATCCTGCGAAGGTAAAAGCTATCATGGAAATGCCTCCACCGAAAACTCTCAGATAGCTACATAGCCTCCAGGGAAAACTCCAGTTTGTTAGATGTTTTATTTCACAACTGACAGATAAGTGCCATCCATTTGCACACCTATTGTGCAAAGACACAAAATTCAAATGGGACTACTTTTGTCAAAAGGCCTTTGAAAAACTAAAAGAATATTTGGCATCACCTCCAGGCCTTTTTCATTCCTACTCCTGGAAAACCTCTTATTTCGTACACATGTGCTACCATAGTGGAATTGGGGGCATTGCTAACACAAACAGATGATCAAGGGAAGGGACATGCCATTTACTACATCAGTCAGACACTAGTAGGGTATGAACTCAATTATACCCCCATTGAAAGAGCATGCATGGCATTGGTGTTTAGCACACAAAAAATCCAACACTATATGCTAAACAACAAAACAAAACTGATTGCTAAGATTAACCCGCTTAAATATCTCTTGTCAAAAGCTGTCCTCACCGACAGAAGTACTAAATGGGTCATGTTGTTAAGCGAGTTTGACATTTAATATGTAGACAAAAAAGAAATCAAGGGACAAGTCATCGCAGACCAATTGATTGACGCTCCACTTCAAGGTGACCATCCTATTCTCATAGAATTACCGAATGAATTCATTATGACTATCACCACATCCTCCACACAGAAATTGTACTTTGATGGCTCTTACACCCAAAATGGATCGGGGGTAGGAATACTACTGATCACACCTTAAGGAGATGGTATCCCAAATTCATACAAGATAGATTTTGCATGTACCAACAACATCGCAGAATATGAGGCACTCATTACAGGATTATGCTTGGCTATCCAATGGAAGATAAGGGAATTACAAGTCTATGGTGATTCCCAACTTGTCATAAAACAAGTCAATGATGAATACCAAACACAAGATGAAAAAATCCTTCCCTATCGTAGCATGGTTGAAGATATTAAGAAGCACTTCATAAAAATCGAGTTTGATCAAGTCCCGCAAACAAACAATAGGGTTGCAGATGCAATGGCCACCATTGGCTCCCTCCTTCAGATGCCAACACATAGTTAGAAGTGTGAGTTCTTTTTCAAGCAACTATTTATATCGACATACGATCTACCGGAGTCTGAAATGGTATGTGTACTCATTGGTCTCGAGTCCTCCTGGTACCAAGAAACCTTCTCTTTCCTAAAAGACAACACCATTCCCCCACACCTTACCAAAACCAAAAAACAAACCTTCATTTGTCAATGTGCTTGTTACACTATGCTTGGAGACACCCTATTTAGAAGGAACTTTGATGGTTCCCTCCTAAGGTGTTTAGATAAACAAGAGGCAGAATGGGCATAATGTGAAGTAGACGAAGGCATCTGTGGGGGAAAAAGTGAGACTAGGTTAACATGCCCTAATCCTACCTTTTGACACACATTACGGAATACAAAAGAGCCTAGAGATATCGCACAATTGGCTACTTCTTTTGGTGAAAGAGAGAGCCACGGGATATCTATTAGGATTTCTATTCCCTTGTTGAAATTGTAAGATCAAGTAATGCAAGTTCAAACCCTAATCCCAAAATGCAAGTATGAACTAATAACAAGATTGCAGAATTGAGATTAAACAATGAACAACTGTAAATAAAAGGATGAAATAAGAATGCAGATGTGTACCTGGAGTCAAAATCAGACTGAAAATGTTCGGGACAGGGGCGCGGGTGCCACTGTCCTGAAAACTACACCGGAAACTGCTGTTCTGCACTCTGAAACACTGTCGGGAAGCTGTCTGAAAGCTATCTGTCCGGAAGACCAGGGCGCCCAGCACCTCTGTCCCAGGGACCAGGGCACCCAGTGCCCCTGTCCCAGTCTTCTGCTCTGCAATTTGATACAGAGTGCTGTCTCGACCTTCTCTCTCCGGATCTGTATCCCGCGGCGTTGTCTGAATCCCGAAACCTGCAATGATATCTGGAAAAGGGTGTATGGGCGGCTATATAGGGTTTTGCCTTAGTCAAACCCCCGCTTCGGTGATTTCCACCTCCACGAATAGCCAATTTGTTTTGTAAAATGTATTGTGTGTGCAGACCTAGTGTGTGTGCAAGGTCCTAAAATGCAAGAAAGCAAACTAGAGCAACCTAGAAAGTAAACCCTAATTGCTTGTAAATGATAACGTAAATGCTCTAAATCAAGATGCAAAGTGATCTAAAGCATGAATAAATGATGTATTGAAGCTTATGCAAAGACATGAAAACAACATGAAATCATACCCAACCCTCAAGTGAGGAGTACAAGCCAATCTTCAGTTGGTAATCTCCTATTGTTCTTCAATGTCTTCCAAGCCCTAAATGGATGAATGGAATTGATAAATGCTTGATAGAGGGATGTTGTAAGATGTTGAAGTCTTCAAAGATCTGCTCTTTCGCTGCATATGAAGTTCCTGAAAACAAAAATCAGATCCCTTCAAATGAAGAAAGAGAGCTCTTATGTATGAAACCCTAGGTCGCAATTTCGTCTTTTGGCCGACCTAGAGATTGAATATCCCACCAATTTCTTGGGGTTAAGCTTTATTTTATGATTGGATCGCGCTCCTAAAATTTCGGGAAAAATGTCCGGGACCGTGTGCACTCCGGGCACCACGGTCCCAACAACTTTTCACCAAATTTTCAGGACCGTCAGATATGATGATTTTAGAGAGAATCCCAAAGTTACCGGTGATTTCGAGATGTTTTGACCCTCGAAATCAAGCCCCCAAGCTCAGAATAGGGCCTAATTAGGGTTTTTGATTAAGTGATGTATTGGAGGAATAAAATGAAAGGGGCATGCTTTAATGAAAGGGCCCGACTTTGTGATGTGGAAAATGGTGAAATAGAACCTTTAGACCTAATTAATTCGATTAATTAAGTGCTAAAGGGGAAATGCCATGCAAAGTGCAACTGCGCCAAGGCGGGTGCTAAACTAGGTGTTAAATTGTACTACTTTAGCAAGTGCGTGCAATTTATGACGTTACATTTAGCCCCCACTTTAGCAGTCATATGAGTACTACGTGCATATGCAAGCTAAAGTACAGAAAGTAAACATTATTTGAAAAAGGATTTATCCATAAGTTGTCGGACGAAGCCCCCAGCAGCATCTGCAGTACACAGTTAGGAACCGCACCCTACAAAACACACGTTAGATCACAAAAATCACCTAATGCTTACTAAGGAAAGTGATGAAATTTGTGAGTAGCTGTATGCCCCCCCTGTTTCGACTTGCTTATTAGGGAGGTGAAACAGGGTAGCATGTTTACTTACGACAAATTGTGTAAGAGAGTATTGATGAGGGATGTTCACTGAAAAGGCTTCATCAGAGCACTTTTTGGAACATCCTGAGAGTAGGGGAATGAAAATACGATTCCTACACAACAAATGGTTCGAAAATCGCATCTCCCAAACTCAAGTTATGATGAAATGAGTGAAAGAGGAAAATTAGGGTTTTGAAAATAAAGGTACAGGAATGAACGTATATACCTTGAAAGAGACACTTGCATTTGTCACTTTGTTGATTCTGAGTACTGTTCATTGCAGCAGAGCCCACATAGCTATCATCATGCCTTCACGATGACCGGAGCATCCCATGAGGGTTGAGATCCTGCGCCAGGCCGTGATTGACGATGAGCCACTAGACGAGGTGAGTTGACTGAACTTTGACTTTTGATTTTCTGCATTTTGACTTTTCTGTGATCGTATGCGGGCCCTGAAGGCTGACCCGGGGCCCACCCAGGGTGCCATGGTCCCTGTGGGGCGCCCTGGTCCCCCCAAGGCACCATGGTCCCTGACAAGGGCGCCATGGTCCCCTCAGGGCGCCATGGTCCCTGACAGGGCGCCATGGTCCCTGACAGGACACTATGGTCCCCAATCAGGGCTTGGCGAGGGGTTTCAGGACTAGCACATGATGTTTGACAGTTTGCATTAGCGATTTTGATGATCGAGTACTGATTACGGTTATGTTTTTGTGTTGCAGGGCCTTCCGTACATGAGAGAGCATACAGTGGGACATATTCTTCACAGTTTACGAGATCAGATTCCACGGCTTACTCAGTCAGAGAGAGACACACTGTCGATAGTAGGATTATGGTATGTGATCCTCATGCCAGCTATTCGGTTCCATCCTGCGATGCTGATGGCATTGATGGAGCGACGGGATCCTGACACATGCACATTTCATCTTCCAGTAGGGGAGCTGACAGTTACACTCGAGGATGTGTACCGTATACTTCGTCTTCCTATCAGAGGAGTGACTGTTACATACGCGACTGATCGGTCAGCGAAGGATCATCAGAGAGAGCAGGTGTATTGCATAGGGAGAGTCATGCCGAGTGAGACAAGAGGTCGCATCATGGTCAGTTGGCTCTTACATCCTACAGGGGAGGTACCCCTTCTGAGACGCCTTATGATAGCCATCATAGCACTAGCCGTTTGCCCTAATGGGCGAGGGACACACATGCATGGGGGTCTCACATGGTGTATCAGAGCGATGGAGAGACACAGGAGAGTGTATGCTTGGGGTCGGAGTATGCTTGCACATCTCTATCACGACCTTGAGGAGTACGTATTTGGACAGGGGTTCAGTTTGATGACATGCACACTTCTGCAGGTGTGGATTTTAGAGCACTTCACATGCACCAGGCCCGTCGGCTTTCCGCTGAGTATAGGGAGCGAACGAACTAGGGTGTTTGCTTATCCACTTACCAGCGAGTGGAGATTTGGAGATTTGTTATATTGGAGAGTGATTTTTGACAGACTGACAGCCGAGGTGACAGTGTGGAGACCTTACGTACGGATGCACAGATGGGATGGGATGGAGAGACAGTTAGCATGCCTACAGAGGAACCACCTACTGCGGGGAGGATATGCACACATCATAGTCCCTTTCTACTTCGACCGAGTACGGAGGCAGTTCGGGCTAGAGCAGTGTGTTCCAGCCGATGTGCCCATCTATACTCGACACTCGCGGGTCCTTCCCAGACCTAGAGCAGTAGCGAGACCGACGATAGATGACATCGAGACTACAGACTTAGAGGGATCTAATCAGGATGTAGTCACTGACTACTCTGCAGAGCCTGGAGCACAGCGCAGGTACATCTCATGGTTTATGAGATCATATCCAGGTCCTATCTTTCCACTAGATCATTCGATAGGCTATCGAGGCCCATGGAGACATGGAGACCAAGACGAGGACTAGGGATCCAGGTCAGAGGAGCCAGAGGAGGGAGAGGGTCATGAGGAGGCGGGAGATCCTGATCCACCTACAGGCGATCAGCCCAGTGTCGAGGAGGAGGAGGATACAGATAGAGAGGAGGACGAGGGAGATGCAGGTGATGATGCAGATGAGGACGAGGATGAGGATGACGAGAAGGACGAAGAGGAGGAGGATAGAGATGATGAGGAGGAGTTGGATGCAGCTCCCCACCATTTAGGAGATGATACCATAGCTCTAGATCCACCTCTTATTCCCCAATAGGGGGAACATGAGGCGATACGGAGACCTGTTCCTAGTACTATCCAGCCCACACCCATCGTGCATAGATTATTCGAGCGAGGGGAGCCTAGTGGTGCCCAGGCATAGATGCTACCATATCATGATCCCTACTGGCGTGAGGGAGATCCAGGTATAGTAGTTTTATATTGATTGATTAATGTTTTGATGATATAGAATGGTACTAACAAAAAATCTATTCTACTGCCATAGCTAATGTGCAGGAGTGGCGTTCCTTAATTCAGTAGGCAATGACAGACATTTCCATGATAGCACAGATCCCCAGTTCCTCACAGATTGCCTATAGGCCTCAGGGGAACGCGGGTCGGCATGAGGACTTGTTTTCCCCATTTCGAGTACAGGTAGATATATGGAGGAAGAGAGAGAGAGTCCTATCAGAGGACCTCCAGCAGGCGCGACAGAGAGAGAGAGTCCTATCAGAGGACCTCCAGCAAGTGCGGTGAGATCTAGCAGCGGCTCAAGCCGAGGCTACCACCTATCGCGCGATCCTTATGGATAGGGATTGTAGGAGTTCCTCTCGGAGTCACTCACGGTCTATATCGCGCTACACACCCATGGGTCCACCTTCATGGCCAGATCAGGAGGGAGCCTCCAGTCGACACTCTCCAGCCACTAGCCCTAGGGATAGGAGATGATTTTATGATGTAAAAGAGAGGTCACATTTTGGATATACAGTGACCTATATTTGTATACGATCCACACATATATATATGTATATATACATGCTTCTCTTTTGTCTCAAATGTGTTATCTTTAATACTTAAAACAATGTATGTTTTGCTTTGATTAAATCTAATACATCTGGTAAATGTACATGTATGTTCAGAATTTAATTTCCATGTGATTGATTTCTCAATGCTCCATGATTAAATTGATACATGTGTGACTTAATTAAATATTTAATCAAGTACTACATTGATGATAGGGAAGAGATATGCATTAAGTCTAAGAATCATATAACTAATGTGATTTAAATTTGAATTTAAACACAACATGATACGATTCTACTTAACACCTAAAGACACTGTATAATATGCTAGCATAATGGGAATGTAAATCTTTCACAATTTACATAAATGAATTCAAGACAGACCATAAAGTAAGAAGACACGCTTGTCAGGAACGAAGCAATATAGATTAAACAACATAACATTTAATTCTATTTTGCTTTAATTAAGAGACACTAACATATTATCCAATGTTGAAGAATTGAAAAGAAGATAGATGAAGAATGAAGAATTAAGCATAATATCTACGCAAGTGCATAGCATTGATAGGTTCTTTAAGAGGCGGACCATCTACATCCGCTATTTTGTAAGCACCTGATCCATAATCCTCAATAACGATATATGGTCAAAGCCAATTAGGACTAAATTTTCCCTTTTCTGCAGGTAAGGCATTCACATTGCGCTGATTCTCATAGAGGACTAAGTCACCTACTAAGAAGGAACGTTGAATAACCTTATCATTATAGCTTCGTTGTAGAGTTTTGTGATACACTTGAATATGCTCAAGAGCATTTATACGCTGTTCATCAAGCATCTCAAGTTGTTGAAGTCATTGTTCTCTATAAGAGTCATCATCTACTATACCTTTGAGAGAAACCCTAAGTGATGGAATCTCTAATTCTAAGGGCATAATAGCGTCAGCACCATAAACAAGATTATAAGGAGTAGTTCCCATAGCAATTCGTACACTCGTTCGGTAGGCCCAAAGAGCATAGATTAGTTGGTTACTCCAATCCTTACCATGCTTATTCACGGTTTTGCGAAGAATTTGTTCAATTATCTTATTGGATGATTCAGCTTGACCATTTGACTGAGGATAGTATGGTGTAGAAAATCGATGTTTGATATGATACTTCTCGAGGAATTTCTTCACGTCCTTGTTCTTAAATGATGTCCCATTATCTGAGATTATAGTAGAAGGTATCCCGAATTGAAAAATGATGTTTTCTAGAAGAAATTGACAAATCACTTCAGCAGTGGTAGAGTGAAGGGGAATAGCTTCTATCCACTTTATAAAGTAATCTGTTGCAGTTATAATGAAGGTGTGTCCTTGAGATGAAGGAGGAGAGATTTTACCAATAAGATCCAAACCCCATGCGGAAAAAGGCCAAGAAGCTACTTGAGAACGGAGTTCTTGGGCAGGAGCATGAATCAGATTATTGTGTTGTTGACATTGATGACATTTTTTAACAAATGAAAAGGAATCCTTCTACATAGTTTGCCAATAGTATCCCATACGAAGCAATCTATGAACCAAGGATTTGCCCCCAAAATGCCCCCCACAGGCACCTAAATGTGCCTCTTCAAGAGCAACAGGGATTTTTGACTTGTTAAGACAATGAAGGAGAAGACCATCATAACCCCTTCGGTAAAGGACATTAGAAAGAATGATATACCTAGCAGACAGCTTGCGGATTCTAGCCCTAGTGTTCCTATTAGCGGAATCAGGAAAGATACCATCGGTCAAATATCTTACGATATGCGAGTACCATTCATCTGAGTCTATAAAATCACAACATGTTACCAAGCTAGAATCGTCTACAATAGCTGGAGAAATAAGGTTGTGAATAACAAATTTAAGATCAACCACAGGGTCCTCTAAAGATACAAGAGAAGCCACACATGCCATTGCATCTGCATGTCGATTATCTTTTCGAGGAATAGGTTCCATGGTATAAGAATCAAATTTCTGTAATAAACAGATGGCAAGATCTTTATATTGTGATAATTTGTCTTGTTTTGCTTGATATATTCCTGTTACTTGTCTTATAATCAATTGTGAATCTCCATAGATATGTATGTGTTTTATGTTCAGAGCTAAGGCTACTTTTATTCCCACTCTAAGAGCCTCATACTCAGCAGTGTTATTGGTACACAGGAAATTTAGACGATAGGATAAGGGAATGGGTTTCTCTGTAGGAGAAATCAGAACAACACCTGCCCCCGATCCCGTACGACACTTAGAGCCATCAAAGTATAACTCCCAAGTTTCATCTTTCTCTATAGAAAGAATGAAGTCGTCAAGAAAAGACTCAGGGTTAGGGAAGGAGAAAGGTGAAGGGGCCTCAGCTAGGTGATCGGTCAACGCTTGCCCTTTAATTGCTCTTTGTGAAACAAATTTAAGGTCAAATTCAGTTAACATCATAACCCACTTAGCTAGGCGTCCTGATAAATCAGTTTTAGAGAAAAGATGCTTGAACGGATCAAATTTTACCATGACGTGGACTTCTGAGTTTAAGAGATAATGTCTCAATTTCTGAGTCGCAAACACCAAGGCCAAGCATTGTTTTTCTATCGCAGAATATCGGGTCTCATAATTGAGTAAGGTACGACTTATATAATAAACCGGACACTCCTTACCATCTTTATCATGTTGTGCCAATAATGCTGCAAGAGCATGAGAGGAAGCAGCCATATAAAGAAGGAAGGGTTTAGAAGGTTCGGTAGGTTGAAGAATAGGAGGACTAGCCAAATACACTTTTAAATCTTCAAATGCTTGCTGACAATCCTCATTCCATTGAAAAGTGATATCCTTTTTAAGAAGTTGAGTAAAAGGAAAGGTACGATCCGCAAGCTGAGACACAAACCTACGAATAGCTTGAATCTTTCCTTGTAAGCTTTTAAGTTGAGACACATTTCTAGGAGGTGGCATGTTGACAATAGCATCTATTTTCTTAGTATCCACCTCAATCCCACGATGCGAAACTATGAACCCTAATAGTTTTCCACTATCCACACCAAAAACACATTTGCGGGGATTCAAGCGCATGTGATATTTACGAATTCTTTCAAAGATTTGATGAAGGATTTTAACATGATCCATGCGAAGAAAGGATTTGGCCAAAATATCATCAACATAATCCTCTAAAATCTTATGCATATAATCATGAAAGATAAGGGTCATCGCTCGTTGATAAGTTGCACCGGCATTTTTAAGTCCAAAAGGCATCATTATCCAACAAAACGTAGCCCAAGGAGTGGTGAAAGCAATTTTGAATTGATCTTGAGGGTTAATAAAAATTTGATTGTAGCCTGAAAAACCATCCATGAAGGATAACAAGGCATGTCCTGCCGTAGAATCAACTATCATGTCAATGTTTGGAAGAGGGAAATCATCTTTTAAAGAAGCCTTATTTAGATCCCGAAAGTCAGTACACATTCTTATTTTGTTGTCTGGTTTAGCCACAGCGACAATATTTGAAATCCATGGGGAATAGTCAATAGGGCGGATAAATCCAGCCTCCAATAATTTTTCAATCTCAGCCTTAACAAGCAGAGCCACCTTAGGATTCATTTTTCGAATCTTTTGTTTCACGGGCTTAGCATCAGGAACTAAGACAATATTATGAGTAACGATCTTAGGATCTATACCAGGCATGTCAGAATATGCCCAAGCAAAGATCTCAGGGAATTCATGCAATAGTTCTTCATATTGTTTCTGTTCCTCTTTATCCAAACATTTCCCAATTTTAATGACTTTCTCTTTATTGCAAGGATCCATCTTAACATCAGTGGTGTCACTTATGAGAAGATTACTTTGTTGAGGAGTATCCTTTAATTGAGGGAATTCTTTCACAATCTCATCATTATCAATCTCTTTTCCAAAATAGGCTTCAGTGTTCAAACAATAAGGGAGTCCCCTATTGTGATGATAACGAGGAAGAGTGTCATAGGCTCCCAAGAACTCAGCTAAAGCATCGTCGGTAGGGAAGACATCCAAAGCACAGGCACATGAAGGATCCCCATCAATATACTCAAGATGTTGTATTAATAAAGATGTAGAGATAGCATTAACACTAATGCATGGTCTTTTAGAAGCTTTAGTACGTTTGCAGGGATTAAAGCCAAGTCCAAAGGCATAATTGTGAAAATTAGTCTCTATATGAACTCTTATCCCTTGTTCATGAGCACCACAACCTTTTCCATGATACCCATGCTTAGCAAAAATGCGAAAACCATGACCATAATGATCAGCCATTTCAGGAAGAGAAGGTGGTTTTTCATACGACAAAGAATAAAACTCTTCATAATTAGAGATGTGAGGAGAAGAAGTTTGAGAGGCGGCCACAAAATTATTACTCATAGATTCAGGTAAGGTTGATTGATTTTTAGTTTCTTCTTTCTTTTCAAATTTATGATTTTCAGCTTCTTCCTTCTTTTCAACTTTAATTTCTCTAGAAGGAACCTTATATTCACCCACAAAGGTAGGATTAAAATCAAGGGATCCCCAATCGTCATCTTCGAGGATCTTCCCAGGATCAAAATCCTTCTTATGTGTAGTTTCAAGTCGAGAAGAATCTTCTCCAAGAGCTCCAGACTCATCCAAAGAATTTTGATCATCGGAGAGCGAGGATTCACCGATAGGTATCTTATTTAAAGATTCATCACTAGATGAGGACGACTTAGAAGAACCCCCCTTAGAAGTGGATGTTTGCAAACAAGCTTGAAAATTAGTATCACCTATCAAGGTATATGTCTTATTGTTATAAATAAATTTAACTTGTCTATGCAATGTAGAAGGGACAGCTTGCATACTGTGAATCCAAGGTCTCCCCAGTAGCAAGTTGTACGTTAGATTTCCCGACATAACATGGATAGGTGTAGGCAAAGTAACAGGCCCCACTGTGATGGGTAAGGTGATAGTACCTAATGAAGTTTTAGCCACATTATCAAAGCCTCGAATAGGATGAGAGTCCAGTTCAATTAAGGATGTATCCACATTCATCTTATGCAAAAGATTAATGCTACACACATTAAGACCAGAGCCATTATCTACTAGTGTTCGCCTTATAGCTGTGTCTTTCATGATAACCACAATCATCAAGGGATCATATTGTTGTTGAATTTCACTAGTAGGAAACTCATCTTGGGTAAACACAATTTGAGCTTTAGGATTCATCACAGAGTTAACCAAAGATGCTATATTACTAGATGTATTCGGTGGAGGAACATTCAAATCTTTCAAGGCATCTTGTAACATTCCATGATGAGCGGAAGAAGTTTGAATCAAATCCCAAAGGGATATCTTAGCAGGGGTAGCTTTAAGTTGTTCTATGAGATCATATTCCTTACTAAGAACTTGCGAAATACGGGGAGCTTGTGGAAGAATCGGTTGAGGATTCAAAAGGGAAACTGGGATAACAGGAGGAGGACTAGGTTGCCTATTATTTCTGGTATGATAAGTATGGGCAACCGCATGATAACTCTCTCTAGTTATTTGCTTAGCATAACTATAAGGACTTATAGGTTTTCTTCCTTGCACCATGATGATTGGTTTATTCGGAGTACGAAAGGAATCACGATCATACCCTCCTTGGACAGTAAGGAGAGGTGTCTTAGGACCTTGAAAGGTGGGAGAAGGATAAGCTCCTTGGACTTCAAAGAGAGGCTTTTTATGCTCATTCAAGTTTATCATGTTAACTAATTTAGAAGTTGTGTTTTTGTTTCGAGATTTCAATAAAGCCACAATGTCATCAAGAGCATCATCCAACAAAGCATGATCATATCTATTAAAAGGTTTATCTTTTGATTCAAAAGGAGACATCTCCTCATAGAGGGGATTGTTGAAAACAACCATGTTACTAGATTTAGAGGAAGAGTTGATAGGAATGTACCCTTGAGAGGACTCATTCAACTTATCTTTCTCATCACAACGAAATGGCATAGTAACAAGGTTTATGAGTTTTTGGTAAAATGAAGGTTTGGCATCTTTAGGGTTTAAAAACTCATCTAAAGATTCATCTAATTTGTCTTGGCTATACTCATAATAATCATCGAAAGCATGAACATTTTGCAAATAAAAATCTGACATTTTGAAAAGATTACACAAAACTTAAACACCCAATGCAAAGAAACACACTTTTTTTTTTTTTTCTTTTTCTTTTTAATGAAAATGAAATGAAAACACACTAAATCTAGATCTAGATCTAACAAATGCAATGCAAGAGGAAGCAATGATAGATTCACGTCGGGTTCACCAAAATGTGTGGGGGAAAAAGTGAGACTAGGTTAACATGCCCTAATCCTACCTTTTGACACACATTACGGAATACGAAAGAGCCTAGAGATATCGCACAATTGGCTACTTCTTTTGGTGAAAGAGAGAGCCACGGGATATCTATTAGGATTTCTATTCCCTTGTTGAAATTGTAAGATCAAGTAATGCAAGTTCAAACCCTAATCCCAAAATGCAAGTATGAACTAATAACAAGATTGCAGAATTGAGATTAAACAATGAACAACTGTAAATAAAAGGATGAAATAAGAATGCAGATGTGTACCTGGAGTCAAAATCAGACTGAAAATGTTCGGGACAGGGGCGCGGGTGCCACTGTCCTGAAAACTGCACCGGAAACTGCTGTTCTGCACTCTGAAACACTGTCGGGAAGCTGTCTGAAAGCTATCTGTCCGGAAGACCAGGGCGCCCAGCACCTCTGTCCCAGGGACCAGGGCACCCAGTGCCCCTGTCCCAGTCTTCTGCTCTGCAATTTGATACAGAGTGCTGTCTCGACCTTCTCTCTCCGGATCTGTATCCCGCGGCGTCGTCTGAATCCCGAAACCTGCAATGATATCTGGAAAAGGGTATTTCCACCTCCACAAATAGCCAAGTTGTTTTGTAAAATGTATTGTGTGTGCAGACCTAGTGTGTGTGCAAGGTCCTAAAATGCAAGAAAGCAAACTAGAGCAACCTAGAAAGTAAACCCTAATTGCTTGTAAATGATAACATAAATGCTCTAAATCAAGATGCAAAGTGATCTAAAGCATGAATAAATGATGTATTGAAGCTTATGCAAAGACATGAAAACAACATGAAATCATACCCAACCCTCAAGGGAGGAGTACAAGCCAATCTTCAGTCGGTAATCTCCTATTGTTCTTCAATGTCTTCCAAGCCCTAAATGGATGAATGGAATTGATAAATGCTTGATAGAGGGATGTTGTAAGATGTTGAAGTCTTCAAAGATCTGCTCTTTCGCTGCATATGAAGTTCCTGAAAACAAAAATCAGATCCCTTCAAATGAAGAAAGAGAGCTCTTATGTATGAAACCCTAGGTCGCAATTTCATCTTTTGGCCGACCTAGAGATTGAATATCCCACCAATTTCTTGGGGTTAAGCTTTATTTTATGATTGGATCGCGCTCCTAAAATTTTGGGAAAAATGTCCGGGACCGTGTGCACTCCGGGCGCCACGGTCCCGACAACTTTTCACCAAATTCTCAGGACCATCGGATATGATGATTTTAGAGAGAATCCCGAAGTTACCGGTGATTTCGAGATGTTTTGACCCCCGAAATCAAGCCCCCAAGCTCAGAATAGGGCCTAATTAGGGTTTTTGATTAAGTGATGTATTGGAGGAATAAAATGAAAGGGGCACGCTTTAATGAAAGGGCCCGACTTTGTGATGTGGAAAATGGTGAAATAGAACCTTTAGACCTAATTAATTCGATTAATTAAGTGCTAAAGGGGAAATGCCATGCAAAGTGCAACTGCGCCAAGGCAGGTGCTAAACTAGGTGTTAAATTGTACTGGTTTAGCAAGTGCGTACAATTTATGACGTTACAACTATCCTTGGAGACACCCTATTTAGAAGGCACTTTGATGGTTCCCTCCTAAGGTGTTTAGATAAACAAGAGGCAGAATGGGCATAATGTGAAGTAGACGAAGGCATCTGTGGGGCACACTGAAGTGGGCTCACCTTGGCTAAGAAGCTTTTGAGAACATGATATTATTGGCCTAAAATGGAAGTAGATTCATATAACTATGTGAAGAAATGCATCCCTTGCCAACAACATGGCGACAAGATTCATGCACCATCATAAGAATTGCAATCATTCATTATACCTTGGCCCTTCTCACAATGGGGGCTCGATCTCATTGGGAAAATCCACCCCTCATCCTCCAACGGGCATAAATTCATTATCACCGCCACTGAGTACTTCACCAAGTGGGTAGAGGCTATCCCTCTTACTTTTACCACTGGAAAGCAGATATCCAAATTCATCTTGAACTACTTGATTTGTTGATATGGCATTCCAAAAGTTATCATTATAGATAATGGCAGACAATTGAAAAACCAAGATGTCAAAGAACTCTGCCAAATATTCAACATCCAACATTGCTTCTCCACCCCATATTACCCCAAGGCAATGGTCAAGCTGAGGCTTCTAATAAAACCCTAATTAAAATCCTCAAAAAGATAGTCAATGAAGCTGGTCATGATTTGCACCTCCAACTCCATCCTTCTTTGTGGGACTATCGCACCTCCATCCGCACACCCACAAGCACCACCCCTTATTCCCTTGTCTTTGGCTCCGAAGCTGTACTCCCCCTTGAGATCGAGATCCCCTCTCTAAGGGTGTCACTGCAAAATATCCTACCAGATGAAGAATACAAAATTGCCCACCTACAAGAGCTAGAATTGTTAGATGAAAGGTGCCTCAAGGCCTTGAACCATCTTCAGGTATATCAGAATCATCTATGCATGGGTTATCACAAAAAAGTCAGAACCCGGGAATTCCAAATTGGTGATCTTTTCCTCATGGAAAAGTAGAGAAACCTTTAAGAAAGAGAAAAGAAAGGTAAGTTCGAGCCTAATTGTCTTGGACATTATGTAATCACAACAAAATATGGATCAGGAGCTTATCAGTTGGCTACTCCTGAAGGCGATCCTTTGGATGATCCAATAAATATCATGCATCTCAAAATATTTTATGCCTAGTCCTCAGAAGGTCTTAAATTGTAAAAAAAGATCAAAAAAATAAAAAAATCATGAAAAATACATAAAAATAAGAAAAGGATCCTGAAAAAATCGTCACTTTGGTGAAAAATTGGCCAAGAGGCACACCTTGTGACACTAAAAAAAACAAAACCAATTCGTCCATCAGTGAAAACCACTTTGTGGTGCTATGGACAAGTACCTTGGTGAAAACCCCCATGTAGGCACCAAGGTAAATAAACTGGATCCATTGTCTATTAGATCGGTGCTCCAAATCACCCTCCCATCCAATCCACCCATCCCAACATTCCTTCCCTTCCACCTTTGAACAAATCACGCGTATGATGATGAGTCTTCGCCTAAATCATGAATAAGGAATATCCCATCAACTGAGCTCGGGTTCCTATGTGTGAGCTTCATAAAGTCTTCAGAACAATCCTAAGTCCACAAGTTAATCTTCAAGGCCATATGATTATCACTTGATCAATCTAAAAAGTCCACCCCCTTTGCCCTAGGGATGAATCCTTCCCTCGCCTGGCAACTTAATCCTCCATCGTAATCCTACTCTTGGCAAGAGGTATCAGTTGGTCATGAGTGAATGACTTGTTTGATTTCTTGGATTTTTTAGTTGCATCTTTTTCCCTATGACTGCATCTATTTATGACTGCCCAGATTTTCCATATCCAGGTATGTTTACAATAGGTGCATACTGGGGCATATTTTGGATCTCTCTTGTATAAACCAGCGACCTAGTACTAGTGTTTATCAACACTTACCATCTCGTGTATAAGAGGTATCGGTGTGTTTGAGGGTTTCCTTGCACGTACCCACAACTTTGTATTAGTGTTTCTCAACACTTACATAGCTGTGTGTAAGGGATTCCCATTTTATTGTGATTCAGTCCACGCCTTGGGTTTCTCATGGTATCCTAATTCCTATAATCAGTGGTGCAAGTCACCCAGAGCAATATCAAACTAGGTTGGCTCTCCACATTTTTGTGTACAACTTTCACCATCATTCCATAAAGTCCTAATCTAAAATGGAGTCCTCAATTTACCCCATTCCCCGTCTATTCCATATTCTTCTATTTTCTAGCTAAGATCATTGTGTTATTATGGGCATATTCCCTCTTTGCATTATTCATTCACTTTATCCATGTAGGTTACATTATTCATATAGATTGCATTTCATTTTATTAAACTACTCATTAAGATTGTCATTTTTCCACAAACATTTATCACATAGGTTGCACTTAGATTTCATCACGTGCATCATTTATAAATAAACAACATTAATTCATCCATGTAGATTACATTACATTATTCATTTAGATCACATCATTTACATATCATGACATTACATTCATTCCTCATATAGATTGGATCATAAATCATTTACACCTACATATCCATCATAAATTTGCATATGAAACATATATATACACATCAAAAAGCATGATCATTCATCCTGCATCCAAAACATGTCAGCAACATATCATTGGCATACATATGTAAACATCCATTCTGCATCACAAATAGGTCAACACAAAATATCCATAATTACATCCATACATCACATCACAAGAAAATAAAGAGAATCCATCATAATAAAAAACACACACCATCCATCATAACAAAATCATATATATATATATATATATATATATATGCTCAAAAGAGATGAATATGTCTCTCATAATACAATGATCACCTCGAAGAGTCAAAATATGATACATAAGCCAAAATGGAGCTAGCTCTCCCCTCTTGTCTCCCCACCCCCCTCTGTTGTACCTCCTCCACCTAAACCTCTTACCTCCCCTCCTCTTGGTGGCCTAAAACCCACTGATCCACCTGTCTCTTGGCTTTGTGTGGGCCGCTGAATCTGTGTCCTATGAGATCGAACACTCTCAGTGTACAAAGCTGCTCGTTGTGCCATAGGTATTGCTCCGTGATATAATCCCTTTTTAGTACTCTGCCTCTGGAGCTTCCCTCTCTGCCCTATCCCACTGCTGCATAATATCATGTATATTTGCCCAAGCCCTGCAGGAACCAACACTTGGCGGGTTGTATCCCTCTCCCCTATAGGAATATCACATTTACCTTTTCCCTCTGCACTCTTCCCCATAGCCCCTCTAGATCATCATCCTGCTGACAGATAACATCCTTAGGGGCCGCTATAGCTGTCCCTGTCTGTGCCTCCTATAACATCTGCTCAGACTCCTCCCTCTCCTGCCTTAGGGCATCCACCTTTGTCCTCGCTATATGGAGGCTCTTTGTTAAGTCTTCTATCTCCTACATCAACCGCTCCACCTCTGCCTCCAGACTCTCCCTACCAGCTTTCTCTATTTGTAGCTCATCCTCAACAGAATGGAGCCTCCCCTATGTAGTATCTCACTCCTACTGCACTCTGTTAAAATTAGCCTATGATATCCCTCCCCTCTCCTCCACCTGTACCTCGGGAACATCCATAGGTACAACATCCTCTCCCTTGCCACCCATGGCCTCTATGGCCTCTCCTACTGGTGCTCCCTCTCCCTCTCCCTCTCCCTCTCCCTCCTCCGGATCCCTCCTCCATACCACCCTCATTCTCCTCTATTGACCACCAGCACTACGCCCTGCACCAACCACAACTCTCTCCCCTGGGCTATCATCCTCACCACCAACTACCTTGTCTATGACTGGTTGTAGCTCATCATCCTCCAAAACCCTAAGAATGGTAAGACGTACTGGCAAGTGCCCCTCCCACCAACTCCTGTATCCTCATATCATCCCTGGATCCTCACCTGCCCCCATCTACTCATCCCAGACCAAATGAGACACAGTCTGAAAACTAATCCTACCCTCCAATGGACTCACCATCGGGCCCCAATATCTCACCTCTCGTGTAATCCAAGGATACATTGGGATATCCCCCACTATATCCTGAACCTGTCTGAGCTGTCTCACCACCCTATACGATCCATAATACTCCATAATGTACACTAATCTCCCAAACATCCATATCTCCACCCTAATCCAATGCAGCTACCAGTCACCCCTCCATCTCTCACACCCAAAAAATGGCCGCCATGTAAACTGCATAATCTCATCCAGAATCCTATGCCAAAACCATACACACCCTATCTGAGTATAGTGCAGCATCCCCCCATACCTATCCACATATGGCTGTCGAGCCTACCTGTCCTATATGCCCAATGCCCGAGTAACCACAATGTGCTCCCAAGCCCAGATATGGAGAAGTGTCACTCCTACCGACAAACTAGCATACTCCCTATACACCACCAGATGCATATCATGATATAACTAAGCTAACATCGTAGCTCCCCACGCATACTGCACGCCATCATGAACCATGAAATAAAGGCACCTGCTCCATCCAACAAGAAATCCATGCCCTCCTAGATTAGGTATAATCCACTCGCTCAAGAATCCACAAATCACGAGTACCGAGCGAGGAATCTGCCGAATCCCCATCGCCCTACCCAAGTGCATCCTACTCCTATCCAACATCAGTGGGGTCTCATACTCATAAACCTCCTGAAGATAAAAATCCACTGCATCTAAGTGGTACTCTGGGATGACACCACGAACGGGGATCTTCAAGATCCTCCATACATCCAAAAGGGTCACTGTCACCTCGCCAGTAGGAAGATGAAAGGTGTTATACTGACTGTCCCACCTCTCAACTAAAGTTGTCATCATCGCAGTATGAGCCCATATCCTTGGCCACTTGCCCACATAGTGCAATCCTAGAGCAGCTAGCACCTCCAACACATCACGCCCCAACTCCTGAAATAAACTCATAGTAGCGGGCCAATGTTCCCTCAAAGCCAACATCCCCATCTCCGCCTGCATCCACTAAACAAATTCATTATTTCTATGTCCACAAATCTTATTCTACCCTCCGGAACTAGCCATACCCTCACCTTATCCCGAAAATTATAAAACTAAACCTAACCCTCCCCCTCCAAACTGCACACGCTGATTTGTCCATCACTCATGCCAAAATTGTGGCACTCGTGCTAATTTACAGGTGCTCGTGCTAATACATAAAGCTTACCTCCCAAGCCCTCCCTCTAACCTCCATCAACGCGAGTGCCCGTGCACCAATGCAAGTGCTCACGTAAACCCTTGAGCTCTCGTGTGGATGCATGAGCGCCCGCGCCAAAGCACGAGTACTTGCGCTAATCAATTCCCATCCCCCAAAAAACCTATTCTACCCACTTCCTCCCAGTGAGTGCCCGTGCTATTTACTAACACTCACGCTAACCCATTGGCGCACCCGCTGAAACAATGATCAGCATGTGCACCTTGCCAACTCTAAGCCCTAAATTTAGCCCTAATTCTACCCCTACCCTAAAAATTTCAAAAAGGGGAATGGTCCTACATACCGGTGGTCCATAGCTAGTGGGTTTGTCATACCGTTGGATCCTCTAGGCGCGATGATCACGTGTAGGAATGGGATCCATCTTTCCTTCTCTCCTTCTAGGCTTTGAGTGGCTCCAAGGCTTGTGTGTAACCATGACTCCTCATTGGGCCCTTTGTGGCTTATATGGGCCCCCTCGAGGGCCCATTTCCTCTGTTGTCTTGCATCTTCTATTCTATCTTCTAGATTTTCTACATTTACCTCCTATTTCTTTTTCACTTATCTCCTCCACTCAAATTCTTTCTTCTTTATGTTCGAGAATTTTTTTCATCAATTTGCTTTCGACAAAACTCTCGAGGGGGCATACACCTCCCACACTTTATGCTGGGCATCTATTTCTTCTTCTTCTATCTTCTACCCATCACCAAATTTGCAGCTGCGTAAAAGAGGGGCAAAATGTAGACACTTAAAAATAATTATTTAAATTATTTTTAAATTCCTGACATAATTAATTTATTAATTATGCCAATTTTTAATTCTCCTCAATATTAATTAATTATTTTAAATATTGTGACTATAGTCTATGATTGATTTATTTAATAAATCAATCCCCTTTTATTCTTCTAAAATCCTCAATATTAAATTTTCTCAAATTCCTCCTCTTAACTAATTAATTTCAATTAATTAGTTAACCTAAGTGATTCCTACAAATCACCTTTTCCTAATTCTTCTAGAAACTCCCTAAGCTCACTTAACATTATTCTTCCAATTTTTAATTCCCTCCACTCATTCTCTCTCCTAGTCAAATCCTCCTACAAATCTTATCTACCCTAATCCCACCTATTCTTTCCTCTAATCCCTCTCCTAATGAGTTGCTAGTGGCTAATCATCATGATTAGCCACAAAGTCAACTCCTTGTCCCTTCCTTCTAGCCACTCTTCTTAAATCCCCCTTTCCTAGGTGAATGTGAGATTTTTAAAATATCACATTCCTCTAGGCATCTCATCTTCCAAGAAATTTTTAATTCCTCCTTATTCCTCCAATTCCCATGAGCATCCTTTTTGAAGAATTTTTAATTCTTCCTTTTCTTTCCTCAATAAATATCCCATCCCTTTCTCTTCTCAAGGCACATTGGGAAGTCTTCCCAATGTACCTTGAGGAGTGTAGAGACAAGAAACACCTTTAAGACATATATCTTGGTCTCCACACCTCCTCTTGGGCCTTGTGTGGGCTCACAAGGAATCCTCACCCTCCATCTTGGGTTAATCCTAGCCCTTCATTTCTCCTCCTCTCTCCCTATAAATTGAGGACTCCATCCTCTCACATTTCATCTCCAATTTTAGCAACTTCATGTTGTTAGTTTGTTCCTAGAAAACCATCTTTACACCCTCATCATGCCAAAGTTATCCTTCATCCATACTTAGCCATATTATCCATCTAATCCTTCAAATCTATCACATCCATTTGTGCACAATGTTGGAGAGCCAACCATATCAAGCAATCTAGGAGCAAAATTGACATCACGTTGAAGGCATTTGGGTGCACTTCGACTTCATCCAAGCTCCATTCGAGGGAGAAGGTAAAGGTTTTCACGGTAAAAGTATTTATCTTCATGTTTTTTATGTGATTTGATTTATGCTTCATGTTTTATATGTTTTAATGTTTTGATTTGTATGCTAACCATCCAAATCCACCTTGCTTGCTTTTCCCATCTTCAGGTGGCATATCATCAAGGTGTATATAGAGTAGACCATGGCTTCGATGGATCATTGAAGGGAATCACCCAAGGCATCAGTTTCACCGACATGAAAGGTGTTGATGAAACTAGTGTTACGATAAAATATAAAAATGGCTAGCCGAAAAGGAGGTTTAGCCAAAAGAGTGGTGGGACTGGTGGTGCCCAAGTGGATCTCCTGAGCCAATCTAGAGGTGACACATGGTAGGGGTCTGCAGAAGAGTGAAATAGATCGATGGGATCGAGTGAATTGGTTATTGACAGGGCAAGTCCGATGCAGATCGATGGTTGTTGCTATACCACAACTTAAAAGTGCTTGATGGTTATTTGCCGTGACATGGTGAAAAACCACTAGTGGTGAATTCCAGGCAATGCTTAAAGCTAGACAGCTAATGCAAGCAGTTACAGTGGATAACTAAGTGGTAGTGATTAAGTTTTTAACGAATCAAAGACCAAGTGGTCGGGCTTGTTTGGAGTAGGTTACTCAGGAAAGTTAAAGGGCATGCTAGTTTTCCATGATCGGATGGTTGTCGCTATACCGCAATGGATTTACGTCCAAGCTTTAAACCCCGTGACATAGCGACTAAGGGAAAGGTGCTCGAAAAGAAGACTTTCCTATTCTGTTGGTGCCAAAATTTAAATATTCAAAAGAACTAAAGGCAGAGATGTGCCAGTTCCATCCAACGTTAGTGAAAGATTGCAGAGAGATATTCAAGGGGATTTGTAGAGAAAGTAGGTGTATGATTTCTTAGGAAACAAGAATGGGAAATCAAATATGTAATGAAACGGATAGGGCAAAGGAAGAATCAACCAACGCTCCAATATCCAGTAACCCTCAGGCAACCAGAAGTGATTAGTTCCTGCAACTGCTTTTGGGCAATCACAAATCTGAAGAAGCAAAGGCACCCATCACTTGATTTGCGAATACTGATTAATTAGTTAGCCTTTCTCCGTCTGGTTAACTGTTTGTTATGCTTCTGCTTTGATGGTGAATATTCTAACCTCTTTCAGGGGGGGATTTTGATTAAGATTTTTAAAAGATTTGTTTTCTCGAGAAGTCCAAAGCTTGTTGCATCCATATCTCTATAAATGGATACCAGGACTACTGAGAAAAGGGGACACAAAATTTCATAGAAAAAATCTGGCAAAATTAATACAGACCGTTTCCTTAAGCAATTTTGATTTAGATATGTTAGACTTGTAATCATTTGATGGAGAAATAAAGATATAGTCATAGGTTTTAAATTTAGATTTGTATTGTCTCTGTGTCATTGTACTGGTGTTCATTTCATTTAAGTAATCAAGGATTGTTTATCTGAATGACTTGTTAGGCATTTAAGGAAGTTGTTTTAAGTCTTTTCTTCAAGGAGGAAATATAAACGTACTTTGAGAAAAGTCCTTGATATCAGTATTTTGGTGTGGATTTGATGATGAATTCTGGTACAGATTAGGACTCTGTATATGTTAGGCATATATAGAGTTGATAGATCATTAACTTGTGACTTGTGTACTAATTTTTCTATCAGGTTGCAGTCTATTGTAGATGACTCTATTTCCCAGATAAGGCACTTTTTTACTTGTTGGTTTTTTGTTACATTTTGTGGTCCTTTTCAAAAGTCAAATCAACTTTTCATTTAGGTTTAGTTGTACCGGTGAGTAAGGAAAGTTTACAGGAATGTACACTGGTTTTCTATAAACCTTTTTCTATTTTGGTAAGAAAATAGTCTAAAAAGGGGTTCACCTGCCCAAGCTTTTTATAAGCTTAAAGTGTAGGAGGTTTCCTCATTCCAAACCTTGTCTTGTTTTTTTCATTTCAAACTTTTTGTTGTCCTCTTCCATGTTGGCACAAAGACAACAAAATCTAGTTCTAAAAAGAGAGGGAACAAATGTTTTCAAAATGGAGAACAACAAAAATGGTGGCTCTACTGGGAGAGTCAAATAAGATAAGTCTTATGCTGCAAATATGTGTCTTTATTACAACAAAAGTGATTCACTGTGTTGAAATATATTTTATTCCCAAGATATTGGGTGGCAACTTTGATTTCAAGAAAAAAATAGTGTTCTTTTAGAAGAGATCACTATCACTTTTAAAGGTTAGCAAGATGAATAGAGGAAAGAATACCAGGTCTTATATGAAGAAAAACCCTCAAGAGAAGTTGCATGAAGGGTTACCTGAAATAGTCAGGAAGGGTTGGAAAGGAACTATTATTTCTGATCAATCAAATCAATCATGGAAGTAGAAGAATAATCAAGCAGGTAAGTCTTTTGAGCATCCTGTATATGCAAGGTCCAATGCTTCTTCTCATGATTCTGACCATGATATTATGGGTTTTCATGTTGGCTTGTTTGGTACTAATGATGATATCCAAACCCTTCACCAAAGATTATCTAATACTGGCACTTCTGTGAGAGATAGGCATAGTACTAGTAATAGGGCTAGTTCCATTCCCAAAACTATGGAGGGAAATATCAGTCTGATTGATATGGACCAGCTAAATATGTCGGATTCAAAGGAAACCTTGCTAGACAAAGATGAAGTGTCTCAGGAAATTGAGGTTCTCAATAAGAGAGTGCATCAATTGATTTCTATGAGAAAAAATAAGGAAATGGAAAAATAAAAAGAAACTACAGCCAAACTTATTGAAAGAGAAATATTATTAAGACAGATTGTAGATCTTGAGTTGTTTTCTCAAGAAGAACCTAGGAGTGAAGAGCATGGTCCTATTATTAGAGAAATCTTGGATTCTAAAATTGATTTTGCACCTAAAGTTACAACACAATCTAGTAAGGAGGTTCACAACGATCCCCAACTTAACAAACCTGTTATTGACAAAGGGAAGCAGAAAGAAGTGAAGAATAGGTCTATGGATCTAGTGTCAGGAAGTGCAAAAGGACCCCAGGGAGTGACTTTGCATGAGATTGAGGTAGGAAGGATAAGGAAAGAAAATGAAAACCTTCAAAGGGAGTTAGAAAAGGCTGAAATAGAAGCACTTAATGTTGAGTTCAAAAGAAAGATACATTGCTTAAAAGCTCCTCATATAACTTTCCCACCCGTCAATCATAGTAACCCTACATCCCAACATACTTTTGCCTCTCTATTGAATACTCAACCAATGATGCAAACAAATGATACCCCAAATAGTTCTGTTGTTCCCTCAAGTACAATTCAAGCAAACCAAACCAATCATGGAGCATCCCATAATCAAAGTCATCAAACTCCTATAGCTAGTGGTTCAAGCCCAAGGGTGAATACTAGAAATAATTTTGTTGGAAATCAATTTCAAAGGAGACCTATAAATGTTGAGTTGTATAGGCAGTTGTATTTTGATGTTATTCTAGGATATCCAAACCATGTCCCTATTGAAATGAGGGATAGACTATAGAAGTTTGCTAGGAACAATGCTATCAATGTTGAAGAGCATCATAAATCTTTTGGGGACATAATTAATGACTATGAAATTGGTGATGAGGATGTCATCATGAAGTTGTTTGTGCGATATTTTATTGAGGATGCTAGAGATTGGTATAGAGGGTTACCTGTAGATAGCATTAGTTCTTGGGAGGAATTCAAGAATTGCTTTAAAGAGCAATATGGAGATAAAATAAATGTGAGCTTCATGCTCAACAAATTTAACACTATTAGGAAGTCTGATAATGAGGTTGTTATAGATTTAAATGCACGGTTTCATAAGGCAATGCATAGGCTTCTTCAATGTATGAGGTTAGATAAGAATGTATGTCTAGCCACTTATTACAATGCCTTTGATCCTAAGATGGCTTACATTCTCAGAGATAAGTACATACAAAGTTTAAGAGATGCTTTCAGAATTTCAATCAGTATAGAGAGTAATATAAAAGCATCAGGGAAAATGGGAAGAAGGAATGATGGAAGATTGTGGCAGGAACAAAAACCACAACAAAATAAATCCTCTAAAGAAGAGGATAAAATAAAGAAATTAATGACTGTTGTTAAGGATATTACTGCTAAAGTAAGTAAACTTGAGAATCCTCACTACAACTGGCAAGATAGACCTGCTAGATTGCATGATATGCCATATAACATTGCATGGAAAGATGGCAAGCCTATGCAAGATAGATCAAAAGGCACACAAAATCAGGATGCCCCTGATCCTTTAAAGGGAGGAAGTGCACGTAATATGGAAAATACCCCTTGGTGTATGGCATGTGATGGGCCACATTCCCCTTATCAGTGTGTTGTGGCTCAAGCTCTAAATGAATCCATGAGAAATGAGGGTGAACCCGCAATCAATATGTTTGAGTATATTGTGGACAGTGACTGTGAGTCTTTAGAAGATGAATCAAGTGAATATGATGTCTCCAGAAGCAATGCAAATTGCCAAAGGCAATTAACAATTGGCTGGCATCCCACTTTGAATGTAGTCACAATAGAAGATCAAGAGATTCATCTCAGAAGGCCTAGTGAGGAGGAAGTCAAGAATCTCACTAAGGCTACAATAGCTAAAGCTAAGCATAACCATAATCTGAGAAGCAAGAAAGATGATGAAAGTAAAGGTATGCCTAGTTCTATGTTTTTTAAAGAGATTTCTTCTAAGAGGTCCACTGAAAATAAAACTCGTGTAAAAGATAGTCAAGCTAAAAGTGATCAGTTAGGGAATTCAGGGAAACCTGATATTATTGATACAACCGGTAATAAGGCAGAGACCACTGGTGACAAGAGAACAAGGCACCAAAAAATAGAGAAGGTTAAAGCTCATGCCAAGTCTAATGTTAATACTGCTTTTGATATGACCCAAGCTTTAACACAAATGAAAGTTTCAGTACCTTTGATAGAGCTATTGAAAATAAAAGAACATAGAGAGGCTTTTTTTTCTTTGACTTCAAGTATATCAGATGTAGATGCTTCCTTTAAAAAGGGAAATGCAAACGATGAGAAGGATCAAGAACAAGGGGTCTCAGAAGTTTATGTGGGCACCACTATTAATCAGAAACCATCTCAAATTGATCCCTTTTATGTCATACTATTAGTAAATAACAGATTGATAAAAAATTGCATGATAGATTCTGGTGGAGCTGCTAATGTAATGCCTTATGGGGTTATGAGAGAACTAGGCTTGTCAGTACACACTTCATATGGGAGGTGCTATGCTATGGATAATAGAGAAGTGCCTGTTGTGGGTACTATGAAATATGTAGAAGTAAAGATAGAAGCATTCCCTGAAGCTGCATATAAAATTGATATAATAGTCACAGACACTAAGCTCCATTATGGCATGCTTTTGTCTAGACAATGGGTTGCTACTGTCGGAGGACATCTTCATTTAGATTTAACATATGCAACTATCCCAGTGAATGGGAATTATATAAAATTGTATAGAGAACCATGTGCCCCAGTGGTTATTGAAAAAATAGACCCAAACATGCTTAATTGCATGATAGATGTAGATCTTGATAACTTCAGGATTGAATCCATTCAGCCTTAGTTGAAGAATACTTATCCTATTGTCGATGAGCTGAAATCTCAACAAGAAGGCCTATGGTAGATGTATTTTGATGGAGCTTTCTCTAAAGAAGGGTCTGGAGAAAGAGTGCTTTTTATTTCCCCATCAGGTATTACCTTCAAGTATTATTTTTTGTTAGCATTCCAATGTACAAATAACACAGCAGTGTATGAGGCTTAGAAATTGCTAAAAGACATGGGATAAAGTTGTTAAGGGTTTATGGAGACTCTGAACTTGTAGTGTCTCAGATAAGGTCAAGGTATGCATCTAAAATTGACAAGTTAAAAAAGTACAAGCATGTTGTTTGGGATGTCATTGAACACTTTGATGCATTTTCTATTGATTGGATTGAAAGGTCTAATAACATTATGACAGATTTTTTAGCTAATGTTGCATTAAAGAATGATGATGTAACATTGACTGGAGTTTCAATAATTGAGACAAAAGTCGGACCAACCATCCCAAGATAATGTGTACAATTGGAAATTTTTTGAGGATGATGATGACATCCTTAGATTTTTACAATGCATAGATGAATATGAAGGTCAAAAGATTGATTTTAATGCATTGGTGGAAGTAGTAGATGGACACGAAACAATTTTTCAAAGTGACATAGTGCAGTTAGAGACAAATGAAATACCCAGGGGACTAGTTGAACTAGAGGGTATGCTCAGTTACAGTGATGGTCACTTACATCACATCATCTACAAAGTTGGAGGAGTTGGAAAAGGTAAAATTGGGGATTGAATCTTCCCCTAAGTTGATATATATTGGGAAGAACCTGCCTCCCCATATTAAGACCAACCTCCTTAATTTGCTAAGAAAGTACAAACATGTTTTTTCTTGGTCCTATGAGGACCTAAAGGCGTATAGGAAAGACTTATTTCAACATGAAATACCTATGCATCCTAATGCTAATCCTTTTAGACAAAAGAAAAGACCCATTAACCCCCTCCTAGAACCCAAGATGCAACAAGAGTTGATTAAGATAGGAGAAGGGGATATTATAAAGCCTATAAGGCATTCTTCATGGGTATCAAATCTAGTGCCTGTCAGAAATAAAGAGTGGGGACATAAGGCTATGTGTGGATTTTGGGAACTTAAATGTTGCCTCCCTTAAAGATAATTATTCATCTCCAAACATGGAAGCCATGTTACAAAGGGTAATTGGTTGTGATTTACTGTCAATGATGGATGGATTTTCTGGTTACAATCAGGTATTAGTGAAAGAATCTAAGCAATTCATGACTGCTTTTACTACTCGTTCAGGAACCTATGTGTATATATGAATGCCATTTGGTTTGAAGAATGTTGGTGCAACTTTTCAAAGGGAAATGGATGTAGCCTTCAAGGAATTTATTAATATCATAATGGTTGTTTACCAGGATGATCTGACATGTTTGTCAAAGAAGGTAGATGACCACTATGGTCTTTTGGAAAAGATATTTTGCAAGGCTTTAGAATTTGGTGTATCTTAAAATCCCAAGAAATGCCACTTTGTTGTAACTGAAGGAAAGTTGCTAGGGCACATTGTATCTAAGGAAGGAGTCAGAATTGACCCTGAAATAATTGAGGCTATCAATAGGGTGCCTCAACCAAATAATATTAAAGGAATTCAATCTTTTCTAGGTAAAGTAAACTTTGTTAGAAGATTTATTGCAAATTTTGCTGAAATTGTCAAGCCTATTGTGAAGCTTTTCAAGAAGGATGCCAAGTTTGTTTGGGATAATGAGGCAGCACTAGCATTTGATAAGATTAAACAGGCTATCCAGGAAGCTCGAGTGCTTATGTTTGCTGACTATAGTAAGCCCTTGTCATTATTATTTTTTGCTTGCTACCATACAGTAGCAGTAGTTCTTCTTCAAATGGATGATGAAGGGTATGAACATCCAATTGCTTTCTACAACAAATAATTGCAAGCTGTTGAACTAAAATATGAAATTATGGAAAAATAGGTATATGCTTTAGTCAAGGCTGTTAAAGTATTTAGGCCTTATCTAGTAAATGCCCAAATTGTAGCCTATGTACCACATGTAGCTGTGAAAGACCTCCTGTCCCAGTCTAAAGTAACTGGAAAAAGATGCAGATGGATAAGAAGAATACAAGAATTTGATCTTGAGATCAAAATCATAAAGCTGGTAAGAGGTTTAGGCTTAGCCAAGTTAATGACTAAGACAAACTTTGAGGATATTGATATAAATAATGTTGAGACTAAAGAAGTTATGTTTACCAGTATTGGGAGGCAACCATGGTATTGAGATATAGTATACTTCTTGAAGAATGCCTCATGTCCAGAAGGTATGACACACAATCAAAAGAGAACACTAAAATTAAAATCATGGAAACATGTTCTTATTCAGGGAGACTTGTATTGGAGGAACAATGATGGGATGCTACTGGTTTATCTGGATGAATTCCAAGCTAAGAAGGTTCTGAAAGAGATGCAAAATGGGGTATGTGGAGGCCACTATTCAGCTAAGACCACTACTAGTAGGATAATTAGAGTAGGGTATTATTGGCCAACTTTGTTCAAGGATGCTTATACGTATGCTCAAAAATGTGATCCTTGTCAAAGGTTCTCTTCTAAACTAAAGTATGCTGGTGCTTTACCTTTTAATCATGTTATAGTTGAAGCCCCTTTTGTTCAATGGGGCATTGATTTTAGGCTACAAATTATTTTACCAAGTGGATTGAAGCCATACCAACCAAACAGGCCACTAGTAAAGTGGTCATCAATTTTTTGATGAATAATATAATAACAAGGTTTGGTGTGCTTCAGATTTGAGGAGTTTGCAAAGTTTTGTGCCAATTATGGGATTATTATGTCATACTATTCACCATACCACCCATAGGGAAATGGCTAGGCAGAATCAAGTAATAAAAGTCTCCTCAATATTATCAAGAAGATCCTAGAGGACAATAAAAGGTCCTGGGATCAAAAGCTCAGGTTAGCTTTATGAGTTGATAGGGTGACTGTAAAAAATGCCATTGGTACATCCCCTTTTGAGCTAGTTTATGGAGTGAAAGATAGACTACCTATGAATAATTTGCTTCCAGTTTACAATTTCTTGTAGATTGAAGAATTAGAAATGTCTGAGCCCATGGAAGAAAGAATGATTTAGTTAGTAGAGCTAGAGGAAATGAGTACTACAACCCATAAAAGGAATATGAAACTTCAATTACAGTCAAAGTACCTTTTTGATAAAAGGACTAGTATAAGAAAATTCCAGATTGGTGATATGGTGTTGCAGTGGAATGCAAGAGATAAGGACAAAGGCAAGCATAAGAAATTTGAATAACTGTGGATAGGCCCTCTGATCATTTTTGATCTCAATGGAAAAGATTCCTATTTCCTCCAAAGATTGAAAGGTGAGTTACAGGAAATGCAAGTGCATTGACAGTTTCTGAAACATTATTTCTCATGTTTTTTCCATGCATAGTAGTTTAGGTTTGCTTTTGTTTGTTCTGCTTTGTTTTAGTTTTCTTTTCTTAGGGTTTTGTTGGTCTACATTCCAGAGTTTTTGCTAAATTCTTGTGTTGGTATTGCATCCAACCATCCCCAGTCAGAGCCATTGTTATCACTGTTTTAAATATGTTGAAAATGTTGCCTTTCAGCTATTGGAGTCTGTCAAAACTCAGAAATCTAACCTTTGCCTGCAAGTTTGTGGTTCTGAGGGTTTAGGGTTTTTACTTTTTCATGAAAGAATTTAAAATTAAACCTTTGTAGCACATTGTTGTAATTCGTTTTGAACTTGAACGTTCAAGGTTCAATCGCTTCTCCTGCTTGTGTTGTGGCTTTGTAATGTTTTTTAATAAGTGGTTCAAGGTTCAAGGTTCAAAATGTCCCTTTCTTTTGCTAAAAGTCTTTGCTTGTTATTTTTCCACTTAAGTGGAAGGTTCTGTGTGTCGTCAAGAGGAGGCCCCTTTTAAGTCTAGGCCTAGGCAGGTTTTGATAAGTTTTAATTTTGCCTAAGTCTTAAGTCTTTTCCTATGTGTCTGTCAGGCTTCCTAAAGATTGAGAAAGTTCCTGTTGATCTCTTGGCTATCGCTATACCGCAACCCAAAAGTGCTCGATGGTTATTTGTTGTAACATGGCGACTAATTGGTGGGACCCGATGACATGGTGCAAGTAGAGGAGGTAATACAGTGGTGGCATCGACCTTCAAAAATTAAGTTCTGAAGTTATCCCAATGACCCAATGGATTTTGCAAAGAAGTGCAGAGCGCAGAAAGATGGCATTGGCCATTGGGTTTGCATTTTTGAAGAGATCTCGACGACCCGATGGAAGGGCCCAGGTAGCCCATTTATCCCACATTGGCCATAGGGGGGAGCATTTTAGTATTTATGTGTAAGGCCGAATATATCCTAAGTGTCAAAGCTTACGCGGTTTTTAGCAAGTGGCAACTCAGAAGCGGTAGGCCTCCTGTGCGCATCTCAAAGTGCCCAAATTTTTGCAGCAAAAGGGAAAATTAAATAGCAAGAAGGTTGCAAAAGATCGAACGACGGTCACTATACGACAAGATGAAGGTGATAGACTATTAATGGCCAAGACTTGGCAACTAATGAGCTAGTAGGCTAGGTGGCATTGAGGTAAGATCTGAGCAAGTCATGAAGAGTCACGTGGTGATACGTAACTGATGAAGTGGCTGACACATGCTGACACCGTGGAATAGGATGTAGTTGATTAGAGGGGCTAAGGGTCGAGTAGATCAAGAAAGATCAACAGTGATCAAGATGGATCCAAGGGTTGTCGCTATGTCACGACGTAAAAATGATCGCCAGATATCACCTGCGACTTGGCGACAAACCACTAGCGGTGAACCATGGTCGACAGTTAATGCAAGTGGTGAAGGCAGGTGGTTCTTTTTGACAGTTAGTGGAGGCCCTGCTAAGGTGTCAGAGTGGAGTTCCCATAATGAATAGCCTCACGACAAGTGGCATCCAGTTGTAAATTTTGGAGCCAATCAAAGGGTGCCACCTGGCAGAAAGGTGGCATATAAGCAAGGTGTATATCGAGCAGACCATGGCTTTGATGGATCATTGAAGGGACTCACTGAAGGCATCAGTTTGATCGACATGAAAGGTGTCGATGAAACTAGGGTTTTGATAAAATATGAAAATAGCTAGTTGAAAAGGAGGTTTAGCCAAAAGAGTGGTGGGATCAGTAGTGCCTAGGTGGATCTCATGAGCCAATCCAGAGGCGACACATGGTAGGGGTCTATAGATGAGTGAAATAGATAAGGGGCTTGCTTTGAGGGTTAGAATTGGTTATTGATTGGGCAAGTTCGATGCAGATCAATGGTTGTTGCTATACTGCAGCTTAAAAGTGCTTGATGGTTATTCGTTGCGACATGGCGACAAACCACCAGCGGTGAATTCCAGGCAGTTAATGCAAGCGGTTATGGCAGACAACTAAGTGGTAGCGGTTAAGTTTTTAATGGATCAGAGACCAAGTGGTGGGGCCTGTTTGGAGTAGGTTACTTAGGAAAGTTAAAGGGCATGTTAGTTTTCCATGATCAGATGGTTGTTTCTATACCGCAATGGAATTACGTTTGAACTTTAAACCTTGTGACATAGAGACTAATGGAAAGGTGCTCAGAAAGAAGAATTTCCTAGTCCTTTGGTGCCAAAACTTAAATATTCAAGAGAACTAAAGGCAGAGGTTTGCCAGTTCCATCCAACGTTGGCGAAAGCTTGCAGAGAGATATTCAAGGGGATTTGCAGAGAAAGTAGGTGCGTGATTTCTCAGGAAACAAGAATGGGAAATTAAATATGTAATGAAAGGGATAGGGCGAAGGAAGAATCAACTGATGCTCCACTATGCAGTAACCCTCGGGTAACCAGAAGTGGTTAGTTCTTGCAACTGCTTTTGGGAAATCACAATTCTGAAGAAGCAAAGGCACTTGACACTTTATTTGCAAATACTAAGTAATCGGTTAGCCTTTCTCCGACTGGTTAACTAATTTGTTATGCTTCTGCTTCGATGGTGAATATTGTAACCTCTTTTGGGGCAGGGGGGGGGGGGGGGTTGGTTAATGATTTTTAAAAGTTTTATTTTCTCAGGAAGTCCGAAGCTTGTTGCATCCATATCTCTATAAATGGATACCAGGACTATTGAGAAAAGGGGACGCAAAATTTCATAGAAAAACTCTTGCAAAATTAATACAAACCATTTCCTTAAGCAATTTTGATTCAGATATGTTAGACTTGTAATATTTTGATGGATAAATAAAGATACAGTCATAGGTTTTAAATTTAGATTGCTATTGCCTCTGTGTCATTGTACTGGTGTTCATTTCATTTAAGTAATCAGGGATTGTTTATCCAAACGACTTGTTAGGCATTTAAGGAAGTTGTTTTAAGTCTTTTCTTCAAGGAGGAAATATAAATGTACTTTGAGCAAAGTCCTTGATATCAGTATTTTGGCGTGGATCTGATGATGAAGTCTAGTACAAATTAGGACTATGTATATGCCAGGCATATACAGAGTTGATAGATCATTAACTTGTGACTTGTGTACTAGTTTTTCTATTGGGTTGTAGTCTGTTGTAGATGACTCTATTGCCCATATAAGGCACTGGTTTACCTATTGGTTTTTTGTTACATTTTGTGGTCCTTTTCAAAAGTCAAATCAACCTTTCATTTAGGTTTAGTTGTACCGATCAGTAAGGAAAGTTTACAGGAATGTACATGCGTTTTCTGTAAACCTTTTTCTATTTTTGTAAGAAAATAGTCTAAAAAAGTGGTTCACTTGCCCAATCTTTTTATAAGCTTAAAGTGTAGGAGGTTTCCTCATTTCAAACCTCATCTTGTTTTTTTCATTTCAAACTTTTTGTTGTCCTCTTCCATGTTGGCACAAAGGGAGTAACATCTACTCCTAAAAAGAGAGGGAACAAAGTTTTTCAAAATGGAGAACAACATATGGTATGGGGGAGATCAACTCCTTCAAGAGGTTCCTCTTTGATAGAGTAAAAAAGGCATCAATTTCCTCTTATTGTAACAATGTAAATATTAGTTACGTTTTTGATTTCCAAGAAGTCCATGACCACTAGCTATTTCCCTTGGAATGAAATTTTTTTGATCTTTTGCAGGTTGCTGGGGTAGAGGTTTTTATCATTATTTATTCTTGATTTTGCATCCAATGGATTCCCCACACTACTAGCCATATGCCAAGAAGTCTTGCCATCCCCTTTGAGTCACCATAAATGTTGAACATCTTTGTGTCAACCTTAGCCATGCAAATAACTGATCCAAGAAAATCATTTATAGCTAAAACCTTGTATACTTCCCTAAAGGCCTAAACCCTAAACCCTTAAGGAATTTTTTCCTTATTCATATTTGGCCTTGTTCTTTCTTTGTGTTGACCAATTATGGTGGTCATTTAACTTAAAGGCTACTGGCTGGAGGGGGCTTCTTCATTCATATTACCTACCATTTTACTTGCTATTGGCTGGCAGGAGGTTTGTATTACTTATCGCAATATCATGGTGGTTTGGACTTACCTTTGGGCCCCCCTTGCAATACTGTAGTGAGTGTTTTGTGCACCACTCCATTGTAGTAGTCAAAGCCCATGATGGTTACCCCTTGATGATATAGCAGTGGCCACTAATGCTCCATCACATTATTGTGATAGTTTGAAGGAAAAGTTAAGTGCCCCCTATGATATGGTGATGACTTTGGTGGGGTTCGAAGGAATGCTCACCACTCTATCATACTGGTTAGAACCTAGTTATATCCTTCCCTACTAATGTTGTGGTGATCAGGAGGGAAGGAGAGAATAATGATATTGTGAGGTCACAATGGTTATCCCTTACCATCTCTTGACCCCTGTGATATGGTGATAGTCCGCTAGCAATATAAATATTTTGTTATTGCTCCACCATGACAATTTGGGGATAGCATGGGCTTCCCTTTGCAAGATTATCGTAACTTTAATGATAAAGATTATTTATTACTATGGTGTCATAGCAATCAAAGAATAGGTTCTACCCTTGGTTGTGATACCACAGTGAGATTGTTTAAGTTGATGGGCCTGACTTTCATGGCATGATCTCGACCATCCATTAGTGCATGATAAAGAGTGATCTAGTGGCTTGAATTCAAACTAGAGGTGATCGTTGAAATTTAAACATCTTCCCGATGGTGGTTGTCAACTTAATGGGTCAAAAATTAGTTTATGGACCGATCGGCTAGCCAAATCAAATCTGATCTATCTCAACCACTTTCAGAAGGCCGAGGGATGACTACCATTACTTTTCCATGCTCCTACAGATGTTTCCCTCAGCCACCCATGTGAATTTATTATAGATTGAAGACTTATGTATCTAATAGAGGATGTTCAAATGCCATCCCAATGCAGAATCTCTCTTAATTTCAAGTATTTATGCTCCTTAGCTTGGCGAAGATATATAGGGCACACAACCATCAGATCAATCTATGTGGATATGATCCTCCTTCTTTTAAAACCTAACCCTATTTGGTTATGGTTTCTTAAACCAGTGTATCATTTGAGTTATGTCTAATCTATAAAAGAAATTTTGTAACTCTTTCTAAGGGCCCTCTCACAGTTTCTCTTAAGAAAATTCATATTTTCTGCAACTGTAAGCTTTGGTTTATCTTTACATCAATAAAACTAGCTATCTTGCCTTTTTATAGTTCAAATATTTTGTGTAAGGTATCTTACCTCTTTATTTGAATGTATTCTTTTTTGCTCCCATATTGTGTGATTGTATTAACAACCTTGTAGATGTTGTTTGTGAATTTCCTTAATTGCTCTCTTCATCTTGCAGGATTCTGACCTTTGCATATTATTTGGGAATTGACTAAGATAGTAAATTGTGCATATCTTTGGGTAGTTTCTATTGATGTCTTGTGTAGTTATAGGCAGGGAGGATCAACCTTCAATATAGGTGCATCACCTCTCATTTCCCTTATAGAATTCCTTCTCTTTTCCCCTCTAAAATCATTAGGGGAGACTGTACAAGTGTTGGGTTGGTTCAACACTACAATTTGATTGAAAAGGAAGTCATCCTTCTCCGAAGACTCAACCTCATATGCGCAAGGTCCCACACTTGGAGGTTGTTTCCATGTTTCACAAGGTTTTTGAGAATCAGTGTTCAACAAGGGTGCAAACTTTTGTGACAATAGTTTCTTTAGAAAATCTCTTCAGCTCTCTTTTATTCTCTTAGCTCTCACAACTTTTTCATTCTCTCTCCCGCTTGCTACAATAGTCTCTAGTTTGCTATAACACTCTCAAGATCTCACAATAATCTTCCTAGCTCTTGTGGCTTTCTCAAGCCTATTTGGTAATATATTTTTAGTTATCTTATCTTTAAGAATATTGGGATTTATCACATCCCCTATATATTTTATCATTTTATCATTCTAACTATTTATCTTTTGATAACTATCTATCTCTCTTCTATGGAGGTGGAAAAACCAAAATAGGGACTTGACTAAGACAAGTTTCCAAAAAATCCTAATTTTTTTTCCTCTTCTTCTTGTGTGCAAGTTTATTAGAAGCATTAAAATGCATGAGGGTTTTCTTGTGATTTATTTATTTAATTCATATTCATTTCTATTTATATTTGTTATCTATTATTCACTGTCACAATATTTGACTTCTAGGTTTTGCAAGTTATGTGAAGGATAGAGTTGGGTTTTCTCTATTTTCTAATTTTTTTCTTTATTTGTTGTCCATACGAGACTATAGTGTGCCACACAGAAACCTACACGTCACACTCACACCCCTAACCAAGATGCTTAGATTCAGATCAAAGACTCTCTATTGTCTACTATTTCCATTTCTATAATTAGATATCTTCACTAGTTTTACTAATTGGAGATATCTAAATATATATTGTGAAATTGGATTCAAGGGAACATATTTCTTTCCTTCATAGGGTTACTTTTGTACCATTACATGAAATATGTCGGGGATAGGGGTTTTTCTTAGGTCAAACCCCAGTTTTGGAATTAACCATGAATGAAATAATGCAAATACTAAAATAAATATTACAGAGATATATCTTAGATCGACAATTGTTGATGATAATGTAATGTTATTTTAATGTAATCATAAATGTTTAATGTAATGGCATGACAAACACATGAAAATTAAAAACCCTAATCACGCCCACATGCTTGCTTGAAGATTAATGTAATTTTTCTCCACAATGCTTGAATGATGAATATGTAGCCTTGAATCTTTGAAGATGCTTAATGATTAACACTTCACAGATGTACAAATACTTTAGGTAGGTTATGAATATCAAAAATAATTGATAGTATGTATTTATATAGGTTTTCCTAGGTAATTTACCGATTAGGCCAACCTCCAATAGTCATGTGTAGCCCCAAGAATCAAATTCTATTGGGGAGATATAACACCTACCCTATTTCAAATTGAGGCCCACTTGAGAGGCACCAGGGCATTTCAGGCACCATGGTCCAGACCAAGGCGTTGTACACCCTAGTCCTTATGCAAATAGGACCAAAATAAATAGCTATGGGGAGGGCATTCCATTCTAGGAACCACCAAAGGGTGTACATGACATCAAAGTTGGATAATAGGGTCAAATTAGACCTAGAGAGGGGATGGGGCTAGGACACGCTAAAGTGGGAGCACAAACATAAGGTGTAAAGTACACTAGTGACAATTTACAATGCTATAGAGGTAAATTTAGGACATGGTTTGATAAGTTTGATAGATATAAGGCTTGATTGGGTAAGGATTTTCTACTTCACCTTTTTAGTGTGGCCTAGGTGCTTCTTGGCAATATGCAGGAATTGATTATTTGTTGTCATTGATGTCAACACTACTCTGGTCGGTTGTCAACACTGCTTCGATTGGTTGCTGACCTGCTTTGGTTGGACATGGTTTTGGCAGAGGTTATAAGAGATTTTTCTATGGTATGTTCAGATTTCTGGATGCGGTTTTGGAAGGATATTCGTGATGATTATGTGTATGTCATATTTAGTTGGTTCACAATTTGGTACTCTAGAAACTACTGATTATATTCTAGTTTGTTGGTTGATGTTCTTGGTCTCAGTTGGTGATGAAATGGTTAAGTGGTTTTTATGTGGCTTCTACAAATGGTCCTTAACATGCTAAAGGTGTTCTTGATCATGTCCCAATTGTTTGGTGGCTTCACATTGGCTAGCATGAAGATTTGGTGATCCTATTTGGGTCTGGTTGGATATTCCGTGTTATTGACATTGAGGGTTTTTCCCAGTTGGTGTAACGTGTTGCGGTTGATCTTGGTGGGATTTTTGCTAGATGTAAATATTTGTGAATTTTCATTAGGTCCATGCTGTGTAATGTAAATAATAATATTGGTTCGGTGATCAATCTTTGTATCGTGTAATGTAATTTTTGTAATTATGAGTTGAGGGTTGAGGGTTTAGCCAACCTTGTTATCAAGGTTGATTCTTTGTATTTATAGCTGATATGATCATGTAATTTTGATATCGGTATTTTGTCTGCATTATTAGAGGTAAAAGTGTGAATAAGGATATATCATTCAACGAAGTGTTGTAGAGAGTTTGGTGTTGCAGGGCAGACATCTGTGTTTAACTAAAACTATAACCAAGCATTAGGAGATGCTATTTCCATAGTTCATTTCCTCTAGATTGTAGTCCAATGATTATGTAAGTCAGTGAGACTTCCCTTTTGTGTTGAAGAGTGTCCTCTAGGCAATTGGCCTGATTGAAAGTGCAATCCCCATTATAATATTTTCACATACTGCTGCAAAAGTATTATTTGATTGTGGGTAGGGTTTCCCACTGTGGTTTTCCCTTCACCGGGTTTTCCACATCAAAAATATTAGTGTTGTGTACTCTCATGCTTTATCTTTCACTGTGTTCTTTTCATTTTTCTTTGATAGAAGGTTTATAATCTGCAATAATTGTTTAACTTGTGGAAAACCGATTCACCCCCCCTCATAGTTTTCCTCTAGTTCATTCTAAAAATTGGTATTAGAGCAAGGTCCTCTCTGCAGAAGCCTAACCACTTGAGGAGATCTGATGCCATCAAGTTGTTTATCTAATTTATACTAGAAGGAGAGTCCCAGATTTGATGGTACAAATTAAAAATTATAGGAGTGAATGAAGATTCATCTGAGATGTCTTAGAGATGAGATATGGGAGATAACAAAAAAAGGTTATCCACCTCATTATCCTAGTTCTGGAACTCCGACACCTATTGATGAAAATAAGAATGTTGTTAATGATATCAGAGCAAAAGAAGCATTGTTAAGTACCCTATCAAATGAAAAATTATTCAATGTCATAGAAATGGAAAATGCAAAGTAGATCTTGTTGAAGCTTTAAAGTCTATATGAAGGTGACCAAGCAGTAAAGATTGTAAAACTTGAAGGTTATCGGGTGAGATATGAATAGTTGAAGATGGAAGAAGATGAAAAGATAAGTTATTTCATGGATAGAGTGAATGAGATTGTCATGGGAATCAAATGATATGATGGAATAGTTAATGTAGATGAAATCATTTCAAAAATTCTAAGAGTTTTACCTTTGGCTTACAAAATGAAATCTACTACAATTAATGAACTCCGGATACTGTCAAATACCCTGTTACTAGAGATACATTACTTGGGAAATTGACTTCTTTTGAACTTGAAGAGCTTGGAGATCAGAATGCTACTAAAACATAAATTGCATTTAAAGCATCTTCCTCTAGTAAGCAGAAGATAGATTGGAAAGAGTTATATGCTAAAGAGATGGAAGACATTGAAAGAGAGAACAAAGATCTTGAAGAATTGAAAGCCCTAATTGCCAAAAGAATCCCTAAAGAAACAATTGGAAGTAAGTATGAAGGAAAAATTCCATTTAAATGTTTTTCATGCAATAAGATTGGTCACTTTTCTTCTAGATGTCCTGAAAGAGCTACAAGGAATAATGAAAGATTTTTGAGGAATTATAAACCTAATCAAGAATTTTAGATCAAACCTAAATATAGAAAGAATAAGGACAAATCATGTTACTATGCTAGTGATTATGATATTGGTATTACTGATGATTCTGATGATGATGAACCTGTAAGTGGATCCAGTAATGGAAGCCTAGGTAGTGGATAAGATTGGGTCTTTATTGCTATCAAGGATGAATCTCTGAAACCTATCAATGATACAATTCATACTAAGGAGAAAGGTCTAGATGGTAAAATTGAAGAGAAATATGAATGGGTTATAGAAAGTGCTTGCTCACATCACATGACCAATGATAAGAGGAAATTCCTAACTCTATAAGAATTTGATGGTGGGCTAGTCAGATTTGGAGACAACAAGGCATGCAAGATCAAAGGAAAAGGAACAATATCCTTGGATGGTAAGAACAATACTCACAATGTTTATTATATTGAAGGTTTGAAGCATAATATATTGAGTGTAGTATAGATGGTGGATAGAGGATTTCATTTGCAATTCAAAGATGGAAAATGCAAGATTATCAATAGATCTGGATGGGAAATTGCATCTAGAACTCAAACCAAAGGAAATATCTTTCATTTGAACTTCGGTAAGAAGACTTTCTTGATTGCTCAGATTGATGAAAGTTGGCTATGGCATAAAAGGATGTTTCATGTAAATTTTGATTGCATAGTAAAGATCAGTTCAACCAAGGCTGTCAGAGATTTGCCCAAGATCATCAAGCCTCATAATCTGTCATGTAGAGAATGTCAAATGGGTAAGAAAATCATAACTTCTTTCAAAATTATACATGAAAGATATAATGAAATTATTGATCTTATTCATATTGATCTATGTGGTCCAGCGACTAAAAGCTTTCAAGGAGACATATACTTTATGTTGCTTATTGATGATTACTCTAGAATGATGTGGGTTGCATTTTTAAAAGAAAAATCATAAGACCTTGAAAAATTCAAAATATTTAAAGCTATGGTTGAGATAGAAACATGATTGAAGATAAAATTCTTAAGATCAGATCAAGGTGGTGAATTTACATCCGATGAATTCAATAATTTTTGTGAGAAATATGGAATTAGAAGACAATTATTTACACCTATAACTCCACAACAGAATGGAGTAGTGGAAATAAAAATAGAACTATCTTAGATGTTGCAAGGACAATGATGATGGAAGCCAAATAACTTGATATTTATTGGAGAGAAGCTGTCAATACTGCAGTCTACACTTTCAACAAAATACACATAAAAGGTGATACCGGTAAGACTCCTTATGAATTATGGTTCGATCATAATCCTACTATTAAGTATTTCAAAAAATTTGGAAGTAAATGCTATATCAGAAGAGATGATGGAATAAGGAAATTTGATTCTAGATGTGATGAAAGAATATTCTTGGGTTATTCTACTAAGAGAAAAGAATATATATGTTTTAACAAAAGATTACAAAGGATAGTGGAAATCATAAATTTTAGAGTGGATGAGAAAAGAAACAATCGAATTAGATCATATGACTATGGACCGGAAGATGAGATTGTCATATCAAAACCGATAATGCAAGAATCAGATTAGAGCATTTATCTAGTTATTCTAGTAACATTAAAAAATTTCCATAGTAATTATTGAAGAGCATAAAGAGTCAGAAAATCAAAATAATCCAAAGACTCCCAGGTATGTAAAGTTGAATCATTCTGAAGGTCAGATCATTGGAGATAAGAGAAAAGGTGTGATGACAAGAAGAAGGTTAGCTGCTGAAGAGGTATGTTTAATTTCTCAAATTGAACCAGAATCAATTATTGAAGTATGTAACTATGAGAATTGGATGAAAGAAATGGAAGAGGAATAAAATCAGATAGAAAAGAATAACACATGGGAATTGGTTCCTAGGCCTAAAGATAAAAATGTTATTGGAACTAAATGGGTATTTAGAAACAAACTAATTGAAGAAGGACATGTTGTAAGAAACAAAGCTAGATTAGTTTGCAAAGGATACTCACCAAGAAGGAAATGATTATGATGAAACTTATGCTCTGATTGCAAGGATTGAAGTAGTAAGTCTATTTCTTGTCTATGTTGCACACAAGAACTATAAGGTATATCAAATGGATGTCAAATGTGCATTCATAAATGGAGATCTTGAAGAAGAAGTCTACATTGAGCAACCTGATGGATTTTCACTATCAGAGGTCAAGGACATGGTTTCCAGATTGAGGAAAGCCTTATATGGATTGAAACAAGCTCTTAGAGTTTGGTATGCTAGATTGGATAAACATCTTTTGAAGCTCAGATTTAGAAAAGGTAATGCTGATAGAAACTTATATTATAAGATTGAACATGATGACATATTGATCATTGAAGTCTTTGTTGATGATATCATTTTTGGAGGAGAATAAAATTTATGCACGACATTTGCTGATGACATGAACAATGAATTTGAAATGTCAATGATTGGTGAGATGAAATTTTTCTTAGGTATGTAGATCACCCAGACTGATAAAGGTACTTTCATTTGTCAAACTAAATATGTGAAAGAATTGCTAAGGAAATTTGGACTTGAAAACTCAAAACCAATTGGAACCCCTATGATAATTGGTTGCAAACTGTCAACCAAAGATGAATCTCCTAAAGTGAAATCAAGTAGATACAAATCAATGATTGGTGGACTACTATACTTGACTCAGACCAAACCAGATATAATGAATGGTGTCTACATTGCTTCTAGTTTTCAGTCTGATCCAAGAGAAAATTATGACATTGTTGTTAAAAGGATATTCATATATTTGAAAGGAACAACAGATTATGGGTTATGGTATCCAAAGGATGATGATTTCAGATTATGTCCCTATATAGATTCAGATTGGGCAGGAGATGTTGATGACCAAAAGAGCACTACAGGTGGTGCATTCTTTCTTGGAAAGAAATTAGTCTCATGGCTTAGCTAAAAACAATCATGCACTTCATTTTCTACTACTGAAGTTGAATATGTATCTGCTGTAAAAAATTATACTCAAATTTTATGGATGAAGCAAATGTTGAAGGATATAAAGGTAATTTATGATGAGCCTATTATTATTCATTGTGATAATACAGCTACTATTGATATATCAAAGAATTTGATATTTTATTCCAAATAAAAAAACATATCTATAAGATATAACTTCTTGAAAGAAAAGGTTGAAGCAAAGGAAGTCAAATTGGTATGTGTGCCCACTCAGGAACATATTGCAGATATTCTAACAAAAACAATTGCCTAGGAAGTCAATTGGGGGTCACCACGCCTCCTAAAGAGACTTAGGGACTTAGAGATGCATTAATTCGGTGAGATTATCAGAAAAATCTTTTGATGTGGGTTGATGAGATGGTGTTGCTACTCAGGGGGAGTAGTTAGCTAATTGGTTTAATACTTTGGCATTAGCCCTTTTTTCATTTATGTCAAAGGGGGGTAGTTGTCCATGTCAAAAATAGAATATCATATTCCAGTATGAGGGAGAGATCAATTAGTTCTTTTGTTGTTATCTTGGGAGAGAGTTTCTTGGAGATTGTTGGCATTCCTTGGCACTTGGATTTTTTTCACATTCAGTGTTTCCATCAATGTGAAAGGGGGATATTGTTGGAAATATGCAGAAATTGATTGTGTGTTGTTATTTATATCAACACTGCTCCGGTTGATTGCTGACCTGCTCCGATTGGACATGGTTTTGGTAGAGGTTATCTGAGATTCTTCTTTGGTATGTTGAGATTGTTGGATGTGGTTTTGGAAGGATACTCATGATGATTCTATGTATGTCATATTTAGTTGGTTCACAATTTGGTCCTCTAGAAGCTATTGATTATGTTCTAGTTTGTCGGTTGATGTTCTTGGTCATGATTGGTGATGAAATGGCTAAGTGGTTTTGATGTGGCTTCTAGAAATGGTAATTAACATGCTAAAGGTGTTCTTGATCATGTCCCAATTGTTTGGTGGCTTCGCATTGGTTAGTGTGAAGATTTGATGATCCTATTTGGGTCCGGGTGGATATTCTGTGTTATTGACATTGAGGGTTTTTCTCGATTGGTGTAACGCATTGCGATTGATCTTGGCAGGATTTCTGGTGGATGTAATTGTTTGGGAATTTGAATTAGGTCCATGCTATGTAATGCACATAATAATATTTGTATCATGTAATATAATTTTTGTAATTATGAGTTGAGGGTTGAGGGTTTAGCCGACCTTGTTATCAAGGTTGATGATTTGTATTTAAAGGTGATATGCTCATGTGATTTTGATATCGGTATTTTGTCTGCATTATCAAATAGAGGTAAAAGTGTGAATAAGGATATATCATTCAACAAAATGTTGTGGAGAGTTAGGCGTTGCAGGGCAGACATTTGTGCTTAACCGTGACTGTAACCAAGCAATAGGAGATGTCATTTCCATAGTTCATTTCCTTTGGATTGTAGTCTGATGATTATGTAAGTTAGTGAGACTTCCCTTTTGTGTTGAGGAGTGTCCTCTAGGTGGTTGGCCTGATTGCAAGTGCAATCCCCATTATAATATTTTCACATACTGCTGCAGAAGTATTATCTGATTGTGGGTAGGGTTTCCCACCGTGGTTTTTCCCTTCATCAGTTTTTCCATGTAAAAAATATTGGTGTTGTGTTTTAATTACTCTCATGATTTATCTTTCACTATTCTATTTTCATTTTGCTTTGGTAGAAGGTTTATAATTTGTAATAATTGTTTAACTTGTGGAAAACTAATTCACCGCCCCCCTCCCTCTCAATTTTCCTTCGGTTCATTCTAACAAGTGCTACTTGACATTATTATGGACTTTTGTGAGCAATTGCTTTCCACTTTTGATAATCTATCTCCTCTAATATTAAAGGAGTTAGCAATCCCCCATCATGTTTAGGAAATTTGGAAGGATCTTGAATAGAAATGCCCAACCTAGTTGGACTATTTATTTTATAAAAAGAGGCTCCCTTGACATCATTAATAGGTTGATAAATTATGTTTTTACACAAATGTGGTGGAAAAATGAGGGGTTGATATTAAGGGCTAAGGAGTTGGAATCATGATTTCCTAGTGGAATTGATTTAGATGGTCTATAATGAATGTTATAATAAATATAGGGCATAAATTCATGTTGACAATTACTCTTCACTTGAGGTGAATTCATGTAAACACAATTGGCTTATGTTTTAGAATTGCTAGTTATAATTGAACAAAAATCAACAATGGGTATTAAGAAAACTAAGCTGAGAAATACGGGGAAAAAGCTATTAGAATTTGTGAGAAGTTACAATTGCTTCTTTCTATGGTTTCTTTTTCTTGTCTATTTTCTATTTTTTTGAAGATTCCTATAAAACTTATTTACCATTAAATCTAGATATTTTACTAATTTCTTAAGGATGAAAAATCCAAAGTTTAGAATATTGACTTCATAAATTTAATTTAAAACACAATTAAATTCTTATAATTCTAAGATTGCATAAATAAATACACAAAAGAGACCACATTATCTAACTATAATTAATCATAACCAAACAATAACATATTCAATATTGTTTTATTTTATGAATTTAATAAATAATCCTCATTGCACATGTATAAAATTGCATTAACAAAATACATCACTTATTAATTTTCTGAAACCTCCTGAATACAAGTGAGAAAAATCAACCCAACTTACTTCCCTTTTATTGTTCTATCTCTATATCTCCATATAGTTTCATATAAAAACTAAAAATTACCAAAGAAAATGCAACCAAAATAATTGCGAAAAACTTATTGTCACCAAACTAATTTTTTTTTGCAAAAACCCAAAAGGTAGCACATTAAATGGAAATATATGTGAACTATCAAGATAGAAAGAGCTCCTTATCCTTCCCTTCCCACCCTTAGTGGTGAATTATAGATTCATGGTAAAATATCATCGTTTCCAAATTATGTATGATTTAGCATTATTTATAAGACCCACAATGCATTATTTATGTTTTAAATGGGCCTTAATATTGAAAATAAAAACCATTTATTCTTAACAATAATTGCAAATATTAAATCTCTAAATAGTTTGAATGCCAAGGCTTACTAAAGTCACAATCTACAATAGTCGTATGGACCTTTGACCATTTGAGATCAACATTATTGTTAAAATCTTGTAAATGGGTTTATTTATCATAGTTGAAAATATGCTCATTAGTGGAGACCTAGAATAAGGTAGAAAATACTAAATGACATTTATGGTATTAAGAATATACATTCTACATATGGATTCTTGAAATGTGACACATATTTCTAACAAAGTATATCTATAACATTGATCAATATCATTAGTGACCAAAACAATCATGGTGATTATTAATATGAAAATATTCAATTATTCAAAGTAATAATAAATCAATATAATATTACTAACAATGAAAACTACCAACACACTTAAAACCAATTAGAACACCTCAAGAATCCATACCCACATATCATGCATCAACTCATGGAAATATTTATATATCAATATCTCCTCTTATGAATTATCTTTGTATACCTTATGATATTTGACAAATCCATTATATGCTTTAAAAATTTAAAATGACATTAATATTGTCCACTTATTTGATAAAATCAATTAAATGTACAACAAAATACTATCTGTAAGATCCAATACTAGTCCATAAGAGTCATTCATTCATCATTATATCAAAATACCTAAAATATAATAATCATATAAAATAGATTTTTATCACAACTCAACCATTAGATTTTAATGTAGCTATCAAAGTGATACAATATTTACAATAGGTTTAAATAACATTTCAAAATTGGAAAAAAAAAAGAGGGATGCCACACCTTCCCTCTTTGAAAAGGATTCATTCCAATTCCATCAAATAAGGCAGGGTAGTGAAAAAAAAAGATAAAATCATTTTACCAAGTGGCACTCCTTATACTTACTTGATCCCACTAGACTAGTGCCTATCTAAGATATTTATTATGCAACTTAATGTTGTTCTACCCTAGTATTTTTGCTAGCTTTGAGTGAAGTATACCTTCATCTTTCATCTAAAGATTACTCTAGTCCAAAACATGAAAAGGAGCAACCTTAATCTTTTCCAAAATTTTGAAAGGTCCATTGAATTGAGAATATTTCTTAGATGATTTACCAAATTTAATAGAAATATTTTAAGGGTGAACCGTTAACCATACTTTTTTCTCCTATGAAGAAACCTTCAAGAGATCTTTTGGTCTACCTATAACTCTTTTAATGATTGCCTAATTACAACAATATAAGTACTATATTCTTGAAGTACATCAAATCTATTCATGAATCTATTATTAAAAACTTACCAACCAAGGCCTCAAATGGTATCATTTTCAAGGAAGAATAGTAAGTTTTATAATATTAAAACTCAATCAGCAAAAAAATTCCCATTTACTTTGCATGTCCATGACATAGAATATGAACATGTTGTTAGAAATACTTGTCTTAGTTGTCATTGATGTCAAACTTGGTGATTCAGATTGGTTCGTATGTGGTGCAAAACAATGGAAGATAGGTATGTATGATGTCATGTAGAACAATGGAAGATAGGTATGTATGATGTGATGCAAAACAACAGAAGATAGGTATGTATGTTGCAAATGATAGATTTTAGTTGTTCTCGATATGTTGCTGACATGTTTATTGCTTCAGAAATGTGTATTGTTAGTATGAGGACACATTTATTTTGATATGAGAATTTTTGGTGTTGATTGTGCCAATTGGTTTCATGCTCTACGTTCATGCAATTTGACATAATTCAATTAACTTATTTTAGAAGTGTAGTCCTCCACACTTGTATCTTGATGCAGATATGGTAGTAAATTTTTTTATATGATTGTTGTCATGAGTTAAGATGTTTGTATCCATGGTTCTAATTCTTTGAAATTTATGCTCTGGATGTTTGATCCTAAAGTGTGTTGGGTTATGCAGTGTTTATCATTTCTTCATGCTTCGGTTTCCTTAGGTTTCTTGATTTCTAATGATAAGTTGTTGATGATTACTTGTTCAAGTCTTTAACCTCATAATGCTGAGTTGGATCATGATCATTTTTCTCTAGTAGCATGTTATTGTGGTATCTCAAGGACATTCTCTTTTTGGGTCAGGCTGAGTTTGAAAAATTATGTTGTTGTTTAGCTCCGATGTTTGTAGCATGTGATTTTACCATTGAAATATCATTTTGGAAAATGTTGTTGAGGTCAACTTAATAAATAATATTATTGTTACACCCACATATATGTATGATCACATTATGCTTGAGGTATGGTATGGAAGAAAGATATATGAGACAATATGAGATGAATTAATAATGATGGCAAGTGATAAAGCAAAGAAATTGATGTTGATTGAGTAAAAGGGAAAGGCAAATCTAGTGCAATAGTGTTTTGGAGTAGGCAGATAGTGGAATTTTTTACAGAGTTTCTTAACTAGATCTACTACAAATCATTGGTGTTTTTTTTTAGCTTAATTGGAACTGATCCCATGCATATGTAGATGCAAATTTCTCAATGAATTTATTTTCTTTCTACTAGTGAGCCTTTTCGATAGTTAGACTTTTTGGTAGTGAGCCATTGTAATATGGGCAATGAGTCCTCTGGGTAGTGAGCCCTTCGACAATGAGCCTCTTTTTGTAATCCCATATAACTAGTTAAATTATCCTAAGAGTTAACCCTCTCTATGGTTTTTTACATTTGGGTTTTTCATTTATAAAAATCTAGTGTCTCTCTTATGATTGTGTATCTTTTGCATATTTCAATTCATGTTAAGATAAGTTTAAAATTATAAAAGTAGTTCCTTTTTTTTATTGGAGAATACTGATTCACCCCCGCTTTCAATATTTCAGTCTATTCAACACATGTATTCTACAATTTCATTGTATTTTTATAAATCCATTAATTTCTTAGATCATAGGATGGGATAAAATTCAACTTTGTCCCAAGAGCCAAAATAAAAATAAGTGAAAAGTTTATCTCTATCTAAAATTAAGAAAATTCATGAACCCCATGATATCTCACTTCTTTCTTTATAAACTATGTTGCTAATATTGGAGCATCAACCTTCAAGTTTCAAAGATTAAAATGAGATACCTTTTCTAATTTATTAACCACAAAAAGAATGGTATCACGCATATTATTTCATAGGAAAAAATGATATCAAATCCATCAAGATTACCAATGTCATAGGATAATGCTACCCACAAAGGCCACAATGTTTAGATTTTACTCTAACATTCTAAACATCAAGAAATAAAATTGCTACGTTTTTCTTCATTTGAAGCTAGAAATATAGGATCTTAAGATTTTGAAACATCTTTGTGATTTCAAGATGAGCATAGTTAGGTGTTAAGTATAGCTAAATTAGAATCAATTTTCTCAAACCTATGATGGGTTCCATAAATATTATATTAAAATATGGTTAAATCATCATGTAATAGTCAAAACAATTTATCTCTTAATAATAGGATGTTATGTAATATCATGTTTGATATTAGAATAGTTCTTCCAAAATTATCTCATTGAAGAACATAATGCATGAGATCCATGTCAAATAGGAGCATCTACTTAAAGCATTTGTTAAACTATTTTCTTTCTATTTGACATATATGATGGTTGTTTCATAATTCATGAATAATTCTAACCACTTGCATTAACAAGAATTCAATTATCTTGGATAAATATTTGTTCAAGTTTGTAATGATAATTTTTTTAGCTTGAAGGGTTTTCTAACAAAGAAACAACACCAAAATTATAAAGCATTCACATTAACAACCAATTCTAAATTTGGTGTCACATCAGTTTTCTAGTTATCTTTCAAATTTAAGGATTACTAAGCTATTAATTTTCCTTCCTAAGTAAACACACTACCAATGCCATCGAGAGCATTTTTCTAAAGTTCAAAATTATCATTTGGATCAAGTATGACCAATATTGGATCTAGGGTAACTCCTCGAGTCTCACAAAATATTTCACACTATGGTGGCCAAATAAATTTCTTTCTCTTCCTCTACAAGAAAAAATCTAGATTAGCTACCTAAGAAAAATTCTCTACAAAACACTTTGTAGTACCCAACTAATCACATAAAGTTATATACTTCATGCATATTTTTGGGTATAGTCCTTTAACAAATTTTTCTAATCTCTTTTATATCCAAAATTAATCCCTTTATAGAAAAATATGTTCCCAAAAAGAATGAATTTCCTTCTAAAGAAATGAAAACTTGGATAATTTTCCAAAAACATTATGCTTCCTTAAGTATTACAACACTAATTATAGGTGGTCATATTATTATTTATTTTAACAAAACATTAATATATCATTTATGAATACAAGTTTCAAGTCATATGATGAATCGTGAATTTTTTTTCATAACGTTCACTAATGAAATAGATGTATTTTCCATTCCAAATGGAAAACTCACAGCGTGTGTACCTTGTTTTAAAAACAATCCTATGGGTATTTATTCCCTTAGTTGTTAAACAATGATAGCCTAATTCAAATTATATCTTGGATTATACTAATGCACCATTGATCTAATTAAAAATAACATCAATTCTTGGTAGTGGATATCTATTTTTTAATTTTTACTTTATTGAGCATCTAATAGCTGATATACAACTGGATGTTCCATCCTTCTTGGAAAACACTACAAACCATTACCACTATTATAAACTAGGCATAATAAATCAAATAACTTAGAAATGTGTGAAATTGTACCTTTAATTCTTGAAGGTCTATAGTGTTTGAATATGATAAGTTACTTTAGAAGTAGGACCTAATCTAGGAACAATATTGATGAAAAGCTAAACTCTTGAATTAGTGGTAACTTAGATAGCTCTTATAAAAATACATCCTTGAATTCACACAACATATGATAGTCTTGAAAATTTACTTCTTTATCCTTAGATAGTTCATCAATTCAAACTTTGAAAAACTCACAACATCATCTAGCAATCTTCTTTAACTAAAGTGCCAAAATGAATTTTAGAGACTATTATTTCTTAATACCTTGTAGCTAGATTCAATTTGTAATGCCCATAGGTGGACAAAACAAAAACAACATTAGTTTTGGAAACACTAATTAAAAATATTGACATCTATTTACATCATATCAAGGTGATACCTATCATGCACACTTGAGAACATCACACATGTAATGCCACAAGAAGCACACCACCCAAAGGGTAGGGAGAATGTAGAATAATGATATGTATAGGGGTACACACCTATGATGAAGGTTTTCCTTTTAGGGTTAGGAATTTTGTGAAACTAAACCATAAGGAATGACTAGGAGGTATGTTGAAGGAAACCCTCAACTCTATATAATTACTTAAGTTCTGATTGAAAATACTCGATTCTAAGTATTTTGTGGACAAAAATTAAATACTATTTTGTAAGTCATATTCTTTAATATAGCTTACTTAATTGACTCATTTTATAACAAGTAATTAAATAAATGAGATGAGTTGAAACCCTAATGGTGGCCTCTTACAAGGGAATTTACACCTCTTTTATAAGATAAATATATTCATAAGTAATAATCATTATAGGTCCGTGACTCCTCCATGGTGTATAAAAAGATGAGAAAGAGATTGGTTAGATTATATTTATACTAATTTTGGATTTGCCTCACCCTAATGTGTAGTTAATTGGCCTAACACCTAACTCTAAAGGATGCAGACATCACTTCAGTTGGCAGCATGTTTATTCCTTCTACAATAGGAAACAAGATGGTTGTCAAAGATTTATTTATTAGCTATAGGTGTGAGAGATTTAAGCTTGTTTTAAGTATGAACCTTATTAAGGGGGAGTGAGGATATCAACCCAAGGGGAAAATAACCAACAAGAACTATGTAATTAACAAACACCATCCCTCCAAACAAATTCTCCACAAAACTCAAGCTCATATCAAATCTCATAATAAACCAAAGTCGCATGGATACTCTTACCCATTTGATTTTTCTACCAAGGATCTCTAACCCAATCAAATCCAAACAAGGAGTTCTCTCATCAAATTGGGAGAATGGAACCTTAAAGTCCTTCCCCCCCAAAATACTCACATCAATATACAATAATGACAATCACAAGGAACTGTCATAAGAATCGCACCAAACACAAATTTAAATTGAAGTCAAGTTAGAAACTTTGGAAAATCCCCTACACTTGGAGAAGATAGATTCTATGCCACATATATCTCCTCTAACTTTTTTATCCTCTAACAACTATTCTTCTCTCCAAATCCCTCTCAAACACTTAGCTCCCTCTAACTAGAATTCAGCCAAAGGAAAAAAAAAGTCCTTGAAAATAATGCTCACCTCCACATAAAAGGGAAACATAAAGGTTACGATCTAACCTCTCCATTTCCAAGTGTGAATTTAACTGATCCACATAACCTCTCTGCCTTACTTCTCAAAAAAACTTGATCAATTGAAATTTCATAATGCTCACCTCCACATGAAAGGGAAAGCACAAAGATAAGTTCTAATATCTCCATTTCCAAGTGTAAAATGAAATTGATTGACATAACCTCTCCCTTACTTATCAACAAACCTTGATCAATTAAACTTTCATTTTCACTTTAATAAGGATTAAAATTAAAGGGTTCAAATTTCTTGTTTATCTAATGCTATGCAATGAAAAGAACTTTAATATCCATCCCTATGAGCTAAGGCCTTAAAGAAGATAAAATAAAATAAAATTGACATTTATAACTCACCGAAAATTTATTATATATATATAGAACTTAAAATTATTATGTTGAATCATACATCTTTATATGTGTATGTGTATGTGTATGTGTATGTGCATGTGCATGTGCATGTGCATGTGCATGTGCATGTGCATGTGTATGTGTATGTGTATGTGCATGTGCATGTGTATGTGCATGTGTATGTGTATGTGTATGTGTATGTGTATGTGTATGTGTATGTGTATGTATATGTCAACTATGAAAATGGGTTAGAACACACATGATATCATAAACCAACCACAAAAGCTAAATTTCAGGAAAATACATCCTAATGTCATCAATGAAATTATAAAAATAAAATGCATAAATCCAGAAAAACGAATACAAACCAATGCTATGCATCTCCTTCATTCCATTCTATAGCTTTTCTTTCTCCTCTAATATTATGTTTCTCTCAAGTAGACAAGTGCACAAATGCGATGAAGCAAAGGGAATTTGGTAGCATAATCGTGAGGATAATTGAAAGATAATGGTTGTGAGAATGGGAAATAAGAGTATAATTTATAGATAAATTGGGATTCATTGGATGGCTAAGATTGATTTGGCACTAAATGTGATCAACAAACAAGATTAAATGAGAGGGATTGTTAAGTGATGATAAATAGGAAATTGCGTTTCCAAGTGAAGGAAGAAATATAAATGAGATAGAGTTAAGTGAAAATAAATATTTATTTTCAACAAAATATGCCATTTGAAAGTGGAAGAAAGGAGTGGTGAGGAATAAGCTAAGTGGAGAAAGAGAGGAGTTACAATATAAAGAGAGAAGAGTTAATTGGGGAGATAAATTAGCAAGTGGGAGTGGGAAGTGGAGAGGAAAGTGAAAGGTGGAAGATTTAGAAGTGGTGACAAATTAGCATGAAAAGTAGATAAGTGGAGTGAATTAATAAATATTATTTATTAACTCCAAATGATAGTTAATTAGGCAATAAAATAAAATAAAATAATTTAATTGTGAGAAAGATAAAAAGGAAAACATTAGGATAGGGGGTGAAATAATTAAATAATTACTTTCCCTAGGACAGATTAATGCCAAGAGGACAAAATGATTAAATAATTGATAAAATCATTTAATTAGACAAATGAAAAAAGTGATTGAGGAAAACATGATTGAAAATGATCAAATTGGAAAACATAATTAATAATAATTATATAATCAACATTAATTAATTAAGAAGAGAAAGACACAATGTTGATGAATAATAATGACCAAACGATTGATAAAAAGACATCCTAATAAAAAACATAGCCATAGGTAATAACCAATTTTTAATGTCTACATTTTGCCCCTCTTTGAGACAATGCTATTTAGAGTGTTGTTTCAAAGAAAAATCAAGAATATTCGCATTAAAATTTACCCTAGCCATAATGGGTTACAAGGGTGCCCCCTTGAAAAGTTGAGCAAAAAATTGGAACAAAAGGCCAATTTATCGAAAATAATGTTGGGATTCCAAAAACATGAAGGAAAGTGAAATCGAAGGTGAAAAGAGAAAGATACGAATTCTAAATTTATAGTTTGTGTACCAGAGCACAAAGACTAAGAGGACCACAAGGACTAATTGAAGAAGTGTTAGTAAGAGGCATAAATTAGACAAAGAACAATTAGTAATGATGAAACCTTTCTTTCATAAGTACACTTTATCTTTAGAGAGATTGATTTAATATAACAAATGAATGTGTTGCACCATTACATATAAAGCTAGAGCGATAATGCGATCCCTTTGCATAAAATAGATACATTGCAGTTAAGGAATGCTTCAATCCATCCTGAAACTTGTATGTTAAAGGTTGAGGTATATGCGATAGTCGTAAAGTGAACGTGCCAACACAAACACCCAAGATATACTTTCCCCAAAATTTCATGAAAGCATCCCACAAATAAAAGACAAAACAAAAGATCATGAACCATCCTAGCCACTCTCATCACTTGTGGCTATCCTTGAGTATCATAGGAACATGACCAAAGATAAATAAATGAAAGATAATACTCAATAAACCAAGCAAGTCAACAACCATTCTGATCTTGTTGTCAAAGTTGATAGTTTGTGTTTGATAGGATGATCATGATGTCTGGATTAAGGAATGAAGTACCTCTTTTAAGATAGATACAATTAGATACAATCTGGTTTCTAACATACTACACTTTGTTTAAGATAGATGATGTTACTACTTATCAAGTTGCCATTAGTTTTTATATTCAAAGTCATACTATATATTCTAGTCAGTTAGCACTACCGAATCATGCAGTTGCTATAAACAGAGAAGTCGGTATGCACATTCTAGTCGGTTAAAGAAGAAAGTAGTCACAGAACACAGTGTACACCGAAGCCATCTACCGAGTATCTTTTTATGGCTACTGAGCAGTAAAGTTAACACACCGAGTTGATATTCACCGAGTGAAACGTGTTACCAGATACATTAAACCTAGACATGCATATGAAAACGTGTTACAAGAATCGAGGCACATCTAACTGTTATACATTGGAAATTGCACTAGAAGATTGTGTATGATTACAAGGTCAATCTAACCAATGAAATATTTTGTTTAGTTATTCATTCGAGGAATCTTGTTTGTAAGATCGAAGCAATGAATTGGATCACTGTTTTAAGAGATATATTTATACAACATGGATTAAAGAACAAGGTGTGTGCATATATGTATGAAGGAAGACTGTTATAGAGACATAGAGGTCACCGAGAAGGTTTTCAGAGAACAGTCGAAGAACAGAGTAAACAGAAGGGTTTACCGAGTTACTATATGGGTTACTGAGGTATGCTATAAGCAAGGTAATCTTATTCTGAGCACATAGAATCTGCTATAACATTTCAGATGTAAAGTTGCAGATATTTGTAATGATTTTATTGTAATATTGTGAAGTTGAAAGAGAAACCTTTAACAGGGTAAAAGACTCTAACCAAGTCTATAAATTGTAAAGCCTCTAACCAGGTGTAGCATTCAGAATAATATTGTGAAATCCTTTAGCAAGGTAGATCTAACAGATCTTGTTACTCCTAATAGGGTAAGCTATTAGAAATAGCTAAATGTAGTTCTAACCGAGCAATCTTTATTATTGCAATAGTGAAGTTGTGGGTGCCATCCCCACCGCAGTTTTTCTCTCTAACCAAGAGTTTCTGCGTAACCAAAATATATGTGTTATGGAGTGAATCATGTATGATTGTTATATGTTTGTTTTAACTTTATTTTATGTTACTGTACTATTCAGTTTATGCATAACAATAAGGTTATTATTAAAGAAATTTTTTGGAGTATTGATTCACCCCTACCCTCTCAGGACATTAGTTTTCCATATTGGGCCTAACAATTGGTATCAGAGCTTGAATCTTGGAAAAGGGTTTAACTACCTAAAGAGAAAGATCTTATCAATGGAAGGCTATAAACAATCTCAGAGGATTGTGTATCTGCAAGAAGAGATGGATCATGCAAATCAAGTGATTGCAGACATGCAAAGGCAAATGCAAAAATCTCTGAAAGTAAGAAGAAGATTATCTGATGACTTGCAAGATTCTCAAGAGTTAGTGGAACAAATTGAGACATCATCCGAGAATAGTATATCTGGAGAGACTGAAGAAATGATTGGAGCATTGAAAGAAAAGAACAAAGCATTGACTGATCAACTAAAAGCAATGAAAAGAGAACATGATCATTTCAGTACACAGATGACTCAAAATCTAGATGCATTGAGGACAGCTGAGGATAAAGCAAGAGATCTACAAAGAGAAACAACAACTTGAAGTCTTAGTATCTGATAAGAATGATGAAATCATAAGGTTGACTGGGATTCAACAAAATATGGTAGATCAACTAGGTTATGCACATCATGAAGCAATTCTGAAGAATGATGAAAATCAAGCATTGGAACTTGAAGTATCAAGGTTGACTGATGAACTAGAAATAGAGAAGAAATCCAAAGAAACATTGAAGAAGAGTTATGATGCATCAAAGATGTTGGATGAGCAACTAAATACAAGAAGACCCAACAAATATGCAGGACTCGGTTACAAAGGAAAAGACTCTATTGAGAAAGGAATTCATACTACCGAGAGAGGAGAATCATCAAAGCAAGCTGGAAATAGGAATAATATCAAAAAGAAGAAGCCTATTTGCCACTATTGTGGAAATCAAGGTCATACTGCCAACATATGCCAGATCAGAAAAGGTAAGCAACTGAATATCACTAAGTCAAATGAGTATTGTTACAATTACAATAAATATGGTCACACATCTAACTAATGTAGGACAAAGTCTGTCAATAACTATCAGAAGGCAAAATTCAAAGGGTTTTGTAGAAATTGCAATAGATATGGACATAGTACCGAGAAGTGCTGGTCTAAGCAAAAGAATCACATGCAGTGTGCACACCAAGCAAACACTAGTGGTTACTGAGCAAACACCAGTGGTTACCAAACTCACACAAACCCTTACCGACAATATGCAGCAGTACCATGGGATTACAATACAAGGATATGGTGCAAATGTTGTGGAAGATATGGACATATCAGTGCCAACTATTTTATAAGGTTTGGAATGAACAACCGAAAATCATGGAGAAATCCTGGTATGGCATGTTTTCATTGTCACAAAGCTGGACATTTAGCTGGAGATTGCAGAGATCAACCTAGAAGAGACAATGAAGAGATAAAAGAAAAATTTAAGATGATTTGGAAAAAGAAGGAAATCATGTCAGATGAAGAAAGAACCTTACCTACCGAGTTAGGTGCACCTATTCCAAATTAATCAGAAAAGGTATGAAGGGATTGCATTCTCTAAATGTTAAATCATAATAGTTCCTATTCTATTATGTACAAAATTCAAATCTGCATAGTTAAGATGCATTAGTAAGATTGAAATTCTATCAAAAGTACTTTACAGGAAACCTATCAAGTCGGTGTATACAGGAAGCCTGTCAAGTCGATAAATGAGGGAAATTTGGTTACTCGGTTAAAATGAAAAAAAAAGAGGAGTAAATCAGTTAAAGGTAAACCAAGTGCATTTAATGTTTTGACCTAACCCACACGGAGCCCGATAAGGTATTTTGTGTACTTAAAGGTATTTTCGTGGTCCTTCTCATTCACCAAGTTTTCGAGAAAGCAGAGCAAAGCGAATCAAGGCGATCAAATTTCATTCAGAGCGAATTTCAAGGTATTTACATCAAATCTCATCACACTGTTAAGCTGGTTTTCAATCTTGTCAAATTGCTACTATCTACCGAGTGTGAAGCATCAATCATTTATAAACTATCAAACCCTAAGGATAGTTTGCTAAGTTTTTACCTGAAATCTACAATGGCACCCAAGATCCAAGATCCTATAGTTGTCAAGAATGTGGAGAAGCCCTCACTGAAGTATTCTTTGACTCCTAAAGTTGCCTCTGAACCGGATGACAAAACTGCATTCTCACTCATCCTTGATCGAGTCTTGTTAGTAGAAGATGTTAGAGTCTTCACCAAGTGTCGTGTTGAAGAACTCGGTCATGTTGAGATTAGTGACATATATGATGAACTTTGTACCGATAGCAAAATGGATAGCAAGTATGAGCATATCAAAATTAAGGGATTAACTGAAGCCCTAGCATATCCCCGTGTGTTCAAACCCTAGTGGGTTAAGTTTGTTTTAAGCAGAGTCCATGATGATTTTATGTGGCTAGAGGAGCAACCATTCAAAATCACTAAGGAAATCATTAATGTGATCACCGGGTATCCTATCTATGATCATGCACAAGCACAAAAAATGATATCACAGAAGGAGTTAATTAGTCTAACTGGAGTAGAATCTGATTATCGAGGACTGAAATTGAACAATGTCACTAATGCAGAACTTAAGTTTGCAATTAGAGTTATTGGTTACTGTTTCTTCCAATCAACAAGGGAAAACAGTGTACCATGTGCAACAATTGACTTAGCATATAAAATAGTGAAAAAGGGAATGAAAGTAGACTTATGTGAAGTACTACTGAAGAACTTGTTTAAGAACCTGAACACAATAAGGAAGCCGAAGAAGAACAACTCGGCAAATACACCGAAGTTTGGTTCACTTCTTGTATGCATGTTTTTCTACTTTGAAAAGTTCTTTCCCTCAGTCGGTAAAGTAGTTTGGGAGCTACACCGACCTATCACCCATCAAATCAATGACTTTATCAAGAAATTAGGAGATAATTTTAATGATATCATGGATGACTATTTCAACAAATTTCAAGAGAAGATGCACAATAGGTACAGGATTCCACCACAGCTGGTAGAGAAATATAAGGATGATATATGTTTTGAGGTAGACACCGATTACTGTTATATGAATTCTATTGAACCAAGGACTCAATCTTTGCCACCAATGGGTTATGAGATTAACTATGATATTACACAACAGCAAATTAATGCCTGTCTGTCATTGCCAAGGCATGCTACTGAACTAAGATATGGTACTTATGAAGAGGTTAAAGAAAAGGTGAAAATGAGCATTGTAGTACCTAAAGCTACAAGAAAGGCTACCAAGATGATAAAGGTTTTATCTGAGAAATTCAGAGAAGAATCCTCCTCTACACCTATCAAAGGCACTCTTGCTATTACTGAAAAGGAATCAGAAGCTCAAGAGGCAGCAATAACATTAAGTACCGAGTTGCCTAAGGGTAAAGTTTTGAAAAGAAAGAAACAGGACATTACAAAGGCCCTACCGACTCCACCAACAAAGAGACCCAACACTAGAGCATCAGCTGCATCACCAAGTAAGAAACAAAAGAGTGTTACTATTCCCAAGGTAACCAAGACCTACAAGAAATCTACTCAGAGACTCATTTTGGCAAAAGAGTCCAGTGATACAGAATCCGATGATGCAAACAAATTTTAGATTGTAAAAAGCAAGAAGGTAAATATTCATAGTGTTGAAAACTTTTGTGCCAATCTTAAAGAATATGGTGGATTCACAGGATTTAGATATGTTAAGTATGATACTAGGAATAATGATGAGAAGCGACAAATTGAAGAAGCTGTCATTTGCACACTTCTAAAGTTTTGACTAGCTCCATTAGAACTAGTAAAGTCACTTCCAAGTGAATTATACTTACATATTGATAACAAATGGAAATATGCAATGGACTCAGAGAAACAAATAAGAGAAATAAGTCTAGTCCATCTATTTCCTGATATGTCTGTAGCAGAAATAAAGGAGCATTTGACAACATACAATTCTAAATTTCTTGTCAAACAGAGAGCCTTAAAATTGATGAATGGGCTGTACATTGATGTCAAAAATGAGACAAAAGCCAAATGGCTAGATATCTTCAAATGAAAGGATGTCGGTGAACAATCTCAAATTAAAATTGTTGATGTCACCGAGCAAGGTCCTGATGCTACCAAGCAAGACCCGGCTGACACTATTCAAATTGATGAAGATGTCATGGATACAGAAGCACCGGAGCAGGAAATGATAGAAGGCACTACCTATGCAAAACTTGTCTCTAGTGAATCTATCTTAGAACAAGTTCAGCCTTATCCGCCGGTCAAGCCACCTATCTCTACCAAAGCTCCTAAGGATATAGAACAAAGCACTGAAGGTCACAAGTCTGAAGTAGCAGAAGATACAACTAAAGATCAGAAGTCTCAAGCACCATCAAGCACTAAAAATATTACAACTGAGACCCCTAGTACCGAGACACCCAAGGACACCACAACGGCTATAGGAATAGACCAAAGTGTTGCATCTACTGAGCAACCTACTGAGGGTCAGCAAACCTCACAAGCACTTGTCTTAGTACACCCGACCAAAGGTAAAGAGAAGAAGGTGAGAAAGCATAAGTTTCAAGATTGATTTAACTAAACCGATAGTGTTGCCCAATGTGGATATCTCAAAATTAAAAGGGAAAGCACTTACTGATTTCGGTGAACTATGCAAAGCAAAGGCCGAACAAGAAAAACAATTGGCCATTAAAAAGAAGAATAAAGTACTACAGAAGGTGAAGACACTACTAACAGATATGTTACCTTCAACAACATTGTCAACTGATGCAGCCATCCACATTCAACTGGATGAACTCCTTACTCAAATAGAAACATCTGGAGTTGATGCATCTGAGTACATAAGCAAGCTAAAAGATAAAGAGCTTACTACAAAGATGATAGAAGAAGTACAAAAAGCTCTCACTATAGGAAAAGTAAAGCTTGTCAAATTCATTGCTAAGTTGTCCCCTCAACTCAAGCATATTCTTTATTTATTTCAGAAACTTTATACATTTTCCTTATTTATTAAAGATATCAAGAATAAAACTAATGCAATTGAGAAAGAGATCACCGATCTTTCCAATAAGTTGACCACCGAGCCTAATTCAGTTCAGAATTTTTATACCAAGCTTCAACAACTCATGGCTCAACAGTTAGAACTCAAAAATGAAGAGCATAAGATTAGGATGGATATAATGACCCTTCAGACATTATTCCTTCCTCATCTCTCATCAGTTCAAGAGCAGATTAACTGAGCTACACGCCTATCAACTACACAAGAGGGAAGCACTCTTGATGGCTTAATATCACTATTGGCTGATATTCAAGAACAAAATTCTTTAATGGAAAGTGTAAAGGATGCACTCTCAGTCGCACTCACCGACGCTCATAACAAGTATAAATCTATTTTTGATCAGTTACCACCCCCAGATGGAAATTAAATTTTTGATGTTTGTCAAAAAATTGGAGTAATATACTACCTAGGATTCTACATAAGGGGAGTAATATATTATATTTGGAGAGTGATACGGTTTTGGTAATATAGTTTTGAGTATTGTATACAGGGGAGTATACCAAGCAGAGTATGCAAAGCTAGCAGAGCACAAGCACAAAACAACACTGAGCATGCAAAATCCAAGTAATATACAGAATAATGATAAGGGGAGTATATCTGCATATACTATTTCATTGACTATTGTATATATTGTCAAGTGTAGTCATTTTGCAAAGTATATAGATCTTTGAGTTATGACTTTGAAAGTAGTTTTTGTCAAACATCTCAACTAATGTCAAAAGGGGAGATTGTTACTACTTATCAAGTTGCCATTAGTTTTTATATTCAAAGTCATACTATATATTCTAGTCAGTTAGCACTACCAAATCATGTAGTTGGTATAAACAAAGAAGTCGGTATGCACAGTCTAGTCGGTTAAAGAAGAAAGCAGTCACAGAACACAGTGTACACTGAAGTCGTCTATCGAATATCTTTTTATGGCTTCCGAGCAGTAAAGTTAACACACCGAGTTGATATTCACCGAGTGAAACGTGTTACCAGATACATTGAACCTAGACATGCATATGAAAACGTGTTACAAGAATTGAGGCACATCTAACCGTTATACATTGGAAATTGCACTAGAAGATTGTGTATGATTACAAGGTCAATCTAACCAATGAAATATTTTGTTTAGTTATTCATTTGAGGAATCTTGTTTGTAAGATCGAAGCAATGAATTGGATCACCATTTTAAGAGATCTATTTATACAACATGGATTAAAGAACAAGGTGTGTGCATATATGTATGAAGGAAGACTATTACAGAGACATAGAGGTCACCGAGAAGGTTTTTAGAGAACAGTCAAATAACAGAGTAAACAGAAGGGTTTACCGAGGTATGCTATAAGCAAGGTAATCTTATTCTGAGCACATAGAATCTACTATAACATTTCAGATGTAAAGTTGCAGATATTTGTAATGATTTTATTGTAATATTGTGAAGTTGAAAGAGAAACTTTTAACAAGGTAAAAGACTCTAACCAAGTCTATAAATTGTAAAGCCTCTAACCAGGTGCAACATTCAGAATAATGTTGTGAAATCCTTTAGCAAGGTAGATCTAACAGATCTTGTTACTCCTAATAGGGTAAGCTATCAGAAATAGCTAAATGTAGCTCTAACCGAGAATCTTTATTATTGTAGTAGTGAAGTTTTGGGTGCCATCCCCACCGCAGTTTTTCTCTCTAACCAAGAGTTTTTGCATAACCAAAATATATGTATTATGGAGTGAATCATGTATGATTGTTATCTATTTGTTTTAACTTTATTTTATGTTACTGCACTATTCAGCTTGTGCATAATAGTAAGGTTATTATTAAAGAAAAGTTTTGGAGTACTGATTCACCCCTCCCCTCTTAGCTTTCCATATTGGGCCTAACAGATGATAGTAATAGGGGTTGTTTGATGTTGTTTGATAGGACAAATTGATAGGTTTCATTGTTGACTTAATTGACAGTTTGTCTATTGTTACATGATTTGTTAAGTGCAATGTTTTGCGTGTTTTCTATATGTGTCTTATTTGATGTCTGTCTTTGCAAGAGACAACTTCTTGATGAGCTGAAATGATTGTTTTTGGATTTTTGAATGTTTTCAATTTTTAGGGTTTTTTTGGGATATCTATTTTTTTTTTCAATTTTTTCAAGACATTTTATGAATGTTTTTGGTCTTTTTCACAATATTTTGTGAATGTTTTTGGTTGATTTATAGGATTTTTTGGATTGCAAGCAAGATGTATTTGTTTGTCTTGAGTGTATAGCAAGGCAAGGAATATTATGAATGGATGAATGAATTGTTGAGAAGGATATGGATAGGAGAAATATGGAAGTATCTTATTATGGAATCAAAGTTGAGTTGGTTTCCAAGGACTATCTCGCAATGGGATAACACATTTATCCAAGATAAGGGATTTGAAAATATAAGGCAATAATATGTGGTCCACATGAAGGGACATTTCATGAGGTTTTTGAAACTATGTTTTTGCATTTATCTTTTTGTCCTTAGTTTTGATCAAGATCAAAGATGAAAAAGGGAGTAAAAATGGAGATAGAATACAAATAAGATAAGCAAGATCGAATGTGAAAATTGATGATGGAACCAAGAAATGGATAAGATAAGAGATATGGACAAAAATGTATGGATAAGTTAAAGCCAATAGGATGCATTATTCTTATAAAGATCCTTACTCTTGTCAAGATCAAACATGGAAAAAGGGAAGATGGATGAAGATAGGATGGTGGATAATGGAGGATGAGAGATGATGGAAGATGTGGTGGGTAGTATAGTGTGAATAAAATTTGCCCCCAAGTGTAGATTAGAAGAGGATGATGAATTAAACATGACACCTTTTCACCAGGTTTTCATCATGGCACTTGCCCAAGGTGCCTAAATTCCAAGTTTTCGCTAGTGGATGGATTATTTCTCTTTACTTTTTTTTGGTCATGCAAGATGCCCATTTGCGAGGTTTTCATTAAGATGACAATTTTTTTCATTTTTCTATTTTTTTTTTGTTTTTGACATTTTGGAAGATAGGAGATCGAGGAAGGATTCAAGTGTCTCATTGTTGTTTGGAAGGCATCCTTGAAAAATATGCTATAATGGACATGGCTATGAAAATATGCTCAAATATGTTGGTAGGATAATTAAATGTAAATGAGATGGGTGAGGAGATGGAACTAGGGTAAGGATTCATGCAAAGGATTGGATACGAGAATGGAAGGATGAAAATAAGGGGTTGGGTAATGGATGGGATAGAAGATTTGTGTATGAGGAGACAAAAATATTGTGAAGATCAACACTGGCACACACCTTGAGGAGTGGTGGAGTTATTGGGGAAACGTGAATTTTGGATTTTAAGATTTTTATTGAGGAATAGCTATGGATTTTGGGACATAAGGACCTAAAATAGATAAAGGAAGTGAGGGAGGAATAGATTTGAAATATGGGAGATGTTTGGATGAAGGAATATCAATTTTGGATGCCAATTTTTGATTTTTCTTTAGAAATCCACATTGTTTTTAATTTTTCTTTCTTTTGTGGTGGTTTGGAACTCATTGCTTCTATGAGAAACTTAGGTATTGACATTGTTTTTTATTTTTATTTTTTCTTGATGGGCCTTGGCCTTTTGGATATATTTTTTCTTTTGGATCAATTTTTTCTTTATTTTAACATGTCATTTAGATGGGACATGTTTATCCTTGAATATATATGGATTTTTGGACCTATGGATTTTATGCTTGGCATCAAAATTGCTTCTAAGGATAATGCAATTGATTGATGGATATGAATGATATGAAAGAATTTTGGATGGGTTTATGTACACAAATAGTGGGAAGTTTCTCAAAGATGTGTGCTTTTGTTGCTCCTAAATAGGGGATAGATGGATATGAAGACCTAAAATGGATGGAAAGGATGAAGGGCTATATGAATGTTTGGATTTAGATGGAGGGATGTGGGATTTAGTAGGGATATTAGCACTAACATATTTGGGGTCATTTTCTGATGAACTATCATAGTAATTGTGACATATTATTGTTGTAGATCCAACGAAACAACGAAAAAAAAATTATCGCTCAAATTTCATCGGATTATTCGATGGACAGATGTTTGTCAAAATTCCGACGCCTTCTTTGTCAAAAGTTGAATGTGGCGGTCTACTTCATTAGAATTTTGACAAAGTCGCCAACCTTTCGAGGAACCATGCACTTGGTTTTTTGTCAGAATTCCAACAAAAAAGGGCATTATGCTCTGACGAGAATGGTGCACCTGGAATAATTTTTTTTGTCATAGGTACAACATTCCTGTCAAAGCATAGTGCCCTTTTTTGTCAAAATTCTGACAACAAATGGAAGGAAGCTCCAATGGGAATGGTGCACCTGCAACAAAATGTTTCATCATAGGTACAACATTCCTGTTGAAACATAGTGTCCATTTTTATCAAAATTTTGACAACAAATGCAGGGAAAGCTCCGATAAGAGTATTGTGTCAGCAACAAAATATTTTGTCGCAGACACATCACTCTCGTCAGGGCCTATGTTGGGCATGTTAGTCTTTTCACATATGCATTATATCAAGATAATTATGATAAATCTAAAGTCTTGATTAAGGTGCATGATGGTTTCACTTGTCCCACCATTGGTTCCATCACCCTCAAGTTAAAGCTAAATTCAAAAGCTTAGATGTTCCTTTTACTGTTATTTCTACCTTAGACCAATTTCATGTGAAGTCAGCTCATTTTTTAAGGCACTACCCAATGTAGTCCATTAAAATGTTCAAGTTCTCAGTTCAAGGATAAGTGTAAACTATATTTCATAGTGGGTTCTAGCCCTTGTTTAGACAAGTATTTGGTGACTCCTAATTGCTAATCTTTGATCTCTGACTTAGAAAACTATTTGGTGTATTTGGTGACTGCCTTTTTAAAAAAAATGAATATTTGCCTATTTAATCAGCAATATGAGTATAAACAAAAAATCAATTTTCAGCAATCAGCAATATGAATATAAACAACAAAATATTAATCAAGGACCTTACCTTTGATGGTCTCCACTAAGTAACTTCTTGTGCTGTTGTTCGTGTTGGCTCTGTTGGACCTTGTAATTAAGATTCAATACATATTAATCAATAAGATTAACAGTGGAGCATAATGAAATATTGAAAAGTGTGTTACCTTATTGAGCTTCTCTTTGTTTCAATAATAGTTTAATATTTTCTACTTAACAGGGCCAACCACATGAAGGTGGAAGCTCATTTGGCCCTTCCCCCCCCTCCTAACATCACTCTAAATTCTTCGTTAACATATAACATTCATTCATTCTTTCATCCATTAATAAAATATAATATTCATTCATTATCAGATAACATTCATTAACACATAACATTCATTAACATTGATTAACACGTAACATTCATCAACATTGATTAACACATATCATTCATTAACATTCATTAACACATAAAATTCATTCATTAACAAATAATACAATTACAATCATTTTTTTTTTCAGTTTTTTTGAAGCTAAGTAAACACTATGTGGACCATCATTTTCTTCACCATTTTACCCCTCTTGAGCTGTTGTGCCCTCTGCTCATGATCTTAATGTATGCCTAGTCATGTACTCATGACGAGGTTGCCTAGGCAAAGGGGGCTCCGCTGCAATAACAAAGAAATGGGTTAAATTCATAAGTATTTTTATTATTGTTACAAGTATTTCATTAATTAAAAGAATATTACAGGGGTGCTCTTTACCTGATGGGGCCACATCATATTCCTGATCATTTTGTCTAGCCTCATCCTCAACATGTTGAACACCCTCTAAATCCTCTAGAGTTGAAACACACACGAAAGGTTACATTAATAAATACACCAATTGCAATTAAATTCAATTAAAGGAATAATAGTGGCCCTCTTTACCTGATGGGGGCACATCACGTTCCTGATGTTGTCTATCCTGATCATGCTCCACTTGTTCACCACACTCTGCATGCTCTAAAATAAAAACAAAAAAGGTTACATTAATTACTACACCAATTTTAATTAAAGATGTTTAATTGTATTAATAATTACATAAAATAATTTGTATAGCACATGAATACCTCCAATACCGGGATTCACACCATAACCTTCATCATGTGTAGGTTGTGTTCCATCCTTAGCAGGCTGCATTCAAATGCCATGTGCATTGTTATCATTGCTTGCTTATTTAAAACAAATATAGTCACTTTAGGTTGGAAATTAACATCGAATAGATTACTGCTCAAGTATTCAATTTTAAATCATTTTCATTTAGCTTATTTACCTATGTGATGGATGCATCTGAATCTTGTGTTTGCCCACTCAATTCTCTTAGGCATTTATCCATGGCTCCATAGCCTTGCTAGAAGGCAATTTTCATGTCATCTTCTGTGGGCGCTTTATTGAATTCAAAGCCCTGCACTTTTGCTTAATATCATGAATTTTGCTTCTATTGTTTGATTAAAAAAATTATTTGCAATTTATTATTTCGATGAGATATTTCATTTATTGATACTTACAATTCATGTGACAACTTTCATATAACCACGAGAGTTAATTTTGTGTTTCCCATGCTTTTCTAGTCTTGCCTTAGTTGCCTTCGATGTGTCAGGAAGTCTATGAAAATTTTGAAATATGTTAGATTATGTAAATATAAAGAGTAATTAGTACATAATTACATAGTTAATTGTATCACATACCTTCCTTTGCCCAATGGTGTAAGTCCTTTTCTATTTTCAGCTTTCTCCTTTCCATCCGAAACTAGGTCCTTCCACTCCCTCTCTGGAATCATGGGGGATGCTCGTACTTTCTGTTCTTCTCTAAATGTCTCATATATTGTTCCCTCACATACTTTAGATATGTGCCATCTTTCTGAAGGACCTTGGTTTTGTTGAATGTGTCATTTCTGAAGAACACAACCAAACAGTTTATGAGTTCATCTTTTAATTATTTATTTTGGGCACTCCACCGTGTATGTATGGTGGGCCCGAAGATCTCCAATGTAATATCATTTAGATGTTTATAAAAAACATCATTGCCTGAAAAAAATCATGGGATCATTAGTCCAAAATGAGTGATCAATAAGTAAATTACAATTGGACTATATATAATAATTATTTTAAAGTACCTGGAACCTTCTCTATCTTTATGGGAACAAGATCATCGGTCACCACAAATGTGACTGGCAACATTCCCATACTAGTAATATGGGAAGATCTAAGAAATGCTGCTAAAATATCACCACTAGTGGCCTTTGCATCCCCACGTGCATGTCTTGTTGCATAGGTCGGTGTAGTACTCGATGACTGCATGTTGCATGTTGTGGACATTGCAGTCGGCAATATAGGTGTCGATGATGAGGTTGGATGAGGTGGTGAATGCACAGGAACATGGACATCACCTAAAGATTAATACATTAAATATACAATACATTAAATATAAGAGCAATAACACATTAACAAAAGGACACAAACATGTAAAAATACGAGCTAGTGTATGCACATAACATGGTCATCACCTGAACTACCTGTAGTACCCTGATCATGGCAACTAGCTTCATGAGGATGAAAAAATTTCTATAAAAACAACACGTACATATTTTAGTTCATGATATAAAAGAGTATAAAATATAAACCATGAATGAACTTATGTTATAAGTAAATATTTCATGACTGCTTACTTCCAAATTTTGTGCTCTCTCTGTCAATTATTTCACCCTCTCTTGTATCTCATAAGTTTGAGGGACTATGAATAACAATTTAAGAATTTCTATATTAATTTTTTTTGCGTCTTTCTTATCATTTCAAGAGGGTTTGTGGAATGTATGATGTCATCATCACAAAATAGTGAGTCCACCTCTATATCGATGTTCTCAGCTACTACAAGTGCCTTTCCCCAAACATCTATCTGTGAGAAGAATATTAGTAACATTATCAAAATTAATCCAAAACCCTAAAGAAAAGAACATAATAATATAACATTTTTCTTGTATCTAATTTGTACAATTAGAATGAGGTTTACTTGCTTGGTAGAAGTGCCTGAAGCTACATCTCAATCTGTGCTATGTGTCAGATCAATGTCGTACTGTGACAAAAATTAAATATAAAAAAACATTACCGAAATGAAACCAATAGACTTACCAAAAAAAATAAAAATGATGTATTGGGGTCATTAATTGGAGGTTGGCTTAAACGGTATATATAAGTACGCACCACCCCCATGATAGTAACTTTGTTTGTATCTATGCGATTCAAATTGTAATTGATTAGTAGCTCTTCCCCTGCACTTATTGATTTTATCGCACATACGAATACACGGTTTCCCTTGCACGCCTCAAATATGTAATTGGGTTGCCTATAAGTTGACCCAGGTCATGTACTCTTTATAAAACCTGCAATATTCCCTATTGCTTTTGGCCTTTCATTAATGTACATAGCCACTCTTTTACTTTTATCATTATCTTTTAGCTGTATATAATTTGCTGACAATGCATACCTACGCGTACTTCATGTATATCGAGCCAGTTGCATCCAATTTTTGTAATTGTAACAAGGTTCAATATACTCCATCAATTCAACAACTTTGTTGTAATAGACCTTTATGTAATCCATGGAAAATAGGCCCAAACCATGTAATGACGATGGTGCTATGCGATATATCCTCCCGTTAACACAGAAAATAATGTTTATTAGAGGAAGTTCCTTGGGTACCCATTGTTTTTGTAGATGTTTGTACCTCAAGGGCACCTCGATGTCGCCTATGTTCTCATCATCATAAGAACATGACTCCCCTTGAGCAAGAAACAATTCCATGTGTTTATGGAATTTTTTTCTAATCTTTTGACCTCTACTTGATCTCCCTCTTTTAGACCTACTACATGTCTCGCTTTCCTCTTCTCTTCCTAAATTTCCCTCGCTCGAGGAAGACACATCTAACAAATACCTATTTGGTGGTACCTGCACTCCATCAAATGAGAGAGATAGTTGGGAGAGGGTCAATTGTTATTGTGAGAGGAAATAAATGTTAGGAATCCATGGAGAGAGATGACAAGAAGTTGTAATAGATGGTTCATCAACAAGTTGTCAAAGGTCCTGATAGTCCTAAAAATGACTATACAAAATTTTTCATTACTTAGTAAAAATCCTGGTCATTTTGGATTAATTGTGTTCTCTATTCCTGCCTTTAGGGTTTAGGGTTTAGGGTTTTATGCTTTTATAATTACATCTTGTGGAAAAAAACTTAGCTTGTTATAATTTTGTATTACCTTTTTGTCTTAAGGCCTGAGGGTCATGTCATCGTCGGTAGGGCCATTTTATCCCCTAAGTTGTGCTTACCTACATTCTCCTAGGTGGAACCCGTCTAACATTTCAGCTGACCCCTTTTCTTTTTCCTAAGTCTAATGTTTTAGTATTGCGGTCAACAGCTAAACCACGAGCAGATCCTATAGCTTGTGCTCCCCCACGGTTCAAGGTGCATGGTGGTTAAGGACCACGACATCATGAGATGATGCCATGTGTCCTCAATGGGGAGGTTAAGCCGATAGTTAAATCTTTGCAAAATTTGTTGTTACCGGTTCCCAACAAGTAAAGTTTGGACTACTAATGGTTCATCAATCTACATGTGCTTCTAATGGACAAATATGTTTTAATTTCTACAAAAAAATTGCTCATCTATTAAGGGACTTAAGAAGATGGTAATTGTGGCTGACAGGTAAAGTGAGCCAATCCAATGACCCTCGTAAACCTGTGATCAAGAGATGCAAGGGGATTATGGACCATGACATCACGAGATGATGCCACATGTCCAAGACAAGCTAGGAAAAGCCAATGGTGGGGTTGCTAACCGAGGTGAAGGAAGAGGTTAGTTGGATATGCCAAATCATACATTGGATGGACCTGTTTGCCACATGGAAGGTCAGTGTCAGATTGACTGACAATGACCGTGTGATTCACCGAGATGGATATGATCTACGGTGGAGTTTCAAACAATTTTTGTAAGGGTGTTGTAAAGGCATGGTATGTTATCTGCACAAGAAAGTTAGAATGGGTAGAGTGCAAGATTGTTAACTTGGAGAAAATAGTGACAAGGTAGGACAATTGGATGTTGGCTCATTTCAAGAAGCCAATTTTCTGAAGGTTTGTATTGAGTTGGATTGATTTGACAAGAAAGGACAACAGTTTTAGAGACATAAGAGAATTTGGATAACCTCTGAGTTAGAAATGAAAGATCACAGATTTCTCGGTAAAATCAGAGGTTGCTTGTTGTTAGGGATTCTCACAGAGGGATAAAGTCAAAAATGCCTTCTTTGAGAAGATCTAAAAGAGGATAATATGGTGTTTTAAAATAATTTTGAAGCAAAGTTGTGTAGTCCCAAGATGAGAAGATCAAAACAAAATCATCCATGTAAGGTGAATCTTGACAGAAAAGCAGTGGATTGATTTTCCTTGTGAAAAAGTTGGAATTTGATGGTGTCCTAGGTCTGATATGCATAATTTCCCTAGTTCACAGCTGGCATGGTGAATAGATAGAAGTGAGCATTTAGGAAGATTGTTTTTGCATGAATAGACACTGCCAAGTGAAGTGATTTTGATTATAAATACAATAAGGTGGTAGTTTGGTTGGTAGAAGAGAAAATAAGCCTCTTTTCTTTCTGAAGAGCAGTTTTTCATCACTGAAGAAGATGATGTTTGAGCAATATCATACATGGAGTTGTTGTGTTCTTGTTGATACCAAATGGATGTTCTTTCTCTTGTGTGAGTTTTCTTATTGTCAAAGGGGTTGTGAAAGTTTGAAGGATTGTCAGAGGGGGCGTGAAAGTCATTTCTTATTAGAAAAAGCCACTCATGATACATCCTCTACTTCTACTCTACCACTAGCTGGCAAGGGGTTTGAGAAAGGAACCCATAGAGAAATGAAAGAAGGATTTGTTTGAGTGGGAAGCGGTAGCCAGTCATCTCTGTGATGACATGCAAGCTTTGACCCCTCCCCAACATATTATGTTTCCCTATAAGCTTCTCCTTCCACTTTCTCTAATCCTAGGCATAAAGGTTGGATATCTTCCTCTAGTTTGGGGGAGATTTTACTTCTTGCCAGGATCCAGTTTCCCTTTTAGGAAAGGAAATGCTTTGTAGGATAGAACGAAGTATCTCATAGTTTGATTGAAGACATCAGGATGATAATGACATGACTTAAGAACTTTTGTTTCTACCAATGTTCAGTAATAAATTGTGATTTTGTTTTATCATGGGTTCCAACGTATGGGTAGTTTTAAGGAATATTTTGTAACATAATTGTGTATGGCTTTCTTGGCTTGTTCATTCTAGATGACATGTATCTCTTGGCCTCAAGCTTGTTGCACCCTTATTATCTATAAAAGGGAAATCAAGGCCATTAGAAAAGGTTCCAAAATCTCTGAATAGGGTCTCTTATGTAGGTCTGGTCTGTAGGATTAGGTTCCAGTTTTGAGAAATCATGAGTAAATAGCAGAGAATTGTAATGTCATTTTGTAGAGAAAAATAGAAGATAGTCATCAGTTTCAAATTTCAAATGGGTTCTTCTGTAAATGAAATGTATTCGGTTATTTAATAGAAGATAGATTTTGAAGTTAATACAGATATAATTTCAAAATCCTTACTCTCCTGTGTATGATTTTATCTTCTTTTGAGTTAATGGAATCAATTATTTCATTTGCTTGTTTGATTTTTATGATGTGTGTAATTTTTTATTTCATGCTTTAATCCAAGAGGTTAATTAAAATGCTTGAATGAGATTACAGAGGGATAAAGGTTGTACTAGGATATGATAAGTAGTTTGGGTAAGAAATTGCAAATAAAATGATACTATAAGGCGATATTGTTTAAGATTTAATCAGCTATTAGATACATTTATGTCAAGTTGTAGTGATATTTTAGAAAGTCAGAGCCCAATGGAGTAAGGCACTTGTATATGCTAGCAAATGTCATTAGGTTATCAATTTCTTGTCTGTTTCACTTATAATTTATCATAAATCATTAAAATCAAGACATATTTCCAAGTTTTTATGTATGTTTGAGGTGTCCTACTATCTCATGCTTCAGATAAGGTCGAGGATCACTGAAGAATTCACCATTCTTGAGCATTCTCCCTGCTCTTGAGCCTGTATATGAGATTATCTACTTTGTTTTAGCATAATTCGTGAGTGTGGTGTAAAGATCACAAATTTTCTAAGGGACCACCCTCCCGGGTCTTGCAGAGCCCAAAGTGTAGAAGGATAAGCATAATCCTTCTCAGTTGTTCCAAGTTCTCGAGGATTTTAATAGTTGGAGTTGGCTTCTCCATGACTATTTGAAAAATCAACTTGGTTTCTACCTCTCGCAGTGTAAACCCATTTGGGAACCAATAGGTCCATTGCATGGATTGATAAGAATGGCTCATACTTTTTCCCCAAATTCATCATTGAGGGTAATATTGATGAAGAAGTTGACCCTAAAGTTGATATTGAGATTTAAATTCAAATAAGGCCAACTGGGGCCTCAAGTGCTGATAATTGTATTAGAGTTGCTCCTAATGTGGAGGTTTCAAAAACTGAGCAAGTTTATTTTCCTGGTAATTTTGGAGTTTCAAAAACTCATAAAATAGTCTTCCTTGTCACTTAAAGCATATAGGAGGGCTGAGAAAGTGGAATGAGCTATACCTTGTGGATGTCAAGGTGGTTTAGGTGAGAAAAAAAATCAAAGTTTTCACAAAATATAGTTGCTAAAACCTGGCTTATTATTAAACCACTCCAATATGGGTGTAAAGAGAAAGCAAGCATAATAAATGGTTTCTATAGGGTGTATTGACTTATACCTGCCAACCCATGATAATAATCATCACCTTGCCTTTATGTAGAGTGTGCAGGATCCTTGTCAAAGGGTTTTAAGTTCTTGCATATGTAATTCATTTATCTTATGTTAGCTTACATCTTATATGAAGGTCAATCAAATGGTTCACTACCTTGCATAGACAAGGCAACGAACTATTTGAAAAAATGTCTCAAAGAAATGTGTTCTCATGGTGATGGAATTCCATGACAATCCATAGTAATTTGACTATCATGGCATTCCATCAACATGAGACCACATTTCTTTAAGGCATTTTTTCTAACAATTCACTGCCTTGTCTATGTTACCACATTTTTCATACATGTCTTATATTGGTCAAATAGTGCAAAACATATATTCAACATAGCTAGGAAATGTTCATTCAAATCACAAATTCTCTAATTACATATAGAAAAGTTTAATATCCCATAGGTCAATTTTGATTTTTACATATAATTACATATATAAATGTATAATATCCCATACCTTGGTAATGCTTACTTATAATTTCATATAAAAATGGTTAATATCCCATAGGTCAATTTTAATTTTTACATATAATTATAATATCCCATTTAATTATAATTACCCATATAATATCCCATTTAATATCCCTTATAAATATGTAATTGAAATATCCCATTTACATATAATTATAATATCTCATACATCAATTTCAATTTCAAATTACTCTACAAAGTAAAAGACTTCGAAAAACTTCATTCTCGCAAGGTAAAGTAGAAGACCATTGGTGCACGCTGGAGAGGATATTCATAAGGTTAGAGATGGTGGTGAATTAAGACTTCATTCATGCACACAGGAAGAGGAAATTAGTTTACAGGTGAGCAATCACTTAGCTTCATATTATGTACATTTTATAATATATATGGGATATTGTATGAGACATTTCAATTTCATAGACATATGTAAATGGGATATTATATTAGATATTATAATTATAAATAAATGGGATATTATATAATCAAGTCTAACAGTTTTATTTTACAATTTTTTTGTGTTTGATCCATAAGAGCTTTGGTAGAGCCGACTCATTTAGTCTCGCAAGCAACTAATCGATTCTATATTGGCTTTGTTTGTTTCAACACCTGACCCTTTCTTTGTAGTAATCTTATAGGCCCACATATACCTTTTCCTAGCATCATCTATAGCAACTATATTGCTAGAGGATGCAAACAATGTGTAGAGAAGGGTTTGAACTCTATACTAATAGAAGGTGATGCATAGATACTTATCAACGCTATTAAGAATGGTGCCACAGCAAATTGGAAAATACAAAGGATTCTAAGGGACACTATGGATGCTCTAAATAAAGTTCCTGACTATGAGGTCAAACATGTTTTTAGCGAGGTGAACATGGCTGCAAATTACATGGTAAACATGGGAATAAATATAAGGACAAAGGATGACCAGGTTTTTGAGGCAATCTCGAGTGAGGATTCAGAACAGTTTCTAGTGGATGACTATGAAGCCTTGTGGAGGCATAAAAAAGAAGGAATTGCATAGGTATGACTAAGGGAGGGTACTGATCTGGATTCCAAACCACAAATTTGGATCCAGAGTGACAAAGGTGATCATGATAGACGAAAATAAGGCTTCGATTACCATGAATGAAGGGACATTGGGAGAAGGTGGCAAGAGATTAGGAAATTTTAAATCCAAAGATGAATTTGGTTTTCATGGGATATAAGATTTCTTCCTCTTTTAGACAGAGAGTGATGTTTGATAAGGATAGGAAATCATAAGGTTGAGGTTAAATAGGAAGGAAGATCAAGCATTGATTACAGGAGTAGAACTGAGGGAAAATAGTCCATCACTTTGGGTTGAGTTGCCTATTTACAAAGGAGACATTTTAGAAGAAATGCAAGAGACTTTTTGATTGTGATGAGCTCACTTGGGATGTGTTGTGGCATGTGGATAGGGCTATTTTGGGTAGGGATAGGCACTGGTATGATGGTTTTGTCTATGAGGCGATTTTGTACCCAATGGTTGACATCCTTGATTCCAAGGAAGCATGCATACAGATGATCCCAACATTCAAAGAACATCCTTCAAAGCCTTCATAAAGCATAAAAACCCTTGCAATACCAAGAACAAGTCCCTAAAGAACCCTAGAAGATCATTGAAAAGGGAAACCAATAATTTTGATTATGTTTGATGTGCACATAAGATGAAGCTAAGTGATTGATCACCTGTGAACTAATTTCCTCTGCCTCTGAATCTCCTCTCTTATGCGCGAATGAACTATTCATTCACCACCATCTGCAAATTTGATCCTCTCCTACTTGGTGGGAATGAAGTTTTTTGAAGTCTTTTTCTCTGTAGAGTAATTTGAAATTCAAATTGACCTATGGGATATTATAATTATATGTAAATGCAATATTTCATATACATAATTAAATGGGATATTATATGGGTAATTATAATTAAATGGGATATTATATGGGATATTATAGTTATGTATACAAATTAAAATTGATCACCTAAGTGCCGACCCCAAGTGACTCGGTCGTGTGGGATAATATTTACAAAGAAAGTGCACCTTGTCTTTTATCCTGCTAGGTGTTTCAATGTGATTTTCAACCTTGTGGGATAAGTAAATGATAGTTTCCAAAGAGTGTATCTTATCCCGTGACACATTTGCATTAATGATCTAGCACCGTGGAATAAGAAGAAGGAAATAATTACAAAGGAATCCTTATCTTGTGACAACTACAAGGTGAGAAAAGAAGCAATGCAAAGCAGTGGCTAAAAGAAATAAGTAGAGGCCTATCCCACAATGATCCAAGAGCACTGCGAGAGGCCCGCAAGATAAGGGTTGTCTTAGGCACAAAGGGGAAATCTTATCTTCTAGGCTCTCCAAGTTACCATAATAGAATTACAAGGCAATGCAGGACAAGTCACCAAAGAAGAATGCTATGGTTTTCTTATCCTATGCATTCCTGTGGGGATAAGAAAAGAGTCGCAGGATAAGAAAATAACTAAGAAAAGGGTAAAAGGGCTTATCCCTCGGGGAGTAGACATCCACAACAAAGGTGAATGGAAGATCAACAGATAAGACTCAAAGGTGCACCATGGGATAAGAGTGTTAAAGGAAAGAAGATGAAGTCTTATCCCATGATGTGTTCCTCTTGTTTAAAGATGGCCATGGGATAAGAGTTATAAGATGAAAATAAGGGAAAGCTTATCCCGTGCATTCCCACAGGGATAAAAGGAGTACTGGGGGATAAGACAAAGCTAGTTCAAAGGCTTATCTCGTAGATGGTAGAAACATAAAGGAAAAGGGCTTGCAAGAAGAAGGCTAGGAGAAACACATGATACAGATTCCAAGGTGAAACACATAGAAGCTTATCCTGCAAGGATAGAAGAAGGGGTAAATGACATTGTGGGATAAATAAAATAAGGGAAATCTACAATAGAGTATTATCCCATGGAGATAGCTGAGATGGCCAAAGGAGCTTCAGAGAATATGAATTTCTAAAGTGACAAAGGGGACTTAAGTATTGCTAAAAAAAGCTAGGTCTTCTTTATTTCCTAGGAAGGCCTCACGCACGACCACTTAACCCATGAATTCTTCCACGTGTTCTAAATGATCACTTAAGTGCTGACCCCAAGTAGCTTGATCACATGTGATAAGATTTCAAAAGGAAGCACACCCTGTTCCTTATCCTGTAAGTGGTTTCAATGTGAATTTCAACCCCCCAGGATAAGAAAAAAGAAAGAATTACAAAGAAGTCCTTATCTCGAGACAACTACAAAGTGAGCAAGGAAAAATGTGGGATAAGGAGTGGTCAAAGAAAACAAGTGGTAAAAGCTTATCCCACAATGAATCAAGAACACTGTGAAATGGCCGCGGGATAAGGACTGACTTAAATATAAAGGGAGTCTTATCCTACAAGATTTCCATGCCACTAGAATAACATTACAAGGCAATGCAGGATAAGTCAACAATGAAGGATGCAATTCTTTTCTTATCCCATGCGTCCTCGTGGGGATAAGAAAAGAGTCCCCAGATAAAAAAATACTTAAGCAAAAGGTAAAAGGACTTATCCTACGGGGTAGAAAAGATCCATAACAATGGTGAAACTCAAAGTGCATTGCGGGATAGGAATTGTGAAGGGGAAATAAGATAAATCCTTATCCCACGCATCCCTGTGGGGATAAGAAAAGTCTAGTTCAAAAGCTTATCCCGTGGATGATAAAAACACAAAGAAAGGGGCTTGTAGGCGAAAGGAAAAAGGAAGGGTTAAGATCAACATAGGATAAGATCTCCAAAGAAAGAAAATAGAATCTTATCCCATGAAGATAGAAGGAATGGATAGTGACACCATAGGATAAGTAAAACAAAGGAAAATTACAATAGAAGCTTATCCCGCAGAGAAAGTTAAGATGGCCGAGGAGGCTCCATAGAGTATGAAATTCTAATTTGTCATGAGGAACTTGAAGAGAATGCCACATCATTATTCAGGGAAGGCCAATGAGAAATCTCGATTGTCAATTGCTAGATCAACGGATGAAATTCAAAATTGGTACCAATGATTACCTCTGTCCAACACAGATGAATTAATGGCATCACAATAAATTGAAAATTTAGTGGCATTCTTTCTTACCTTGCATATAGAGAGATTTTAGAGCAGTATCGAGTGAGAAAAAAGGCAAATTTCAGCATTCCATCATGCTTCCCAACATTTTCAGTTGAAGAGAAAACCAGTAAGTTATTTTTTTCCGCTTGTGTGCATTATCAGACTGTTACAGTAAAATATTTTGTTGCTTGCGTGTGTTCCTTAGAAGTCAATATATTTTACTCTTACATTTTCTTTCCAAGTTTCTAATCAGTCCAAATTGTTAAGATGGCATCTCCTGTTGTGCAATCTGCCACCCCTACTTCCAAGCAAGCCCACGTAATTGAGGCAAGCTCCTCAATTCCCACCAACGAGGCTGCACCTCTAGATATGGTTCCCCTCACGCAAGAAATTGTAGGTGCCCATTCTATGCAACCAAGCCCTAGAGTCACCCCACAAGTATCAGAGGAGGTCGAAGTTATCTCCCCTCCAAAAGAGAAGGCCACAAAGAGAAAAAGAAAAATCATCTAAAAGATCATCATTATTGTTTCTGATAGTGAATCTTTAGACGATCCCTCTCCTACTCCTAAAACAAGGAATCCCACTCCAAAGAAGAGGAAGAACACTAAGAAGGCTTCAGCTGAAGCCACCTCTGTTGAAACCCCATCCCCTGTACATGATGCTCCTGCTCCTATTAATCCATTTGCTGAGGAATCCCCAATTCCTCAAAAGCCAATCCCACAAGGAGAAAACCCTCAAGAGCTAGCCAAAGAGGCTGCTCAAACAAAAGAAAAGACTCCCAAGCCTATAAAACGCTCTAGGAAGCCATCCAAAGGGGAGTTATCAGCTCAGGTGGAGCAACCACCAATGCAACCTACTACTCCTCTTGCTCCTTCCATGACCTCGAAAGAGTTGCAACAAGAGGCTGAACAAAGATTGGAAGAAATCTCATAAAGGGCAACTAGAAAGACTAGGAGCCTATCCCAAGACCTGCTAGATTTATTTGAGCAATCCACAATGTAGGATTTTCTGAGGACTATCTTCAATAATAAAGAGGTAGGGTGTAGGGATGCCTTCACCAAGGAAAGGGGCTGGGATATTTTTCATTCATTCCGTGGCTACAAAGATAAGGCCATCCCAATGTGCAACCCCTGGACATTGAACCTTGGCAAATTGGTGGCACCCAATGTTTTTATAGAGCCTATGCTTATAAGGGAGCTGGCAAAGGCATATGATGTTCCAAGCTAGATGGTTAGGACTACTAAACGACATGTCCTAATAAACATCTCTCCCGGGGCTATCATTCAATGTTTTGATTTAGAAAGTCTGCCCTCACAACTATAAACATGGATAATTTGAAGAGGGACTATGAGAACAAAAATGATAGGTACACAATGGATCTTGTTCCTCATTTCATGAGGAGAATTTACAAAGATTCATAGAATTATGTCTTGCCATCTGAAAGGGAGCCCTTCAAGCTTGACTGTTTTGAGCCCTATTTTGTTAAAACCTATTATGCACTAGGGGAGGTCCTTGTAGTTGATTGCAAGCTCACCAAATTGCCTATTGATTTTATGATGATGGCTATCAACATTCAACACCCCTCAATAGATGAATTATATGATTTTCCAAGTGCTATTCATGAGAAGATTCATGAGGGATTGGTGAGAGCTGAAAATAAGGATGAAAAATTGGTATTCTTGCACTATTCTTTGGTCTGCCACTTAATTCTTTATCAAAATAGAGCATATTGGGGCCCAAAGTTGAGAATAAAGACATATGATCCCTACACAGGTCTCCCTTGGCTGGTGCAAAGATGGACCTAGGTTTGGGACAAGGGATCTAAGTTTGGTGATTATTGTGTATTATTTGACCATTTTGTGATGAACATTTTGACAAGACTTGGGGTAGTAGTGTCGAGGCTACCTAAAGAGATAATCAAAATATTGAGAATAAGGAGTAGTAGGGCTGATGAACATGTCTACCCTGAGGGTGCATTCACCCACAATTTTGGGGCTTACTTCTTTTAAGGCAATTGTACAATAATAAGAATTTATGGATGTGAGCAAGGACCCCATGTATTGCCTATTGTTATCTCTCCAAGGTTAGAATTCCTCAAATTCATCTGGCAAATGATGTGGATGGAGAGGAGCAAATCAAATCTGATAGAAAGGGAAAATTTCTCCCCAGGAAAACAGTTTTCAATGAATTTAGTGTAGGTTGTGAGACCCTGGAGAAGGTATAGGATTTTTTGGTGAAGAATTACAGGTTGAGGGTTGCCCAAGCTAGACATTTTGACCTTGAAGGTTGTATAATGACATTAGAGTAAATAAATTGAGGGAAAAGGGGTATTTTCATTCTTTTGTAGAAAGAGAAGATCTTATTAGGAATGCTCTTCCATGTGAGGTAGAGCAAAGGAGGAAGAAGTGGAACCTCATGAATAAATTTGAAAGGGAAATGAAACAAGAGGATCCCGATTTTGTAGGTTCCTTCTTGCACTTTAGGGATGATTTTTCTAGAATGTCTTTCATGTTAAGAAAGGTAGATGATATAATAAATGAGGAGTTGTAGAGAAGAGAGGCCAAGGAAAAGGGAGTGGAATACAAAGGAAAACCAATTGATCTAGCTCCCAAGGCTTAGATTGAGGAAGCACCTGCAGAGTCCTCCAAAGAGGGTGTACATAAGGATGAGGAGGTAACAACAGAGTAGGCTAGGAAGATTGAAAGAGGAAAGGCTAAAATATCAGACTTTGTAGATATGCAGGAGGATTTTGATACTTCAGTGCTGCCACCTTCTCCTCCAAGGGAAACATTCCACAATGATGCAAATGCTAAAGTTTCAATGATCTAGATAGGGCTCTCATCCCAAGAATAATCCCTATAGAAGAAGCAAATAATGAGAGGATTATTGCTTCAAAGAACTTTATGGTGGATGACCAATTTATTAAGATCCTTGAGTTTAGATCAGTTTGGCTAAGGGAGAAATTGAAGAACATGTTTGATGAAGAAATAAAAAATTTTGGCAAGAACAATTTTGATTGTACTCCTCAAGAGGCCAAAGAAATGGTAGTGAAAAGTGGAGTTCTCCTTGTCCTAGGGGGGAATTTTGAGAGAATTTTCTTGTTAAATCAAATCATGCGGTAGAAGGACCCCAATTTTGCTAAAGAGTTTTGAGATCATGGCTCCAATGTAAATATAAGTTCAAAAGCTTTTGCTTTATGGTCAAAGGCCCCTAGCACTAAAAAGCCCATGGTTTTGCAAGCGGTTCAACAAAAATAAGGGCATGTTGTTGTAAGGACCTTACAGGACATTACTACTTCATATGTTGTAGCAATTTCCAAGCACGCAGTCCAATTTGCTCAGCTGACAGTAGATGATTAAGAGAAAAAGAATATAAAGCTAAAGAATATGCATGTTGTTTTAAATACCAAGTACAACGAATTATTTGTTGAGAACATTGCATTGAAAGAGAAAATAAAGAAGATGGCAACTGACTCTTCTGGATGAATTAGACCTGAGGAGCTTGAGAAGATAAACAAAAATATGCAAAGGGTCAAAGATGAAGCTATAAGCAATTATTTTAAAATTAGGAAAGATTCAACTTTCAGAATTTCAAATAAAATCATTGATAAATTGGATGAAGTCCACACTTTATATTCTTTGACATCCAATCTCCTGAGTCCGCTTGATGAATTCATTGCATTCTTTCAACCAATCAGAGCTACATGGTTGCTAAAGGGTCAAACCTTGAAGGTGATGGACCTAAAAAGCACTGAGAGGGGGGGGTGTATCAGTGACACCAAAACAAACACAACTTCAAACACTAACCGATAGATGAAGTTAACCATGCATTTAAACAAAATACATGCTATCCAAAATGAAATAACAAAATCCACAGAAAGTAGAACATCCACCATAACACAAGTGTTTATACTTGGAAAACCCAAATAGGTAAAAACCACGGTGAGATGGAACTCACAAGTTAACTATCTGCAGTAATAGATAACTAACTGGTTAAGGTCTTACAAAGTACTCTACTAGGAGAGAATCTTGTTAGAGATCCCAAGCTTGATTAGAAGCTTATACCCTGTTAAGAGTAACCTCACTGGAGGATTTGAGAATCCAAACTAATGGATCACCTTGCTAGACGATTTGTCCAATAAAGCTTGTTAGAGCTTATCCGGTTAGGGGATTTGATTCCATTGTAATGATTAGAAAACACCAAGAAAGGTTTGATCTATTCTAAGTAGCACAAGAATTGCTTGATCAAATCATTTTGAGTACATTCAATACTACTCTTCACCTTAACACTTATCGCTCTTCAACAAAATATTTTTCTCTTTATGCATATCACTATTCGCATAAAATCCTCTTCTATGTCAGTTCTCTCTCTTAAAATGATTCACAAAGATGTCTTTAAATATACATAAAAATCTTATGTCGGTCATAGGAAATCAAAACATAATTTCCTAGGTGCAGTGTATCTAGACAAGTAAACATAACTCATCACAAAATCAAATACCGGTTGGAACAGTCAATACCAGCTGGAATAAAACATGTGAACCATTGTACTGGAATCTTCCATTTGATATCCATCTTCATTCTCATCTTCATTTTCATGCCGACTTAATGTAACCAAAGGTTATCTCTTAAGCACATACCGGTTGACACAGAGTATCGGTGCTCCTTGTCCTGGGGTGGAATTTTAAGGGAATTTTCTTGTTAGATCAGATCATACGGCAGAAGGACCCCAATTTGGCTAGAGAGTTTGGAGATCATGGCTTCGATGTAAATATAAGTTCAAAAGCTTTTTGTTTATGGTCAAAGGCCCCTAGCACTAAAAATCCCATGGTTTTGCAAGGGGTTCAACAAAAAATAGGGGATGTTATTGTAAGGACCTTACAAGACACTACTACTTCATAGGTTGTAGCGATTTCCAAGCATGCAGTCTAATTTTCTCAGCTGACAGTAGATGATTTAGAGAAAAAGCATATAAAGCTAAAGAATATGCATGTTGTTTTAAATACCAAGTACAGTGAATTATTTATTGAGAACATTGCATTGAAAGAGAAAATAAAGAAGATGGCAGCTAACTCTTCTAGAGGAATTAGACTCGAGGAGTTTGAGAAGATAAACAAAAATATGCAAAGGGTCAAAGATGAAGCTATAAGCAATTATTTTAAAATTAGGAAAGATTCAATTTTCAGAATTTCAAATAAAATCATTGATAAATTGGATGAAGTCCACACTTTATATTCTTTGACATCCAAGCTCCCGAGTCAGCTTGATGAATTCATTGCATTCTTTCAACCAATCAGAGCTACATGGCTGCTAAAGGGTCAAACCTTGAAGGTGATGGACTTGAAAAGCACTGAGAGGGGGGGGTTAATCAATGACACCAAAACAAACACAACTTCAAACACTAATCTGTAGATGAAATTAACCAAGCATTTAAACAAAAAAGATGCTATCCAAAATGAAATAACAACATCCACATAAAGTAGAACATCAACCATAACACAAGTGTTTATACGTGGAAATCCCAAATAGGTAAAAACCACAGTGAGATGGAACTCACAAGTTAACTATCTACAGTGATAGATAACTGACCGGTTAAGGTCTTACAAAGTGCTCTACCAGGAGAGAATCTTGTTAGAGATCCCAAGCTTGATTAGAAGCTTATACCCTGTTAAGAGTACTACCCTGTTAGGAGTAACCTCACTGGAGGATTTGAGAATCCAAACTAATGGATCACCTTGTTAGAGGATTTGTACAATGAAGCTTGTTAGAGCTTACCTAGTTAGGGGATTTAATTTTGTCATAATGATTAGAAAACAACAAGAAAGGTTTGATCTATTATGAGTAGTACAAGACTTGCTTGAACAAATCATTCTGAGTACATTCAACACTTCTCTTCACCTTAACACCTATCTCCCTTCAACAAAATATTTTTCTCTTTTTGCGTATCAGTATTCGCATAAAAACCTCTTCTATATAAATTCTCTCTCTTAAAATGATTCACTAAGATGTCTTTAAATAGACATACAAATCTTATGTCAGTCATAGGAAATCAAAACACAATTTCCAAGGTGCAGTGTATCTAGACAAGTAAACATAACTTATCACAAAAATGATCGTCAAGAAAACAGTACTAGTAACTCATCACAAAATCAAATACCAGTTGGAACAGTCAATACCGATTGGAACAAAACATGTGAACCGTTGTCCTGGAATCTTCCATTTGATCTACATCTTCATTCTCATCTTCATTTTGATGCTAACTTAATGTAACCATAGGTTATCTCTTAAGAACATACCAATTGACACAAAGTACCGGTGCTCCTTGTCTTGGGGTGGAATTTTGAGAAAATTTTCTTGTTAGATCAGATCATGCGGCAGAAGGACCCCAATTTTGCTAGAGAGTTTGGAGATCATGACTCTGATGTAAATATAAGTTCAAAAGCTTTTTCTTTATGGTCAAAGGTCCCTAGCACTAAAAAGCCTATGGTTTTGCAAGGGGTTCAACAAAAAATAGGGGATGTTGTCATAAGGACCTTACAGGAGACTATTGCTTCATAGGTTATAGCGATTTCCAAGCATGCAGTCCAATTTGCTCATCTAACAATAGATCATTTAGAGAAAAAGCATATAAAGCTAAAGAATATGCATGTTGTTTTAAATACCAAGTACAGTGAATTATTTGTTGAGAACATTGCATTGAAAAAGCAAATAAAGAAGATGGCAACTGACTCTTCTGCAGGAATTAGACCTGAGGAGCTTGAGAAGATAAACAAAAATATGCAAAGGGTCAAAGATGAAGCTATAAGCAATTATTTTAAAATTAGGAAAGATTCAATTTTCAGAATTTTGATAAAATCATTGATAAATTGGATGAAGTCCACACTTTATATTCTTTGACATCCAAGCTCCTGAGTCAGCTTGATGAATTCATTGCATTCTTTCAACTAATCAGAGCTACGTGGATGCTAAAGGGTTAGACCTTAAAGGTGGTGGACTTGAAAAACACTGAGAGGAGGGGGTTAATCAGTGACACCAAAACAAAAACAACTTCAAACACTAACCGGTAGATGAAATTAACCAAGCATTTAAACAAAATACATGCTATCCAAAATAAAATAACAACATCCACATAAAGTAGAACATCCACCATAACACAAGTGTTTACATGTGGAAAACCCAAATAGGTAAAAACCACAGTGAGATGGAACTCACAAGTTAACTATCTGCAGTAATATATAACTGACCGGTTAAGGTCTTACAAAGTGCTCTGCTAGGAGCAAATCTTGTTAGAGATCCCAAGCTTGATTAGAAGCTTATACCCTGTTAAGAGTACTACCCTGTTAGGACTAACCTCATTGGAGAATTTGAGAATCCAAACTAATGGATCACCTTGTTAGAGGATTTGTACAATGAAGCTTGTTAGAGCTTACCCGATTAGGCGATTTGATTATGTCATAATGATTAGAAAACAACAAGAAAGGTTTGATCTATTCTGAGTAGCACAAGACTTGCTTGATCAAATCATTCTGAGTAGATTCAACACTGCTCTTCACCTTATTACTTATCACTCTTCAACAAAATCTTTTTCTCCTTATGCATATCAGTATTTGCATAAAATCCTCTTCTATATCAGTTCTCTCTCATAAAATGATTCACTAAGATGTCCTTAAATAGACATACAAATCTTATGTCGGTCATAGGAAATTAAAACACAATTTCCTAGGTGCAGTGTATCTAGACAAGTAAACATAACTCATCACAAAAATGACTGTCAAGAAAACAGTACTGGCAACTCATCACAAAATCAAATACTGGTTAGAACAGTCAATACCGGTTGGAACAAAACATGTGAACCGTTGTCCTGGAATCTTCCGTTTGATCTCCATCTTTATTCTCATCTTCAGTTTGATGCCGACTTAATGTGACCACAGGTTATCTCTTAAGGACATACTGGTTAACATAGAGTATTGGTGCTCCTTGTCCTGGGGTGGAATTTTGAGAGAATTTTCTTGTTAGATAAGATCATGCAGCAGAAGGACCCCAATTTTGCTAGAGAGTTTGGAGATCATGGCTCAGATGTAAATATAAGTTCAAAAGCTTTTTCTTTATGGTCAAAAGCTCATAGCACTAAAAATGCCATGGTTTTGCAAGGGGTTCAACAAAAAATAGGGGATATTGTTGTAAGGACCTTATAGGACACTACTGCTTCATAGGTTGTAGCAATTTCCAAGCATGTAGTCCAATTTGCTCAGCTGACAGTAGATGATTTAGAGACAAAGCATATAAAGTGTTGGGTCTCAAATCAACAGATTGGATAGGTTCTAAGGAAATGCCAACTCCTATGATCAAACCCTCCAATTGACTTGGCCAACATATAGAGTGAACCTGTTTGGTTGCTAACTCTCTCACTTTAGGCTCTGCAGGACCTAGGCGGGTGTACCTATTCACTGAATGTCTCCAATAACCAGCGCTTTTTATAGCAGATGTATTATCCTAATCTGATATCTCCTGATCTTTGAAATGGCATGAGTTCCTTGAATGGAGATATAGCAGATGAGTTCAAGATTGTTGTTGTAGAAGCTATTCGATCTATGTTTCCTAACTACTTCTGCTTGCTTTTTTTTTAAAATAACAAATGGTGAAATATAATGATGAGTGTAATCTGTTTTGACCAGTGCCTTCTCTACTGTTTGGGCTATAGAGTCTTTGCACTTTCTTCAGGACTTATTATGCGAGCCTGTGGGACAGTTTTTTAATCCACCCTTTTGTAGACCTGTCGGTTATTATTTCTTTTGAGATCAACCTGAATGCTTATATCATGTGTTGATTGAATGAATTTTAACCCTACCTTTAAGGGACCAATCAATGAAGTACTGCAAGGAACAATTACAATTCGCAAGCAAAACTTTTGTTTCAACGTTATAACACAAAGCACAGATTTGATTTCAAGAATATGAATAACCTTATCACTTTAGATAATATCAAAGACGATTGCCAAGACAAAGTGAAATAATCCACAACACATACGCAAAGAAAAGCAATAGTTCATAGCATGTATTCCATTGAAATTTTTTTAAAACTTACAGGCTGTCATACATCGCCATTTTCTTCTTATCCCTTATTTTATCTCTCTACATTACAAAAATCATTCTCATATATATATGAGGATGAAGGCCTTTCACGAAGAGACACGACTTTTCAAAATACTAGTCGTTAACTTGAGTGTTTCTAAACTTAAGCAAAAAGAGATTTAGAAGTCCTAGATGATGAATATAGTCATCGTCTCTGAAGGTTTTGATTCGAGGAGTTTTTTTTTTCAATTCATCTCCCAGCGACAAATATTTGAATATTATCTGATTGACAGTAGGGTCCATATCTTTACTTCGATCTATCTCTGATAAGGCCCAATCCTTGACGCTGGTAAGCTCTTTTCGCAAATCCTCCAAAGATATCACTTCTCCTTCTTTGTAGACGGAGGGCATTCCAACAGGTTTCTCATCATCTAATTCTTTTAAGTCTCTTCTCAGCGTATCTTCAAGTTTGACATGATTTTCCATATACGCATTCCCCTCGGCCTTTTCCTCTGGTGTCATGGTATCGACATTGTTTAGTACTTCATGTAGTCATGCTTTTAACCTCTCATGCTCTGTTAACGCTTTTATCGTTCCATTGTATAGTTTCCAATACGGTTCAACCTGTAAGAGCATGGTGTTAAACCGATGTCCGATGATATCATTGACCAATTTGTTCATCTTTTGTTGGACACTGTCTGCACGTTTATTTGCCTTTTCTACTTGATACTTCCAGTACAGAGCATCAGAGACATCGTCCAAGCTACGTCCCGTGGGGTATGAGGTGTACTCGCTGATAGGAGTCCCCGTCTCTAGTTGCAATACTTTTGCCTGCAGCTTCTGATTTTCCTCCTTAGATTTTTCATACAGTCCCTTATATGTGACGTTCTCTCTGATCAAAAACTCTGTCTGGTCCAGGTTCAATCTTGCAACATCCAAGTTAAGCTTTGCAGTGACCCTAGGATCAGTTTTTCCAACCTGATGAACCATGAGGTGTCCAAAAGTTTCTTCAATCTCTACAATGATAGGCCTCTTCCCCTTTGGATATAGTGCCCACTGTAGGAGAGCTTTTTTGTCTGGATCATATCTAGAGCCTAGGAACAATTTATCTACCTCCTGGGGCAACACCTGTTGATTCAAATCTTGTCTCTTCAGGAAGCCATCAAATAAGAGTGCTGAGTTAATATCCCAACCGAAGAAGATGATTACACCGGCCTCTTTTAATAGTTTCCTTCCTTTCTCAGGAGTCATGTCTTTCATGAGGACATCAATTTCATCCTGTAATCTCTTCATCTGTTCCTCCTCTGGTTTTCCAGCCATGCTTTGTTTTATATGAGCTCCTTTGTATTGGTACAAAAATGAGAGGAACTCTCTAGAAGAGGCAAATCCATCATCAGCAATGAAGTCTTCATGCTCAGTCATTCTGATATCAACAACATCCTTGATGTTAATCTCGCCAGTGTCCATATTCATTTCTGCTTCAAAACCAGGGGGATAATCTTCCCTAGGAGAATCAGGTGGGATACTACTGGCAGTCGACTTTGGTGACATGTGAGCTAGGGGCTGACTGTCCTTCTCAGTATTAATAAAATGAAGGAATTTCGAAGGCACTCTGTGCATAATTTCTGCTTCATGTTGAAGCAACCTTTTAGCTACTTCCAGAGGATCTTGGAGATTTCCAATTAGGTCTCCATCTATCATTCCCCTTGCCCTTTTCCATTTGTAGGCCTCCCAAACCAACTCACTCTTTCCTTTTAAAGCTTTGGCCTCCTCTCGTTCAAGGTTCTTGATTAGGTCATCTGGCATTTTGGCCACATGTATTCCAGCTTTGAGTTTTTGTGAGGCTCTGGCGGCTCTTATATATCCTTCAGGATCAAAATTCTCCCTAGGCTCACCCAGAGTCATACCATAATAGTCTAATTTATTCTGAAGTAAATGATAACTTTTTGAACTTTTGACAATGAAATCAGAAAAAACTAATAAACCTGGAACAATAGATTGTTTACCAAAATCAGTTAAGTGTTTAGCACTGGCAATAGACAATTGCCTTATAATCTCCAAGCTAGCCACTCTGTTTGGTACCGTAATTGGAAGCATATGGGTTTGCCCTTCATATCCAAATACCCTTATTTCTATGTGATTATCATAGCAATACCAATCACCCCAATTATGTTCAATCTGTGACTCTGGAGAGAAGTCCTTTGGTCTAAGAAATCTCTTGATTTCAGGAGACAAAGTGTAATCCCTGTGTTGCCCAAAAGCTGCACTGAGAGGTTTCACAAAGTATTCTTGAAAATGCCAATATTGGTTATTCATGAACCTCTGGTCCCATGCTGATACCCATAACTGAATCGGCTTCTTCAGACCATTTTTATCATAAGATCTAATGCTGAACTCATCTGACCAGAAGTTAATTTCTTGTCCACAATAAAGAAGGATATCCATTAACATGGAGTATAATGAAAAATGAACATTCACAAGGTCTCCTTTCAATTTCTCCAGCCCATGATTCAAGGCATCTGCAACATAAGTGGCAAAATCAAATGACCTAGGGTCTTTTGATTGCAAATCGGCACACAGAACCATAACCCCAATATCCATGAGTGGATGAGCCTCTAGGCCTAGTACTTGGGCTGTGGCATAATATGTATACTTGAAATATGGATGGAAGTGGTTGACATCAAACGGCACCTTGTCATCTTTGCCGAACTGAACAAATGACCCACCCACTTTTGGCCTGTGAACAGGTAGTCTCCAAGTCCTGTAGATATTTTCCAAACTAAAGAATTCTTGTGAAAGTTTCTTCATATCGATACTCTCCTCTACTTCCCAGTCCAAATCAAAAACCATATCAATAGTCTATTTGTTAATTACTACTAATGTATTCCCTCTGTAATCACATATGGTTTTGGTTCTTGGGTTGTAGCAATCTACCAGAGCTTTCATTAATTCTACATCTACAAACACATTTGGGACTACTAATTTGCCTAAGTTCTTCTTCCATAGATTGCTTATGGGTTCAGGTGCATCTCTTCTTTTGTAACCAAACAAGAATAACTCATGCCCTCTTATCTCAGTCTAAATGTCTCCTAGATTTTCAAATCTGTCCTCTAATCCTTCTTCTTCACTTTTAATCTTCTTGGACCTTACACTAGACGATGGACACTGGTCTAACAAATCCTGAGTCAGAGCTCTCCCTTCTTTCTTCTGTCTCTTGGGCTTCTCTTCAGGGTTCAGCTCTTTTCCTTTCCTACTCTTTTTAGAAGAAGAAGATGAAGGTTCCATAATCACAGTAAAAAAGAGGGACAACACTTACTTGGTGGAATGCTCAATTCTTATGGTTATCGTTCGCAAGTCTCCGCAAGTTCTTCGCAGTTTCCAAACTTTTAGCATCGATCTGGTTCTTACAAAAATTCACTCAGTTCAACTGTAATCGTATGGGCAACTTGTGCACAGTTAATGTTCTGCATCTATAACGGCTACTCAAGTGTTTAAACTTTATTGCAGATGTGACACTCTTCAACTGGGCCTTTAACTCTTTCGCGGGAAGTACAGTTCGCTCAAAATGCTCATATCTCAAGTTATCGATGAAACCCTTGTCTTCGGCCGAGTGTTTAAATCTTCCATCGAAAGCTCATTTTCTTCGATACTATTGTTTCGGTGAAAAAGCTTATGTCGAGAAGCCGCTTTTAAGACTCATCGAAATCACTCTTTCATCGATAGTCCCCTTTTTTGATAAGTCACATGTAATCTCCATCGAAATCATTCTTTTCGGTGAGTTTCTTTCTTCGGTGAAGGCCCATGTATGTTCATCGATATCCCCTTTTCATCGATATCTCTTTATCGATGAAACAATTTTGCCTTTGCTCGATGTCATGTTCATCGATGAAAACTTGTATTTCGATGAATGCCTTCTGAGTTTCTTCGGTAATGATATTTCTTCGAAATCACCTTTTTGCCTTTTCGCCTTTTGTTTTCACTTTTTCGATGAAACTTAGAGTATCAATGAGTGGTTTTCTATGTTCATCAAAGGTAACCTTTTGCCGAAATACCTTTGCTTAGTGCTTGTGTTGATGAAACCACTCTTTCGATGAAACTTTCTTTGCAGTGCTTGATACAGTTTGCTGGTCGAAATATCCATTAGTCTTCATGCTTATGGAAACACACATTTTTTTTATATATTTTTATTTTCAAATATAGTGCTTAACAGCGGCTCTAACTGAGGATGGAGGCATATTGAATATGTCTTCAAGAATCCAGAATCTCTGGTTAGCACAACTATGATGGTATTTACAAATGGAAATGGATCCTAATCTACTGTACAGGTGATACAGAATGCTTCAGGAAAAGAAGTTCTTTAAGAACTGCCCATGTACTGGCAATTCTTGGACCTCCCCTATCACGTTTTGAAGCAAATAAGAATCCTCCCCCTTTTTGTCTATAATCACATATGGGCCGATCCACAAGGCTTCAAATTTACCATGCTTGCCTTTGTCTTGACTCCTGGCATTCCACATTAAAACCCAATCTCCTACACAAAATTTTCTGTTTGATGTCCTCTTGTCATACAACCTCTTCATTTGATTTTGAATCCTGATATTCTGCCTTTGAGCTTCTACCCTGACTTCATCAAGTTCCACTAACTGCATTATCCTTTCTTGTGATGGATCTTTAGCATCTATCTCTTCTTGAATCATAAATCTATGTACAGGCAAGAGATTATCCAAAGGTAATCTGGCCCTTTTGCCATAAACCAATTCAAATGGAGACTTTCCTGTGGATTTTTTCACAGTTATCCTGTCTGCCCATAGTGCAAGATTCAACTTCGAATCCCATGCTTTTTTGTTTTGTCCCAGCATCTTTTTAATGATCTTTAGGATATTCTTGTTGCTTGATTCAGCTTGCCCATTCCCCTGGGGGTGGTAAGGAGAAGAATGTGATATCTTAATGCCATATTCTTCACAAAAGGTGTTGAATTCCTCTGATCTAAAGGACATGCCATTATCTGAGATGATCCTTGCAGGAACACCGAATCTAGTAATAATGTTCTCCATTAAGAATTTTATCACCACCTTACTAGTGGCCTGTCTGGTAGGTATTGCCTCCACCCATTTGGTAAAATAGTCTGTAGCAACCAATATCCATCTGTGTCCTCCACTGGATTTTTCTGATATTTCCCCTATAAAGTCTATTCCCCATTGTTGGAATGGTTCCTCAGTCAACATTGGTCTCAATGGGAGTGATCCTTGGTACTTTGTTTTGTTTGAGAACTTTTGACAAGCTTCACACTTTCTGACATATCTATAAGAATCATTGAAGACACATGGCCAATAATATCCAGCTCTCAATATTCTATGTGTTGTAGTCTTAGCCGAGAAATGGCCACCACAAACCCCATCATGCATTTCATGAAGGACTTTGTCTGCCTGGTAGTTGTCCAGACATAATAACAATATCCCATCTCTATTTTTCCAATATAGGTCCCCATTGATAATTACATATCTTGCTGATTTTAGCTTCAAAGCTCTCTTCTGATTATCAGTCATGCCATCTGGACATCTCAAATGCTTGAGATAGTATATGATATCGGTGTACCATGCTGTTCTTTCAATACTGAAGTTGGCTTCTTCCCATCCAACCTGATTCACACCAGACTCCTCAATTTCAGTTCCTGTCATGAGTTTGGCCAGCCCCTGTCCTTTGATAACCTGTGAAATTTTGAGCTCAATGTTAAATTCTTGTATCTGATTGATCCATTTGCATCTTTTGCCCGTGACCTCAGTTTGTCTGAAGATATCTTTTACTGCCGCATTGGGGACATAAGCAATGACTTCAACCCCTACTAAGTATGGTCTAAATTGTTTCACTGCTTTGACCAAAGCATAGGCCTGCTTTTCATTCAATTCATATTTTACTTCTGAAGGGCTCAAAGACTTGCTAAAATATGCAATGGGCTGCTCATACCCTTCTGAATTTTTCTGTAACAACACTGCTGCTATAGTGTGACAAGAGGCGAATGAGAATATTATAAAAGGTTTACCAAAATCTGGGGAAATTAGTACTGGTGCCTCGGAAATTGCTCTTTTGATTGCAACAAAAGAATCAATTGCTTCTTCAGTCCAGTCAATTTGGGCCTCTTTCTTCAACATTTTTACTATAGGTTTTATTATGTCTGCAAAATTCAAAATGAACCTTCTCACAAAATTAATTTGTCCCAAGAATGATTGAATGGCTTTGATAGTTCGAGGGATGGGAACCTCATTGATAGCTGCTACTCTTTCAGGATCAATTCTCACCCCCTCCTTGGATACTATGTGTCCAAGTAGTTTTCCCCCTTCAACACCAAAGTGGCATTTTTTAGGATTCAAGGAAATCCCATATTCTAAGGCCCTTTTAAATATCTTTTCAAGGTGTTCACAGTGATCATCAGCTTTCTTTGAGTACGCAGTCAGATCATCTTGGTATACTACCATGATTACATCAATCAATTCTGCGAAAGCCACATCCATTGCCCTTTGAAAAGTAGCTCTAGCATTGGTCAATCCAAATGGCATTCATGCATAGACATAAGTGCCCCATGGAGTTGTGAAGGCTGTCTTATATTTTTCAGTTTCTCTAACTTTCACCTGATTGTAACCTGAAAATCCATCCATCATAGACAACAACTCACACCCTGTTACCTTCTGCAGCATGTTATCCATATTTGGCAATGGATAGTTATCCTTTAGAGATGATATGTTTAAATTCCTAAAGTCTACACATAATCTAATATCCCCATTTTTCTTCCTGACTGGTACCAAGTTAGAAACCCATGTGGAGTATCTGCATGGCTCAATTATTCCTGTGTCTTTCATCTTTATAATTTCTTCCCTCATTTTTGGTAACAATGTAGGATTAATAGGTCTCTGCTTTTGCCTAAATGGCTTGGCTTCTGGCTTAAGTGGTATCTCATGTTGAAAGAGATCTTCCCTGTAAGCTTTGAGATCCTCATAAGACCATGCAAACACATGTTTGTATCTTTTTAGCAATATTATCAGTTGTTGCCTCATGGCAGGAGTTAATTTTTTTCCAATAAAAACATTCCTGGGGGCTCCTTCATTTCCTAGGTTGATTTGTTCAATATCACTCTCTTTAACAGCTGACCCTTTGGTTTCAATCACATCTTGAGCATTAAAAGTTCTTTCTAATGCCACTAGGCCTCTTGGTAATTTATTTGACTTCAGTTGTATAATTTCATGTCCAAATAAAGTTTCCTTACCTTCAGTTTTTTCCACAAAGTCATTAAAATTTATAGCTTGAGCCTGATAATGATCAACACACTGTAAGAAATTCAGTAGATCTGCATCATCTTGAAACACTTGCCAATTATACAAGTTGTCAGGAACAGATGGTCTTACTTTCATCTCTACTTCAGATATCCCAGTTAGCGTTATATCATTGCCTTTTAGTGCAATATTTGCTAAAAAATCTGCCATGATGTTCTTTGATCTATCTATCCAGGTTATCTGAAAAGCATCAAAAAGCTCCATGGTATCCCATACAGCATTCCTGTATTGTTTCAGTCTTAAGTGTTCCAAGGCATATCTTTCCTTTACTTGTGAGACTATTAGTTCTGAATCACCAAAGACACTTAACAATTTGACTCCATGTTTGACTGCTATGTTAAGACCAGTGAGTAGAGCTTCATATTCAGCAATGTTATTTGTACATTCAAATAACAACTTGAAAGAATATTTGTAAGTTTCCCCTATGGGTGAAATAAAAAGAATTCCAGCCCCACTCCCTTCTTTGCTACAAGACCCATCAAAGAACATTTTCCATATCTGACCATCTTTTTCAGTTAGACATGACTCAATGGGCATCCACTCTTGAAATTTAGGTTTTGTCAACTGTACCTAGAAGTTGTCCATATCAGTCTGAAAAAAACATACTTGGTTCACTGTTTCTTCCATGTCTTCTATGATATATGTGGACCGAGGTTCCCTGTCAATTTTTATTTCCTGTCCATTTATCGGAATTGTAGCATATGACAAATCCAGCTGCACATATCCACCAATCATATTCGACCATTGTCTAGACAACAACATTCCATAGTTTGGTGGAACATCTACCACCGTGATATCTGTTTTATATGATGCTTCTAGACAGGCTGCTAATCTAAACTCTACATCCTTCATGATACCAACCACTGGGACTGATCTATTGTCCATGGCATAGCATTTCCCAAAGGTAGTATCAACTTCCAGTCCTAGTTCTTTCATTACCCCAACAGGCATGACATTTATGGCTGCTCCTGAATCAATCATACAATTCTTTACCCTCTTGTTGTTTATCACCAATGTGAGATAAAATGGGTCTACTTGTGTTGGGTTTTTAGTTATAATGGACCCTAAGTATATAACTGGAGCCATTTGTTCATGGTCGTCACTTGTTGGAACCTCCTGTTTCTGTTCATTAATCTTCTCTTCTTGGACACCTGAAATCATCTCCAAAGTTTTTTCTCTATACTCAGGAAACCTCATTATTTCCATTAATGGAACAGAAACTTTTAATTGTGTTAATGTAGTTGAGATATCAAATGAGGTAGAGTGTTGTGATGAAGGGAGTTTTACTGTTTCTTCCTTTCGAACATTAGGACCCTTCTTATTATTCTTTGGTACAACCTCCTTGGACATAGCTCCTTTGTTTATTCGCTTGAGTGTCTCATCAGTTTCTTTCATAAAAAGACTAGTAGGTTTACCTTGCTCTGGATTCACTCCCCTATTCCTTAAATCATAAGTCCTTTTCTCTTGTGCAACGGCATAGGCTATAATTCTTCTTTTTTCTTCCTCAGTAGGGATTCTGAGCTTAACACTTTCATTTTTGCTGGTGGTCACAGGCAAGACAGAGCATTTATCAACATTCATGGAATCTGACCTTCCTTCCTGACTAAATGATATCATATTAACAGTTGAATCATCCACATGTTCTTCATAGCTATCCTCTTCCTCTTGCAATCCTTTTGCTACTGCACACAAAGAAGAAGCATGTGGCATATTGCAAGCATAACACCACATGTCATCATCTTGAGTATAATTTACTGTTCTTTTTAAAGGATCTGGAATTTTTTGATTGTCTCTGTGGTTCCTGTCTACTGGTTTTCCATCCTTCCATGTGGTGTTATAAGGCATGTCATGTAGTCTAGGTCTCTCAGGACGGTAGTATTGTTGCTTCTCTGTTTTGTTTACTCTTACAGATAAATCCTTCAGGGCATTTAAAACTTTATCAAGCTTATCTTCATCTCTATTAGCCTTGGGTGCTCTAGGATTGTATAACCTTGCATCCTCTCTCTTTCCTATTTTACCAGTAGCCTTTCTGTTGTTTTCTATAACAATGGCATCTTTCATAACATCCTAGAGGTCTCTAGGATTTCTGGTTCTTAGCTCATAGTTTGTTTTACTATCATAAGCATTGATATAATACAGAATGCTCACCTCAGGTACTGGTTTCATCATGTTGGGGATTTTGTTTAAAACCCTGTTAAATCTTTTGTTAAAATCTATCACTGATTCATTTTTCTCTTTCTTTATGCTAATGATTTCGTGCAAAGCAAACTCAGGGCTGTTATGGTCTCCATACTGCTCAAGGAACAAATCTTTGAATCCTGCAAGATCTCTAATGGATGCGTTAGGCAACGTCCTAAACCAATCTCTTGCATCCTCTATTAATGATTGCATAAACAACCTGATCTTGACATCTTCATATGGTAACCCAAAATCCTCAATTACTGTGTCAAAGGCTTTACAATGAGCCTCACCTGAAACTGCATTACTTCCTGTGAACCTTGGTATCGCTGTCCTGATTTCACTTGGGATAGGATATGGGTATACTATCATTCCTGAAAAATCAAACTGCCTCATTTGCTCCATATTTATCAGCCCATGCCCTCCATGAGGATTCCCAAAGTTTTGGTTCACATTACCATACAAGGGTATTTGGTTTTGATAAGGAAGAGGGTATTGATTCTGGTGTTGATATTGAAACTGATTAGGGGGTGGATGTTGGTTATAAAATTGACCAGGGGGTGGGTACTGATTAGGAGGAATGAAGCCTGTATGTGAGTTTTGCTGGACTGGTGGTGCACTTGATTGCACATGATCATCCCTCCTGTTACCAAACAAGGGATTCTCATAAGCTTTGAAATCATTACCTTTTGTTTTACCCACTCCTTGAGCATATGTTTTCTTGTAGTTGTTTACATCTTTAAAGTCATCCTCACCAACATTTATGCCCAACTTGACACACAGCTCCAAACATTCCTGAGTCCTTCCTGAATCTCTCATCTCAGCAGCTGCCTCCATCATTTGTCTAGTTAAATCTGTGAATCTATTTGCAGGGTCTGCCATACTTGATCCTGATGGAGGTGGTGTGTATTGTCTGGACCGTGCTTCATGATTTTCAAAACCAGGGGGAATTTGGCATCGCCCCTTTTGAGCTTTATATGCTGCAACCAAATCTTCATTCACCGGGCTTGAAGTTGTTGTTCTATCTTGTTCTTTTAAGGGCAAATGTTGGCTACTTTCATGTTTATACTGGTTGTATCTTTCTCTCATGGAATCATTCATTGGTTCTTTATTTTTGTTCCTTCGTTGAGAGAAATCTAATTGGGATAAAGGTTGTCCTTTTGTGACCGATCTTGTCCCGTGCATTGATGTTCTTATTTCAGAGTCGCCACCTCTTTCCTAGAGGATATGTGTTATTTTTTCTTCTGAGTTCTCTCCCACAGCAGAGTCTTAATAATTTTTCCCCAGCAGAGTCGCCAATCTATTGGGTCTCAAATCAACAGATTGGATAGGTTCTAAGGAAATGCCAACTCCTATGATCAAACCCTCCAATTGACTTGGCCAACATATAGAGTGAACCTGTTTGGTTGCTAACTCTCTCACTTTAGGCTCTGCAGGACCTAGGCGGGTGTACCTATTCACTGAATGTCTCCAATAACCAACGCTTTTTATAGCAGATGTATTATCCTAATCTGATATCTCCTGATCTTTGAAATGGCATGAGTTCCTTGAATGGAGATATAGCAGATGAGTTCAAGATTGTTGTTGTAGAAGCTATTCGATCTATGTTTCCTAACTACTTCTGCTTGCTTTTTTTTTTAAATAACAAATGGTGAAATATAATGATGAGTGTAATCTGTTTTGACCAGTGCCTTCTTTACTGTTTGGGCTATAGAGTCTTTGCACTTTCTTCAGGACTTATTATGCGAGCCTGTGAGACAGTTTTTTAATCCACCCTTTTGTAGACCTGTCGGTTATTATTTCTTTTGAGATCAACCTGAATGCTTATATCATGTGTTGATTGAATGAATTTTAACCCTACCTTTAAGGGACCAATCAATGAAGTACTGCAAGGAACAATTACAATTCGCAAGCAAAACTTTTGTTTCAACGTTATAACACGAAGCACAGATTTGATTTCAAGAATATGAATAACCTTATCACTTTAGATAATATCACAGACGATTGCCAAGACAAAGTGAAATAATCCACAACACATATGCAAAGAAAAGCAATAGTTCATAGCATGTATTCCATTGAATTTTTTTTAAAACTTATAGGCTGTCATACATCGCCATTTTCTTCTTATCCCTTATTTTATCTCTCTACATTACAAAAATCATTCTCATATATATATGAGGATGAAGGCCTTTCACGAAGAGACACGACTTTTAAAAATACTAGTCGTTAACTTGAGTGTTTCTAAACTAAAGCAAAAAGAGATTTAGAAGTCCTAGATGATGAATATAGTCGTCGTCTCTGAAGGTTTTGATTCGAGGAGTTTGTTTTTTCATTTCATCTCCCAGCGACAAATATTTGAATATTATCTGATTGACAGTAGGGGCCATATCTTTACTTCGATCTATCTCTGATAAGGCCCAATCCTTGACGCTGGTAAGCTCTTTTCGCAAATCCTCCAAAGATATCACTTCTCCTTCTTTGTAGACGGAGGGCATTCCAACAGGTTTCTCATCATCTAATTCTTTTAAGTCTCTTCTCAGCGTATCTTCAAGTTTGACATGATTTTCCATATACGCATTCCCCTCGGCCTTTTCCTCTGGTGTCATGGTATCGACATTGTTTAGTACTTCATGTAGTCATGCTTTTAACCTCTCATGCTCTGTTAACGCTTTTATCATTCCATTGTATACTTTCCAATACGGTTCAACCTGTAAGAGCATGGTGTTAAACCAATGTCCGATGATATCATTGACCAATTAGTTCATCTTTTGTTGGACACTGTCTGCGCATTTATTTGCCTTTTCTGCTTGATACTTCCAGTACAGAGCATCAGAGACATCGTCCAAGCTACGTCCCGCGGGGTATGAGGTGTACTCGCTGATAGGAGTCCCCGTCTCTAGTTGCAATACTTTTGCCTGCAGCTTCTAATTTTCCTCCTTAGATTTTTCATACAGTCCCTTATATGTGACGTTCTCTCTGATCAAAAACTCTTTCTGGTCTAGGTTCAATCTTGCAACATCCAAGTTGAGCTTTGCAGTGACCCTAGGATCAGTTTTTCCAACCTGATGAACCATGAGGTGTCCAAAAGTTTCTTCAATGTCTACAATGATAGGTCTCTTCCCCTTTGGATATAGTGCCCACTGTAGGAGAGCTTTTTTGTCTGGATCATATCCAGAGCCTAGGAACAATTTATCTACCTCCTGGGGCAACACCTGTTGATTCAAATCTTGTCTCTTCAGGAAGCCATCAAATAAGAGTGCTGAGTTAATATCCCAACCGGAGAAGATGATTACACCGGCCTCTTTTAATAGTTTCCTTCCTTTCTCAGGAGTCATGTCTTTCATGAGGACATCAATTTCATCCTGTAATCTCTTCATCTGTTCCTCCTCTGGTTTTCCAGCCATGCTTCGTTTTACATGAGCTCCTTTGTATTGGTACAAAAATGAGAGGAACTCTATAGAAGAGGCAAATCCATCATCAGCAACGAAGTCTTCATGCTCGGTCATTCTGATATCAACAACATCCTTGATGTTAATCTCGCCAGTGTCCATATTCATTTCTGCTTCAAAACCAGGGGGATAATCTTCCCTAGGAGAATCAGGTGGGATACTACTGGCAGTCGACTTTGGTGACATGTGAGCTAGGGGCTGACTGTCCTTCTCAGTATTAATAAAATGAAGGAATTGTGAAGGCACTCTGTGCATAATTTCTGCTTCATGTTGAAGCAACCTTTTAGCTACTTCCAGAGGATCTTGGAGATTTCCAATTAGGTCTCCATCTATCATTCCCCTTGCCCTTTTCCATTTGTAGGCCTCCCAAACCAACTCACTCTTTCCTTTTAAAGCTTTGGCCTCCTCTCATTCAAGGTTCTTGATTAGGTCATCTGGCATTTTGGCCACATGTATTCCAGCTTTGAGTTTTTGTGAGGCTCTGGCGGCTCTTATATATCCTTCAGGATCAAAATTCTCCCTAGGCTCACCCAGAGTCATACCATAATAGTCTAATTTATTCTGAAGTAAATGATAACTTTTTGAACTTTTGACAATGAAATCAGAAAAAACTAATAAACCTGGAACAATAGATTGTTTACCGAAATCAGTTAAGTGTTTAGCACTGGCAATAGACAATTGCCTTATAATCTCCAAGCTAGCCACTCTGTTTGGTACCGTAATTGGAAGCATATGGGGTTGCCCTTCATATCCAAATACCCTTATTTCTGTGTGATTGTCATAGCAATACCAATCACCCCAATTATGTTCAATCTGTGACTCTGGAGAGAAGTCCTTTGGTCTGAGAAATCTCTTGATTTCAGGAGACAAAGTGTAATCCCTGTGTTGCCCAAAAGCTGCACTGAGAGGTTTCACAAAGTATTCTTGAAAATGCCAATATTGGTTATTCATGAACCTCTGGTCCCATGCTGATACCCATAACTGAACCGGCTTCTTCAGACCATTTTTATCATAAGATCTAATGCTGAACTCATCTGACCAGAAGTTAATTTCTTGTCCACAATAAAGAAGGATATGCATTAACATGGAGTATAATGAAAAATGAACATTCACAAGGTCTCCTTTCAATTTCTCCAGCCCATGATTCAAGGCATCTGCAACATAAGTGGCAAAATCAAATGACCTAGGGTCTTTTGATTGCAAATCGGCACACAGAACCATAACCCCAATATCCATGAGTGGATGAGCCTCTAGGCCTAGTACTTGGGCTGCAGCATAATATGTATACTTGAAATATGGATGGAAGTGGTTGACATCAAACGGCACCTTGTCATCTTTGCCGAACTGAACAAATGACCCACCCACTTTTGGCCTGTGAACAGGTAGTCTCCAAGTCCTGTAGATATTTTCCAAACTAAAGAATTCTTGTGAAAGTTTCTTCATATCGATACTCTCCTCTACTTCCCAGTCCAAATCAAAAACCATATCAATAGTCTGTTTGTTAATTACTACTAATGTATTCCCTCCGTAATCACATATGGTTTTGGTTCTTGGGTTGTAGAAATCTACCAGAGCTTTCATTAATTCTACATCTACAAACACATTTGGGACTACTAATTTGCCTAAGTTCTTCTTCCATAGATTGCTTATGGGTTCAGGTGCATCTCTTCTTTTGTAACCAAACAAGAATAACTCATGCCCTCTTATCTCAGTCCAAATGTCTCCTAGATTTTCAGATCTGTCCTCTAATCCTTCTTCTTCACTTTTAATCTTCTTGGACCTTACACTAGACGATGGACACTGGTCTAACAAATCCTGAGTCAGAGCTCTCCCTTCTTTCTTCTGTCTCTTGGGCTTCTCTTCAGGGTTCAGCTCTTTTCCTTTCCTACTCTTTTTAGAAGAAGAAGACGAAGGTTCCATAATCACAGTAAAAAAGAGGGACAACACTTACTTGGTGGAATGCTCAATTCTTCTGGTTATCGTTCGCAAGTCTCCGCAAGTTCTTCGCAGTTTCCAAACTTTTAGCATCGATCTGGTTCTTACAAAAATTCACTCAGTTCAACTGTAATCATATGGGCAACTTGTGCACAGTTAATGTTCTGCATCTATAACGGCTACTCAAGTGTTTAAACTTTATTGCAGATGTGACACTCTTCAACTGGGCCTTTAACTCTTTCGCGGGAAGTACAGTTCGCTCAAAATGCTCATATCTCAAGTTATCGATGAAACCCTTGTCTTCGGCCGAGTGTTTAAATCTTCCATCGAAAGCTCATTTTCTTCGATACTATTGTTTCGGTGAAAAAGCTTATGTCAAGAAGCCGCTTTTAAGACTCATCGAAATCACTCTTTCATCGATAGTCCCCTTTTTCGATAAGTCACATGTAATCTCCATCGAAATCATTCTTTTCGGTGAGTTTCTTTCTTCGGTGAAGGCCCATGTATGTTCATCGATATCCTCTTTTGATCGATATCTCTTTATCGATGAAACAATTTTGCCTTTGCTCGACGTCATGTTCATCGATGAAAACTTGTATTTCGATGAATGCCTTCTGAGTTTCTTCAGTAATGATATTTCTTCGAAATCACCTTTTTGCCTTTTCGCCTTTTGTTTTCACTTTTTCGATGAAACTTAGAGTATCGATGAGTGGTTTTCTACGTTCATCGAAGGTAACCTTTTGCCGAAATACCTTTGCTTAGTGCTTGTGTTGATGAAAACACTCTTTCGATGAAACTTTCTTTGCAGTACTCGATACAATTTGCTAGTCGAAATATCCATTAGTCTTCATGCTTATGGAAACACACATTTTTTTTATATATTTTTATTTTCAAATATAGTGCTCAACATAAAGCTAAAGAATATGCATGTTGTTTTAAATACCAAGTACAGTGAATTATTTGTTGAGAACATTACATTGAAAGAGAAAATAAAGAAGATGGTAGCTAACTCTTCTGGAGGAATTAGTCTCGAGGAGCTTGAGAAGATAAACAAAAATATGCAAAGGGTCAAAGATGAAGCTATAAGCAATTATTTTAAAATTAGGAAAGATTCAATTTTTAGAATTTCAAATAAAATCATTGATAAATTGGATGAAGTCCACACTTTATATTCTTTGACATCCAAGCTCCTGAGTCAGCTTAATGAATTCATTGCATTCTTTCAACCAAGCAGAGCTACGTGGTTGTTAAAGGGTCAAACCTTGAAGGTGATGGACTTGAAAAGCACTAAGTGGGGGGGGGGGGTGAATCAGTGACACCAAAACAAACACAACTTCAAACACTAACCAGTAGATGAAGTTAACCAAACATTTAAACAAAATACATGCTATCCAAAATAAAATAACAACATCCACATAAAGTAGAACATCCACCATAACACAAGTGTTTATACGTGGAAAACCCAAATAGGTAAAAACCACAGTGAGATGGAACTCACAAGTTAACTATCTGCAATAATAGATAACTGACCGGTTAAGGTCTTAAAAAGTGCTCTGCTAGGAGTGAATCTTGTTAGAGATCCCAAGCTTGATTAGAAGCTTATACCCTATTAAGAGTACTACCCTGTTAGGAGTAAACTCGTTGGAGGATTTGAGAATCCAAACTAATGGATCACCTTGTTAGAGGATTTGTACAATGAAGCAAGTTAGAGCTTACCTGGTTAGGGGATTTGATTATGTTGTAATGATTAGAAAATAACAAGAAAGGTTTGATCTATTTCGAGTAGCACAAGACTTGCTTGACCAAATCATTTTGAGTACATTCAATACTGCTCTTCACCTTAACACTTATCGCTCTTCAACAAAATCTTTTTCTCTTTATGCATATCAGTATTTGCATAAAATCCTCTACTATATCAGTTCTCTCTCTTAAAATGATTCACTAAGATTTCTTTAAATAGACATACAAATCTTATGTCGGTCATAGGAAATCAAAACACAATTTCCTAGGTGTAACTCATCATAAAAATGACCATCAAGAAAACGGTGTTCGTAACTCATCACAAAATCAGATACCAATTAGAACAGTCAATACCGGTTGGAACAAAACATGTGAACCATTGTCCTGGAATCTTCCATTTGACCTTCATCCCCATTCTCATATTCATTTTGATATTAACTTAATGTAACCAAAATTTATCTCTTAAGCACATACCAGTTGACACAGAGTACTGGTGCTCCTTGTCCTGGGGTGGAATTTTGAGATAATTTTCTTGTTAGATCACATCATGCGGCAGAAGGACCCCAATTTTTCTAGAGAGTTTTGAGATCATTTCTCCAATGTAAATATAAGTTCAAAAGCTTTTGCTTTATGGTCAAAGGCCCCTAGCACTAAAAATCCCATGGTTTTGCAAGGGATTCAACAAAAAATAGGGGGTGTTGTTGTAAGGACCTTACAAGACACTACTACTTCATAGGTTGTAGCGATTTCCAACCATGCAGTCCAATTTGCTCAGTTGACAGTAGATGATTTAGAGAAAAATAATATAAAGCTAAAGAATATGCATGTTGTTTTAAATACCAAGTATAGTGAATTATTTGTTGAGAACATTGCATTGAAAGAGCAAATAAAGAAGATGGCAGCTGACTCTTCTGAAGGAATTAGACCTAAGGAGCTTGAGAAGATAAACAAAAATATGCAAAGGGTCAAAGATGAAGCTATAAGCAATTATTTTAAAATTAGGAAAGATTCAATTTTCAGAATTTCAAATAAAATCATTGATAAATTGGATGAAGTCTACACTTTATATTCTTTGACATCCAAGCTCCTGAGTCAGCTGGATGATTTCATTGCATTCTTTCAACCAATCAGAGCTATGTGGCTGCTATAGGGTCAAACCTTGAAGGTGATGGAATTGAAAAGCACTGAGGGAGGGGGGGTGTGAATTTGTCCGATTTCTCATTGACTTCAGTAAGATTTTTGACAAGATCTTCATTATGCTTAGACAGGTTCTCTTTTAGAGATGATGCCAACTCAAGGTCTAGCTTTAGGTTCTCCTTTTCTTCTATTTCAGCAATCAAATCCCCATGTATAGTGTCTTTCTATCATTTGATCTTTTACCTTGATAAGATCTTCAGCAACTCTTCTGGCTTCTAGTTCCTAACTCATGCGGATAGTGAGACCTTCTAGCTCTCTTCTTAGATTCAGTTTTTCATCATTCACCTTTTCAACTTCATCAGCTAAAGCTTCAATATTGGCTTCATCTGAAGAACTATTATCAGATATTTCTAGCAGTTTTTCAGATGTCTCTCTCCTTTTGACTTGAGAAACTTTTAGTTTGCCCCTAAGGGATTCAATTTCATTTCTGCTAGCTTCTAGCTCTCTAACGATCTCGAGGTAGCTTCTGTCCCCCATGGTAGTTTCAAGATTCCCTTCTAAGTGGTTAGGATTCAAAGAAGTTAGGTTGTGATACCAATTGATGGACTTGAAAAGCACTGAGAGGGGGGGTGAATCAGTGACACCAAAACAAACACAACTTCAAACAATAACCGGTAGATGAACTTAACCAAGCATTTAAACAAAATACGTGCTATCCAAATTGAAATAACAACATCCACATAAAGTAGAACATCCACCATAACACAAGTGTTTATATGTGGAAAAAATAGGTAAAAACCACAGTGAGATGGAACTCACAAGTTAACTATCTGCAGTAATAGATAACTAATTGGTTAAGGTCTTACAAAGTGCTTTGCTAGGAGCGAATCTTGTTAGAGATCCCAAGCTTGATTAGAAGCTTATACCCTGTTAAGAGTACTACCCTATTAGGAGTAACCTTGCTGGAGGATTTGAGAATCTAAACTAATGGATCACCTTGTTAGAGGATTTGTACAATGAAGCTTGTTAGAGCTTACCCGATTAGGGGATTTGATTTTGTTGAAATGATTAGAAAACAACAAGAAAGGTTTGATCTATTCTGAGTAGCACAAAACTTGCTTGATCAAATCATTCTGAGTACATTCAACACTACTCTTCACCTTAACACTTATCGCTCTTCAAAAAAATCTTTTTCTCTTTATGCATATCAGTATTCGCATAAAATCCTCTTCTATATCATTTCTCTCTCTTAAAATGGTTCACTAAGATGTCTTTAAATAGACATACAAATCTTATGTCGGTCATAGGAAATCAAAACACAATTTCCTAGGTGCAGTGTATCTAGACAAGTAAACATAACTCATCACAAAAATGACCATCAAGAAAATGATGCTAGTAACTCATCACAAAATCAGATACCGGTTAGAAAAATCAATACTGGTTGGAACAAAACATGTGAACCATTGTCCTGGAATCTTCCATTTGATCTCCATCTTTATTCTCATCTTCATTTTGATGCCGACTTAATGTAACCACAGGTTATCTCTTAAGCACATATTGGTTGACATAGTGTACCAATTAGAGATAGACCTTAAACATACCAGTTAATAGTGTAAACCAATGAAGTTACACCGGTAGTCAATGTAATCATATGTGTGTGTGAGAGTGTTTCATCAATGACAAGTGATGAATACATTACAATCATCATCAAGCCAACAATCTCCCCCTTTGGCATTGATGGCAACACTTAATTTTTTTTGAGTAATACAATACCACTAAGTGTGCATACACAACATATTTACATATGTACTCATATTCCCCTTTTCATGCAATACTCCCCCTTAATGCATGCATAAATACAAAATTTTCAAAAAAACACACATACATATTATTACTCCCCCTTTGACAACAATGTGAAAATGATAAAGTGAAATATATACATATATGTAGAAAATCTGTATCAATGTGTTTAGCATGTATTACAACTTACAAAAAAGTTCATGCATTGGCTAGTCTCAGAAAAATATCATTGAAATTCTGCTTCATTTGGGATAAAGCATTTTCCCATGATTCCAGTATGTTAGTAGTATACTCAGACGTAGACATCAACTGGGAATAGAATTCTTCCATTGAGTCTAGCATGCAGGTTTCAGGAGTAGCAAGAATAACTTCTACATTGGAGTAGGCTCTCTGAAGAATGTCGACCTATGAGGTGATTTGACTCTTGAGCTCTCTTAGAGATTAGAATCTATTAGCCTTCTCATTATCATTCATGTTCAGTCTGTTATGCAAATCATCTATAGACCGGTTAAAGGCATGAATGGAAACATGGAGTGGGACATATGCCTTGCACAACCTTTCCATTTCCTGCTCAATTTCATCTTGACTCTTAGAAATGTCAGAGTAAAAGAAAGTAACATTGGAGGTAGAGGCAAGATACTTCCCTCCAGATTCAATAGCTTTCTTCAATAGACTTTCATTATTAGATAAAGCCATTTTGCCACTTTCAATGTTCTTAGCTAGTTTATCTCCATGTTTCTTCTTATGGCTCTTCTCAACGGATATTTGAGTAGCATCTTCAAGTTTGATTTGACCAGATGCAGCTACAACTAACTGACCAAGTTTGCTGATGGGTGTAGGAAGATGTACAATAGCTATTTCCAGTAGTAAACAAGACAAAATTTGTACTGCATTTTGGATTGTCAGTACTTCAATCCTTTTCTCTTTCAGTCTCTTCTTGTGTGCTCGAGATTGCATAACATTAGCAATCTTCATCATTTCTGATGCACTCAAAGTGTTCATGTCAATGGGTCTTGAGATACTTAAAGAATCATCATCATCATCTTCAAGTAGTTTCTACTTTTCCGGTTCAGGGGGTACACCCTTAATGATAACTCTTTCTATGTTCTTCTCTATCATATCTTCAGTTAGCTGAGTGACAGCTTCCTCAGTAGACTCCTTTTGAGTAGTTTCAATGATCGGTGGACATTGGGGTTTCTCCAGTTGTTCTGTTTCCAATTCATTGCCCACTGTTAGTTGAATACCTAGTTGTTCAACTAATGTAACCTATACTTCAGTGTTTGTAGGAGGATCCATATCTGGTGCAGAATGTCTCCAGATAGGTCTACTATGTCCTGAACATCTTCATCAACAAGAATAATGGAATCATCCTTCTTCTTGATTGGATAGACTATGTTAGCTTGAACAATTTCCTCTTCATCCATTTCCGATTGAGGAACATCATCTGTAGTATCATCCTTATTGGTAGAGTGGATGACTTCTTCCCTCTTTTTGATTACATAGGCTAGATGATGCATCTCATACTCAACAACTGACCTTTTTGCATTAAGAAGCTTCAATCTTCTCATTTTAAAATTAAAATATACTTTGTATTGCTCAATTAAAGCACTAATTCCATCTGATGATAGATTGGGAAAATACTGTACAAATATTTTATCAATAATCTTCTTTTCCAATTGAATTGCTTCCTCCCATTTATCTAACAGAGTATTATACAAAGAGATTGAAATCTATTTTTTCAAGTCATGCGGAAATCTATTGTAATGACCCAAATAAGTTATTACTTGTTGGATTACTTGCTCCTGCTCATCTTCAGTGAAAGAATCAAAATATTCTTTGACATTATCAAATCTATTTCTTCCTAATGTCTTCATTGTCCTCTCAAAAATAGTGTCAAGTTTGTAGGTAGAAATATCTATAGGTGTAGTTGCCTTCGACACTACCTTTACCTTCTTGGGTGTTCTTCCGGTTGCTTTTTCCTTCTTTGGTTCTTCTTTAGAATCTGTACCCTCAGACTCCAGTTGCAAAAGCAATTTCTGATTTCTCTTCTTTGGTGCATTTTCCTTCTTTACATGTACTTTAGGTGTTGGTTCCTTCTTGGTTAGGACACTTCGAGTCACCCTTGTGGTCTTTTTCACAGGAGATTTTTCATTAGACTTCTTTTGCTTTCCTTTAACTTTAGCTATAGGTGCAGTACCAGTTTCAGTTGGTGCAACTTGGACTGCCACAATGTCCAATTTTGCCTTCATTTTATCTTTAGGCGATGCTAACAGGGTATTAGCATAGTCGACTAGTAAATCATGATTAACCTCATAGCTCATATCTTCCATCTCTTCCTCTCTAGGTTCAATTGCTTGCATCAAACAAAAGTCAGTGGTAACCATGAAGATTATGTCTTTTTCAAAGTTTTTTACCACATCTTCAGGTAACCTCATTTCCATGCTCAACTTTTTCTGAAATTCATTAAAATACTTGTTCACGATAGCTGAAAAAGTATTATTCACAACCTTAATGTTGTTCTTGATCTATGCATTGTCTGGTTGTTCCTTGGACCATTCAATATCTCCAATACTTGGTAGAAAGTTTTGAAAATAGAAAAATAACTCGACTAATAGCTGACTATATTTGAACTTTTGTGTGTTGTCCTTCTTAATGGATTTCAAATTTTGAAATAATTGGTCTCTGATGGCTTCACAAATATCATAGTCTGTATTATCAACAATCATTCTATGTACTATGTATATTGTTGTAGATGGAACACTGTTAAGTCTACTAGAGTAGAATACCCAGTAGCCTATCACCATTGCTGCAAGTTTCACCGCAGGGTCTCTAATAGTGTTGATAGAGAAAGCATGCTTATCAAGTGTAGAATCAGTTAAATTGAAGACAATATCCTTTGAAATTCTTCTTAACATAGGAATTTCACTTGTTGAGCAATAACCCGTTACAGCCCTAATAGCTTCCTTGGTTATTGTATGGGTCCTTTCTAGATACATATTCTCTCCATGGACTTGACTCAAGATGATTCTTATGTGTTCATCCTCAAAATCTTCAAGAAAATATGCGACAATATGAAACCCTTTTTCAAAAACCCTAGCATATTTGGTTTCAATCTTTCCACTCTTATTATAGAGTGATTTCAGCTGAGTATAGATATGTAGAGTTCCTCAATCTTCTATCTTGCAATCTATATAGCTCGACAAGTCACCCTTGACTACAACACCACTCAGGACTTGTGATAATGCATTATAGGACATAATTTCATCTGCCTTTACAGCTTCCTTAGGCTCAGGAATGAGCATCAACCTTTATACAAACTTAGAAGAAGATGCCATTCTAGTTAAACAAGTTTTGAAGTGGTATACAAAGAAATACTGTGTATCTTGCACGTTGCTCCGTTTCTCAGTTGAAATGTCCAAATGTACACCCATTCACTTCTTTGCAACTTTCGATTCAGCTTGATTTCTCTAAATACGAAATAATTTTCCAGTTGACAACAAGACAATCTTATTCTGCTCTGCAATTGCTTCAAATTTCTTTTTCGAAAGAGGGTAAAAATGATAAAGTAAAACTTGTTTTTATCCTCTTTGCCAATTGTAATAAATGCTCGCACTTTAGGTTACAAACCCTAATTTTTATTTACCACTTAAGTGAAATACCGGTTGATAACACGTCAACAAAAAGTCACCAAAAATTTATAATTGAAAAAAAATAAACTTTGCTGCTCATTTTACAAGGGGTCCAGAGATGTTTTATTGTTAAGCTCCCTTTAGCCGTGTTAGATAGGCTTAAGTCATTGGTGTTAGATTCTCTTCACTGGGTGATGGAACAGTTTCTTCTCCAGGTGAGTCATCACCTTTCTTTTTCCAAATCTGATTCATATCTTCTCTGGTTTCCTCAACATCAACTTTCTGCTTTCCTTTCTGATCCTTAAAGGAGTTGACCGGTCTGTTATTTCTTGATCTGCAAAACTTTGCTAAGTGCCTCGATTTGTTGCAGTGGTAACAACCCATACCAGATGATCTCCAGGGTCTTGCATTTCCTCTTCCTATTCTTCTTCTGCAGTTCATAGCCACATGACTAAAGTTATTACAAAAGGTGCAAACAACATTTGTTGCCTTTTCCATTTTGAATGGACTAAATTGGTTTCCATAGGATCTTTTCCAGTTTTGGTTTACCCAGTTACCAAAATACCTTATTCGGTCACCATTTGGTCTAGGATGCATGTGTGGTACATGATTGTTTGATCCATATTTGCGCTCAATATGTCTATGTCCATACATTCCACATGTGTAACAATGACCTTCAAACTTTCTAGACACATACCTAGCATTAGTATTGTAATTTGCATTTCTGTTAGGTTTGTTTCTACAAACATTTGTAGTATGACCAGGCTTGTGGCAAACAAAGCAAACATGTTTAAAAACCTTCTTACCGGTAGTCTTATAGACTTTAGGAGCAGTTTTGTTCTTTGTATCGGAGGATTCACCTTTTTCAGTTGTATGAAATCCAAGTACAGAGATATCACCCTTCATTCTCTGTGATTGAATTTGTTCTTCTAGCATGGTAGAACTTTTGATGAACTTGTCCAATTTCTCATTGACTTCAGTAAGATTTTTGACAAGATTTTCATTATGCTTAGACAGGTTCTCTTTTAGAGATGATGCCAACTCAAGGTCTAGCTTTAGGTTCTCCTTTTCTTCTATTTTAGCAATCAAATCCTCATGTATAGTGCCTCTCTATCATTTGATCTTTTACCTTGATAAGATCTTCAGCAACTCTTCTGGCTTCTAGTTCCTAACTAATGCGGATAGTGAGACCTTCTAGCTCTCTTCTTAGATTCAGTTTTTCATCATTCACCTTTTCAACTTCATCAGCTAAAGCTTCAATATTGGCTTCATCTGAAGAACTATTATCAGATATTTCTAGCAGTTTTTCAAATATCTCTCTCCTTTTGACTTGAGAAACTTTTAGTTTGCCCCTAAGGGATTCAATTTCATTTCTGCTAGCTTCTAGCTCTCTAACGATCTTGAGGTAGCTTCTGTCCCCCATGGTAGTTTCAAGATTCCCTTCTAAGCAGTTAGGCTTCAAAGAAGTTAGGTTGTGATACCAATTGATGGACTTGAAAAGTACTGAGAGGGGGGGTGAATCAGTGACACCAAAACAAACACAACTTCAAACACTAACCGGTAGATGAACTTAACCAAGCATTTAAACAAAATACATGCTATCCAAAATGAAATAACAACATCCACATAAAGTAGAACATCCACCATAACACAAGTGTTTATATGTGGAAAACCAAAATAGGTAAAAACCAAGGTGAGATAGAACTCATAAGTTAACTATCTACAGTAATAGATAACTGACTGGTTAAGGTCTTACAAAGTGATCTGCTAGGACTAAATCTTATTAGAGATCCCAAGCTTGATTAGAAGCTTATACCTTGTTAAGAGTACTACCCTATTAGGAGTAACCTTGCTAGAGGATTTGAGAATCCAAACTAATGGATCACCTTGTTAGAGGATTTGTACAATGAAGCTTGTTAGAGCTTAACCGGTTAGGGGATTTGATTGTGTTGTAATGATTAGAAAACAACAAGAAAGGTTTGATCTGTTCTAAGTAGCACAAGACTTGCTTGATCAGGTCATTTTGAGCGCATTCAACACTTCTCTTCACCTTAACACTTATCGCTCTTCAACAAAAGCTTTTTCTCTTTATGCATATCAGTATTCACATAAAATCCTCTTCTATATCAGTTCTCTTTCTTAAAATGATTCACTAAGATGTCTTTAAATAGACACACAAATCTTATGTTGGCCATAGGAAATCAAAACACAATTTCCTAGGTGCACTATATCTAGACAAGTAAACATAACTCATCACAAAATCAGATACTGGTTAGAACAGTCAATACTAGCTGGAACAAAACATGTGAACCGTTGTCATGGAATCTTCCATTTGCTCTCCATCTTTATTCTCATCTTCATTTTGATGTCGACTTAATGTAACCATAGGTTATCTCTTAAGCACATACCAATTGACACAAATTACCAGTTAGAGATAGACCTTAAACATACCGGTTAACAATGTAAACCAATGAAGTTACACTGGTAGTCAATGTAATCATATGTGTATGTGAGAGTGTTTCATTAATGACAACAAGTGACAAATACATTAGAATTGTCATCAAGCCAACAAAGGAGGTTATGTTAGCAATGAAAAATGTGGCTCGGCCACCTCAGATTGTAGTGGTAACTTCAAAAAATTACAATTTATTGAATAAAGAGTTACACAACATAGATAAGGAAAGGAAAGCATTGATGGGAATGATTGATTCTTTCTAAGGACTCAAAAAGTGGCATGTCCCTACAATTTTGATAGAGGAAGGATAAATTAAGAGCTTAGAAGAATGGAAACAAGGTTTCCAGGAAGCAATAAATACCTTCTTGATATTCTTGGAAGGTAATCCAAACCAAGGAGACACATTTCTTAATATTGTTGATAAAATTATGGAAGTAGAGAAAATGTATCATAGCTTTGCCCTTGGAGTAGCAGTTGTGTCGGCCCACAAAACAAAAGAAGCTATGAATAAATTGCATAACCTAAAGGGTTTTTCTTGGCTAGCTAATGAGATTGAGGTGCTACACAAAAAATATTGTTTCTTGGAAGAAGAGCAACCTGAAGAGGAGGACTAGTCACAACCTTTCCATTTTTGATTATCCTAAATTTCTTGTGTAGGATGTTCATTTTGGGAAAATGATTAGAACACTCAATCGACAAGGAGCAGTCTCCAAGACACCTGCCACCACATGACAAATTACATTTTTTATCCTAACAGAAGAAGATATAAAGTACAAATGTGAGAACATCTTTTGCAAACCCACAACTCAAGCTTGCAGGATGATGCCTTTTTAGCCGCCATCATTCAATATAGGTTGCAAACAAAGGTCAAGGTATTAGGCTTTAGGTCTTTTTTGTAATGCAATTAGTTTTTGACATGTGTCTTCTTAGGCCCGAGGCTTGTTTTGCTCCCTTGTGTTATAAAAGGGAATTCAAGGCCAAGAAGAAGGATTCCAGACTCTTGATTTGTATGCATTAGAGAAACCTTAATATAACAACAAAGAGTCTTCTAGCAGTTTGGTGACTCACTATAATATTTTCTTGAATGTATCAATTTTATATTGAAAATCAATAAAGAGAACATTCATTTCTAGCTCATATCGTTTATGCTATGTTGTATGAATTTTTGTGTTAATGACATGCAATTTGTCATCTCCAAGGGGGAATGTGTATTTTTGGATTGGTTTCATTTCAAGCTAAATGAACTAAATTGTATTAGGTGCATCATAAATAATAATAGGAATCATTGTGTTATTGCATAAGAAACCATTAAAATGATTCATCCATTAAATTTTCCATAAATATCTCAGCAGGGAACACAACATGATGCAAATATTTGTAATGTAAAATTATAAATGACTTGACATGTAAAGATACATGTAAAGATAATCACAAAGTACAATTTCTCCCACATAATTACAAACAATTACTCCCACATAATCACAACATTTAGATTTCACCAAAAAATATCAAGAAAATAATATCAAATAGATAATATACTAATCGCATACATCATACATGTAAATCATTGCATTGATCTTCTTCTTCATCCAACTCTTTGTTTGTATCTTATGATTCAGAATCGACATTGTAAGGATTATTGGTCATATCATCATCATCATCATCATCATCATCATCATCATCATCATCATCATCATCATCATCATCATCATCATCATCATCATCATCATCTTCATGAACATTAACTCCTACATCATTGTGATCTTGTTCCTCTTCTTCGACATCTTCATTGGGCACATCATCAACTAACTGTTGATCCTAATCATCATGTACATCATCTTCTAGTTCTTTTGTATCTTCTTCTTCCTTGACATTAGACTTTACCGACCTTCCTCTAGGATCATCTCTAACAACAAATGACCAACCTGGTTTATGTGGAACCTCTGAATAAAATACCTGCTCACATTAGCTTGGAAGAACATAGGGCTCATTTCTAGCTCACTCAAATGATCTTGTATTGACCATTGTAAATCCATTATCATGTTCAATAATAGTTTTGTTAGGATCATTTTCATTTAATCATAACCTATACCATTAGACAATGAAAATAACTAATTTGAAGGACCTAAAGTCACACTCAAGTATATCATCCAAAATACCATAGTATCGATTTTTTGAGACTTGAGGATGTATGTCGCTTCTAGATGAAACATTAGTCACCTAAAATACTCTAGTTGTCCCAAAATCACAAGTTTTCTTTGTGCCATCCAACTATTTGATGCAAAATTTATGACCATTGCACCACATAGCCTTATGGTGTTTCACCTGCAATATGTCAAACATGTAAAAATTATTGCATCGCCAGTTGATAAACATATTTATTCTTGGTTGAATGTATGCAAAAAACAACATATATATACATCATTACAATTCAAAAAAATTAAATGATATAGGTGATTGATATATTTATACGTACTTATTTATCTCTTAAACCATATATCAAAACAATTTACCTTGGTGTAACATTGGAATCTCCATTACGATGAGCTTCTTTAACCAATGAAGTCACACCTTCCCATGTTAATGTGCGACCAGATTGTTGACATTGTTCAATCCATACCATCATCCAATCAAGATTGTTACACATGTAGTGCATCCCACACTCAAGCAACTGTAGAAAAAATAACTAGAAATTTACAACTGATGTATATTGAAGATTAAGAATTAATTAACTACAATATATATAAAAAACCAAATGTAAAATGTATTCAGATTAATATCCATGAACATCCAATAATTACCTCTCACTTTCCTCAATCTACTTTTCCCCATCAGGTACTCCCCTTCGAATTTGTTAATGGAGTTGGGATCCCAAATGCGATCTACATGGATCTTTGCTACAAACTTAGGAAAATATTCAATAATGTACACCATAGTCTGGTATACCATATATCCCTCCACCATAGAACTCTCAAGATGTGCTCTTTGTCAAACCAAAGCCTTCAAAAATTTCAAGTGACTCTCAACCATCCACATTGACCTTGTGTGTACAGGTCCACACAATTCAATCTCCCCAACTTAGTGTATGAGGTAGTGTTCTTGTGCATTTCACACATTAGATGAGGAATTTTTGTCTTCCAATATTTTATCTTATTTATGGATTTCTTTAGATGACAACCATCTACAAGTGATTCAAGACGCAAATATATTAATGAGAATTAATGAAGTAATATACAATATATTATATAACAAATTAAAAAAATGGCAAATATAATACCTATACAACAAATAACGCTACTTACCTCATGTATTTTCCAAGATCATATATAACTTTCTTGACATTATTATCAAAGTGGTCTGGGAGAGATAGAGGTATAATGTAGTGCAACAATTATAATATGATCCTTTCATTGTTTTTTCAAAACTAGTACTAAACATAATACAATGAAAAGTAAATGCAATATACAAATATATAGAAAATATACAAGAACATGAATTGCCTTAATGAAGGTATGTCAATCATGCATTTTCATCCCTGGCCCAAATTCACTTTTCTTTGTTATGAGATTGTTTATGTTAACAACAAATCCTGTGGGAAAATGAATTTTTCGCATGACCTCTTTTATAGCATTGCTTTGCTGCTCCATTAATAACTAAGGAAGGTCACTTATATTAATTTGGTCTCCATCGCTATTTAATTGAATGAATTTTTTCATTGCATGATTGGATTCTTGAATGTCATTACAAATTTTGACAATTTTTTCTTTGTCATGCCTTCCATCCAATATTTTCCATAATGTCTCTGTTATATTCTTTCCAATATGCATAGTATCAAACAAATGCACAATTTGTAGCTACTCATAGTAGGGCATCCTACTAAATTGTCTAGGATAACTTTTTAGTCCCTTTGGAAGGTGGTAATTAATGCCTTGACGATCTTCATGAAGCATATAAGTTTAAAAAGTTAACAACGACAATCATCATCAATTACAACATGAGTAAACAAAACATAATATAAAAATACAAATTCCAAACATATCATATATGATAGATAAACAATTAGATTAAATGACATTACCTTGATTAATTCTATTATATTCCAACTTCCATAGGTGACGTGTCATTCTTCGTGGTTTTGATGTAGTCTTTGCTTTCCCATTGAAAAGATGTCTTTCAGTAGTTTGGAGGAAGTGCCTATACTCATCAAACACCTACTTTCCTAAACTTGTTGAATGACGTGATTTCATCTTTGAACCACAAACTGGACATGCAAATTTTCCCTTTGTTTGAAGACCCGCAAGATCATGTATAATTTAATTAAATATGTTAATTTTTATAATTATATATTGAATGGATTTAAAAAAAAAAATCCATGATTTAAACTATAAAAAATTAAATATTATTAAAGCGCACAAGTTGAACATTATAACATACCACAAAAATGTGTTAGCCCTAGGGCATCATGAATTTTCCATACAAGCATTGCGTGGAATTGAAATTGTCTTTGTCCTATTGGTATAGAGACACCATACATAGTGACACCATTCCATAAATCCAACAACTCATCGATAAGAGGCTCGATATATACATTCATATCTTTAACCTAGTACTTACCTAGTTGAATGAAGAAAAACATTACATAATTATTATAACCATTTTACTGCAATATATATAATTTAATGTATATGACTATAAAATGAAAAAATACTTGGAACAATCATTGCCAACATTATGTGCTCCCTCTTTATTGACATCCATGGAGGAATGTTATTATTGATAACAAAAATAGGCCACACCGAGTAAATAGATCTCAACTCTCCAAATGGATTGATACCATCCGTTGCTAATGAAAGCCTGAGGTTATGAGGTTCTTCTTTAAAGTGTGGCCATTTTTCCTCTATGTTTGTAAATGCATAACCATCCACATGCATTTGAAGAATGTCATCTCGACTTCTATTGCGTGCATGCTAATCCATAAATTGCGCCAAGATTTCGCACCTAAATAATCATTGCAAACATGGAATAATGAGAATATACCGAAGAACCTCACGAGGCACCTTTTTTGTTAGTTGATATGTTCGATATCTATTGATATGACATTTAGGGCATTCTATTGCAAATTCATGTTGTTTATGATATATAAAATGATCATTGAGACATGTATCTATTTCTTGATACTCCATTCCAATATCTTTCATAATGGCAAATAATTCTCGATATGAGCGAGGTAGAATATTTTATGGTGGTAACAAAAAGTCACCTATCAATCTAGAAATTTTTTTTTTTTGGTAATATAAAGAATATTAATGGTACATAATTCACCTTTTATTTACTAGTGATGAAATAACAACAAAAATAGATGAAAAAAGATGGCATATATGACATACCTTAACATACGTGAGATTATTATGTTGGATAAACCATTCATAACCTTCAAGTTCACCAACAACAATACAACAGAGACAAGAGTTATTTGGGAGCCTTCATAAATGTGCTCATATGCCTTCTCAAGTATAGGTAAATCATGAACAACATCAAAGTCATCTTGATCATCATGATCAGTTGTGCCAGTACTAAATGTGTCATGGATCAATGTATTTGTATCATCATCTTCAACTGTATTTTTTGGCGCATGATCATCTTCTTCCATAGGATCATTATCTTCAGCTTTGATATTTACACCTCCATGTTCTTCCACTTAAAAAAGAACATTCTCCAGGTCGTGGTAGTTCATATCATGTGCCCTAGGACACCCCACCTATATAAAAATGATCAACATAAATAAACCATGATCATGATATCATTAACAAGTGATTTTTTATGTATATAAATTGTTAAAATGATATAAACATTTACAAATGCAATCAATATAAATACAGATAATGAACAACTTACCAATGGACGATAATCATGCCCCCCTTCAATGTGACCATGCTGCCTACAATTTTTCTCAGTTGTTGTGATTAAAATTCTTCTAGTCTTTAAGCCCTTACAATTTTTGCAAGGACAATAACATTTCCCATCACCTTTTATTTTCAAGCTAGACCACAATCTAGCAATTGTCTCCTTATTTTGTTCTTCATTGATATTATCTAAAATGATTTTTCTTCACAGGCAAAAAAATCGAGCTATGGAAAATTCGGTCTATAATCTTCACAAACCAAGCAAAAAGATGTCACAAGTACAGAAAACACTGTTCACGTGTGGTTTTTTTCCTTTCATTTTTTCACTTTTCTATTTTTTATCAGAATTCAAACAAATGTCGAGCAAGATTTTGATGATAACTAGTTTCGTTGGAATTTCTGACGAACATCGGGCAATATTTAAAAAAAATAAAATTGACACAAATTGCTTTGTAAGATCTGACAAAACGAAAGAAATCACATAGTTCATTGAAAAATGCACCCAAATGAGTTAGTGTAATGTCTTGAGAGTGAGATATATAATTGAGGCCATAACCATCCATATTTGGTTTGATATTGAGGGGTTCTAAAATGCCTTGATCTTATAATTTGAACCCTTTGCCTTGATAATGCATGCTTTGACACATCTTTTTACTAACTGGATATTTGTTGCTTTTGAAACAAGATGTGAGTCCATTTTGAGGGGGATATGTTATGGAATATTGATAGGCTCATGGAGTAAACTAGATCAAATGAAGGTGGAGGAACCTATTTGATATGTAGGGGGTTCATGGACAAGTTGGGTAGAGGTGATGAGATCATGAGGTGGATTAGGATCATGAGGGGGATTAAAAGACATGATAAGGAATTGAGATATAATTGGATCATAAGCACAATTAAGAAGAACAATGAGATCTTGAAAGAGATATGGAGGATTATGAAATGGATATGAAGGGATACTTTAGTCTTGACAAGGAGGAGGATCATCAAATTCTATTTTTAGGGTGATTTGCTCTTGAATTTCAATGAGATCATTGGAAAGGATGAAAGGGATATCTTGATTTTGCTCAAGGAGTGGATTATGAATGGGATGTGGAAGGAAGTTTTTCTCTTTAGATAGAAGGGGATCATTTTGGATGGAATGATAAGGGATAGTGTGATCATCAAGGGAAATGAGATATTTGTCAAATATTGGATGCAATGGAAAAGCTTTGGGATCTTGATATCAATTTGTTTTAAGAGATTATATTCTATGTTTTTAATTATCCTCTTGACATTGGGTTGGAATTTTGATATATATGGGGGATTTTGTAAAGGATTCAATATTTTGACATTAGGGGGATGGAATTTGCATGGGACTCTCTGGAACGGGAGCATATGCTTGTTACTACTTATCAAGTTGCCATTAATTTTATGTTCAAAGTTATTCTATATACTCTAGTCAGTTATCTCTACTGAGATATTCAGTCGGTATGCACAGTCTAGTCGGTTATAGAAGAAAGTAGTCTCAGAGCATAGTATACATAGAGTTGTCTACCGAGTATCATCTCATGTCTACCAAGCAGAAAATATGACACACCGAGTTGATATACACCGAGTGAAACGTGTTACCAAATTCATTGAACCTAGACATACATATGGAAATGTGTTACAAGATCGAGGAACATCTAACTATTATCGCATTGGAAATTGCACTTAAAGATTTTGTACGATTTTGAGGTCATCTAACCAATGAAATATTTTGCATGGTTATTCATTCGATAAAACATGTTTGTAAGATCGAAGCAATGAATGGATCACCGACATAAGAGATATATTTATACAACATGGATTAAGGTCAGACATATACATGTAGCATGATAGAAAGGAAGATATAGAAATATATGAAGCAAGACATGTGAAAGCACTAAGTGTTATGACTATTATAGAGACACAGAGGTCACCGAAAAGGATTTTAGAGAACAATCAAAGAACAGAGTAAACATAATGGTTTACCGAGTTACTATATGGGTTATCAAGGTATGCTATAAGCAAGGTAATCTTATTCTGAGCACATAGAATCTACTATAACATTTTAGATGTAAAGCTGCAAATATTTGTAATGATTTTATTGTAATATTTTGAAGTTGTAAGAGAAACCTTTAACAAGGTAAAAGACTCTAATCAAGTCTATAAATTGTAAAGCCTCTAACTAGGTGCAACATTTAGATTAAGTGTTGTAAATTCCTTTAGCAAGGTAGATCTAATAGATCTTGATACTCCTAATAGGATAAGCTATCAGAAATAGCTAAACATGTAGCTCTAACTAAGCAACCTTTATTATTGCAGTAGTGAAGTTGTGGGTGCCATCCCCACCACAGTTTTTCTCTCTAACTAAGAGTTTCTACGTAACCAAAATATATGTGTTATGGAGTGAATCATGTATGATTTTTATCTATTTGTTTTAGCTTTATATTATGTTACTGCACTATTCGGTTTATATATAATAGTAAAGTTATTGTTGACGAAAAGTTTTGGAGTACTGATTCACCCCTCCCCTCTCAATACATTAGCCTTCCATATTGGGACTAACAATTGGTATCAGAGCTTCAATCTTGGAAAAGGGTTTAACTGCCTAAAGAGAAAGATCTTATCAATGGAAGGCTATAAACAGTCTTGGAGGATTGTGTATCTACAAGAAGAGTTGGATCATGCTAATTAAGTGATTATAGACATGCAAAGACAAATACAAAAATATCTGAAAGTGAGAAGAAGTTTATCTGATGAATTGCATGACTCTCAAGAGTTAGTGGAACAAATTGAGACATCGTCTAAGAACAGTATATCTGAAGAGACTGAAGAAATGATTGGAGTATTGAAAGAAAAGAACAAATCACTAGTTGATCAACTAAAAGCAATGAAAAGAGAACATGAACATTTCAGTACATAGATGACTAAAAATCTTGATGCATTGAGAACAACCATGGATAAAGTAAGAGATCTAGAAAGAGAGAAACAACAACTTGAAGTCCTAGTATCTGATAAGGATGATGAAATCACAATGATGACTGGAATTCAACAAAACCTGTCAGATCAACTACGTTATGCACATCATGAAGCAAATTTGAAAGATGATGAGAATCAAGCATTGAAACTTGAAGTATCAAGATTGATCGATGAACTTGAAACAGAGAAGAAATCCAAAGAAACACTGAAGAAGAGTTATGAAGCATCAAAGATGTTGGATGAGCAAATGAACACAAGATGACCCAACAAAGATGCAGGACTCAGTTACAAAGGAAAAGACTCTACCAAAAAGGAAATCCATACTACCGAGAGAGGAGAATCATCAAAGCAAGCTGGAATCATGAAGAACATCAAAAGAAAGAAGCCAATTTGCAACTACTGTAGAAATCAAGGTCACACTGCCAACATGTGCCAAATCAGAAAATGTAAGCAACCAAATGTCACTAAGTCCAATGGTTATTGTTACAACTACAATAGATATGGTCACACATCTAATCAATGTAGGACAAAGTCTGTTAACAATTATCAGAAGGAAAAATTCAAAGGGTTTTGTAAAAACTATAATAGATATGGACACAGTACCGAGAAGTGTTGGCTTAAGCAAAAGAACTATATATGGTCTACACGCTGAGAAAATGCTAGAGGTTACTAAACTCACACAAATCCTTACCGACAATATTCTGCAGTACCATGGGATCACAATACAAGGATATGGTGTGAATGTTGTGGAAGAAATGGACATATAAGTGCCAAGTACTTTATAAGGTTTGGGATGAACAACCGAAGATCATGGAGAAATCCTGGTATGGCATGTTTTCATTGTCACAAAGTTGGACACTTGGCTAGAGATTGCAGAGATCAACCTAGAAAAGACACTGAGGAAATAAAAGAAAAATTAAAGATGATTTGGAAAAAGAAGGAAATTGTGTCAATTGATGAAAGCACCTTACCTACCGAGTTAGGTGCTCCTATTCCAAATTAATCAGTAAAGGTATGAAGGGACTGCATTCTTGCAAGGTTAAATCTTAACAGTTCCTATTCTATTATGTACTTAATTCAGAATCTGCATAGTTAAAGATGTATTAGTAAGTTTGAAATTCTATCAAAGTCTTTTGGAGCACTTTACAGGAAACCTATCAAGTTAGTGAATACAGGAAACCTGTCAAGTCAGTAAATGAAGGAGGTTTGGTTACTCAGTTAAAGCAAAAAAAAAAAAGGAAGAAAGTTTAGTGGAACCGAGTGCATTTAATGTTTTTGACCTAACCCGCACGGAGCCCGATAAGGGTTTTTATATACTTAAAGCATTTTCGCGGTCATGTTTATTTACCAAGTTTTTGAGAGAGTATAGCAAAGTGAATCTAAGGCGATCAAACCTCCTACAAAGAAAATTCAAGGTATTTACATCAATCTCAATGCATTGTTAAGCTGGTTTACCGATCTTATCAAGTTGCTATTATCTGCTAAGTGTGAAGCCTCTGCCGTTTGAAAATCCTGAAACCCTAAGGATCTTTTGTTAGTTTTTATCTGAAATCTACAAATGGCACCTAAGATCCAAGATCCCATTGTTGTCAAGAATGTTGAAAATCCCTCACTAAAATACTCTTTGACTCCCAAAGTTGCATCTGAACCGGATGACAAAACCGCATTTTCACTCATCCTGGATAGAGTGTTATTAGTCGAGGATGTGAGATTCTTCACCAAATGTCGTGCTGAAGAACTCGGTCATGTTGAAATCAAAGACACCTATGATGAATTATGGACAGATGGTAAATTGAATAGCAAGTATGAGCACATTAAGATCAAGGGATTAACTGAAGCCCTAACCTATCCTCATGTGTTCAAACCCCAGTGGGTCAAGTTTGTTCTAAGCAGAGTTCATGATGATTTCATGTGGTTAGAGGAGAAACTATTTAAGATTACCAAGAAAATCATTCATTTGATTACCGGTTACCCTATTTATGATCATGCCCGAGCCCAAAAGATGATTTCATAGAAGGAATTGATCAGTTTAACTGAAGTGGAATCAGATTGCAGAGGATTGAAATTGAACAATGTCACTGATGCAGAACTAAAATTTTCCATTAGAGTAATAGGTTACTGTTTCTTCCAATCGGCAAGGGAAAATAGTGTACCTTGTGCAGCAGTAGACCTAGCATACAAAATTGTGAAAAAGGGAATGAAAATTGATCTTTGTGAGGTGTTCTTGAAAAACCTGTTTGAGAATCCGAACACCATTAGGAAGCCAAAGAAGAACAACTCAACTAAAACACTAAATTTTGGATCACTACTTGTATGCATGTTTTTCTATTTTGAAAAATTATTTCCATCAGTCGATAAAGTTGTTTGGGAACTACACCGACCAATCACCCATCAGATAAATGACTTCATTAAGAAGATAGGAGATAATTTCAATGATATTATGGATGATTACTTCAATAAGTTCCAAGAGAAAATGCATAACAGGTACTGGATTCCACCCCAGCTAGCGGAGAAATACCAAAATGACATATGTTTTGAAGTAGACACTGATTATTGTTATGTGAATGTTGTGGAACCAAGAACTTAATCTTTGTCACCTATGGGATATGAGATTGATTTTGACATCACACAACAGCAAATTGATGCATTTCTTACATTGCCAAGACATGCTACCGAGCTGAGGTATGGAACCTATGAAGAAGTGAAAGAAAAAGTAAAAATGAGCATTGTAATACCTAAAGCTACAAGAAAGGCAACAAACATGATTAAGGCATTATCAGAGAAATTCGGAGAAGATTCTTCCTCCCACCTATCAAAGCCACTTTAGCCATTACCGAAGAGGAATCTGAAGCCCAAGAGGTAGCTATAACATTGAGCACCAAATTGCCTAAGGGAAAAGTGTTGAAAAGAAAGAAAATGGATTCATCAAAGGCCTCTTCGACTCCACCAGCAAAGCGACCTAACACTAGAGCATCTACAGCTTCACCGAGTAAGAAAGCAAAGAGTGTTACTATTCCTAAGGTAACAAAAACTTACAAGAAAACTACTCGGAGACTCATTTTGGCAAAAGAGTCTAGTGACACCGAATCTGAGGATGCAAGCAAATTTCAGATTATCAAGAGTAAGAAGGTAAATGCACATAGTGTTGAAAATTTATGTGCTAATCTGAAAGACTATGATGGATTTGGAGGATTTAGATATGTTAAGTATGAAACTAGAAATAACGATGAAAAGAGACAAATTGAAGAAGCTGTCTTCTACACACTTCTAAAATTCCAGTTGGCTCCATTGGAACTATCTAAGTCACTTCCAAATGAATTATATTTACATATTGATAATAGGTGGAAGTATGCAATGGACTTGGAGAAATAGATTAGAGAAAGAAGTTTGGTACATCTCTTTCCTGACATGTCAGTAACTGAAATAAAGGAACATCTGACAACCTACAACTCAAAGTTTCTCGTCAAACAAAGAGCCTTAAAATTGATGAATGGGCTGTATATTGAAGTAGAAAATGAGACAAAAGCACAGTGGCAAGAAATCTTTAAAATCAAGGATGTTGGTGAGAAAGCTACAATTGAAATTGTTGATGTCACCAAGCAAGATCTTGATGTTACCGAGCAAGATCCTACTGACACCATTCAAATAGATGAAGATATCATGGATACAGAGGCACCAGAATAGGAAATGATAAAAGGCAATGCATATGAAAAACTTGTATCCAGTGAATCAGTCTTGGAACAAGTTCAACCTTATCCACCGGTCAATCAACCTATCTCAACCGAAACCCCTCAGGATACAGATCAAGGCACTGAAGGTCACAAGTCTACAGCAGGAGAAGGTACTACTCAAGAAAAGATGTCTCAAGCACCTTCTAGCACTGAAAATGTTGTAACTGAGACACTAAGTACCGAGACACCAAAGGACTCTACAGAGGCTAAAGAAACCAACCAAAGTGAAGCCTCTACCAAGCAACCTACCGAGGGTCATCAAGCCTCATAAGCCATTGTCTTAGTTCCATCAGTGAAAGGTAAAGAAAAGAAGATGAAAAAGCATAGTTTTAAAGTTGATTTGTCAAAACTAATAGTGTTGCCCAATGTTGATATATCCAAATTAAAGGGGCAAGCACTCATTGATTTGGGTGAACTATGCAAAGCAAAGGCCGAACAAGAGAAGCAAATGGCGATTCAAAAGAAAAATAAAGTACTTCAGAAGTTGAAAGCACTATTAATAGATATGCTACCTGAAGTTACAGTGTCAACAGATGTAGCCATCCACATTCAACTAGATGAACTCCTAACAAAGATAGAGACATCTAGAGTAGATGCATCAGAATATCTAAGCAAGCTAAAAGACAAAGAGCTCACTACAAAAATGATAGAAGAGGTACAGAAAGCTATAGCTATTGGCAAAGTTAAACTTGTCAAATTTATTGTTGAGTTGACTCCTCAACTCAAGAACATTCATTATTTATTTCAGAAACTCTGTACATTTTCTTTATTCATTGAAGACATCAAAAAAAAAATAGAAGCAATTGAGAAAGAGATCACTGATCTGTCAAATAAGTTGACCACAGAGCCAAATTTAGTTCAAAATTTCTATACAAAGCTACAACAGCTCATGGCTCAACAATTGGACCTAAGAAATGAAGAACACAAGATCAGGATGGACATAATGACACTTCAGACATTATTCCTTCCTCATCTTTCATCTGTCCAAGAACAGATCAACCGAGCCACATACTTGTCCACTACACAAGAGGGAAGCACTTTAGATGGCTTAATATCATTATTGGCTGACATTCAAGCCCAAAATTCTTTAATGGACAGTGTAAAGGATGCACTCTCTGTCGCTCTCATCGAAGCATGAACAAAGTACAAATCCATTTTTGACCAGTTGCCACCACCGAATGGTAACTAAGTTTTGATGTTTGTCAAAAAGGGGGAGTGATATAGTATTAGAGGAGTGATATAGTATTCAAAGCATCAAAGTATAGTATCAAGCAAAAGGAGTGTAGTATACAGGGGGAGTATACCGAGCCAAGTGAGTAGAGTATCCAAGAGCAGAGTACTGAGCAGTAAACAAAACAGTAAGCAAAGAACAAGTGCACATAGAACATTGATCACCGAGCATGCAAAATCAGAGTTTTGTATAGTATATCGATAAGGGGAGTATATCTGGATTTACTATTTCATTGACTATTGTATATACTGTCAGTATAGTCAAATTTTGCAAGTATATAGATTATTGAGTTATAACTTTGAAAGTAGTTGTTGTCAAACATCTCAACTAATGTCAAAAGGGGAGATTGTTACTACTTATCAAGTTGCCATTAGTTTTATGTTCAAAGTTAATCTATATACTCTAGTCAGTTATCTCTATCGAGATATTCAGTCGGTATGCACAGTCTAGTCGATTATAGAAGAAAGTAGTCTCAGAGTGTAGTATACACTAAGCTATCTACCAAGTATCATCTCATGTCTATCGAGCAACAAAGATGACACACTGAGTTGATATACACTGATTGAAACGTGTTACCAGATTCATTGAACCTGGACATACATATGGAAATGTGTTACAAGATCAAGGAACATCTAACCGTTATCACATTGGAAATTGCACTTAAAGATTGTGTATGATTTTGAGGTCATCTAACCAATGAAATATTTTGCATGGTTATTCATTCGATAAAACATGTTTGTAAGATCGAAGCAATGAATGGATCACCAACATAAGAGATCTATTTATACAACATGGATTAAGATCATACATATACATGTAGCATGATAGAAAGGAAGATATAGAAATATATGAAGCAAGACATGTGAAAGCACTAAGTTTTATGACTATTACAGAGACACAGAGGTCACCAAGAAGGATTTCAGAGAACAATCAAAGAATAGAGTAAACAAAAGGGTTTACCAAGTTACTATATGGGTTACCGAGGTATGCTATAAGCAAGGTAATCTTATTCAGAGCACATAGAATCTGCTATAACATTTCAGATGTAAAGTTGTAGATATTTGTAATGATCTTATTGTAATATTTTGAAGTTGTAAGAGAAACCTTTAACATGGTAAAAGACTCTAATCAAGTCTATAAATTGTAAAGCCTCTTACCAGGTGCAACATTTAGATTAAGTGTTGTAAAATCCTTTAGCAAGGTAGATCTAACAGATCTTGATACTCCTAACAGGGTAAGCTATCAGAAATAGCTAAACATGTAGCTCTAACCGAGCAACCTTTATTATTGCAGTAGTGAAGTTGTGGGTGCCATCCCCACCACAACTTTTCTCTCTAACCAAGAGTTTCTGTGTAACCAAAATATATGTGTTATGGAGTGAATCATGTATTATTGTTATCTATTTGTTTTAGCTTTATATTATGTTACTACACTATTCGGTTTATATATAACAGCAAAGTTATTGTTGAGGAAAAGTTTTGGAGTACTGATTCACCCCTCCCCTCTCAGTACATTAGCTTTCCATATTGGGCCTAACAATGCTAGAATTGGGTTTTGCAATTTTGAGGCATGGAAGGGACTTAAATCATGAATTTGATTAGCTTGGAAACCTATTGTGGATGGCCCTTGGGAGGTTAAATCATTGTATATACCATTTGATGGAGATGGCATAGATTTCTCTTATGAAACTTTAGGGGATGAGGAAATGGTGGGAGATATGGAGGATAATTAAGGATAAATTTCTTTGAAATGAGCAATCGCTAGAAATGGGTAGATGATCATGTTTGGGAATAGTCTCTTGTGTATGACCTAGTTTTTGAAGCAAAATTTTGAAAGTTTTGGGTTGGGATTTTCATGTTTGGGTGATCTTATTTGTGATTTTACTTCGATGTTTGTGTGTTGCAAGGTATTTTTTTGATTGACCTTTGTTGTAAGACAAGTGACACATTAACTATGTTTAGTTGATGTCCAAAGGGTGGCATGTTTCCAACTACACTTGTGTTTGTTTGGAACACACTTTATGGTGCATTTGAGGACATAAGATAATGTTCATTGACATGCAATGTGACTGGAGGAAAATTTAGTTGTGTAATTGTATGTGACCTTGGTAGGGGTTGACTTTTTTGCACAATTACTTGTGGTAATTGGGTTGTGTGCTTGCTTTAGGAACACCTAGTTGCATTGGAAAAAAATTGGTTAAAAATTTGGTGGTGATCGTAGTTGAATTATACCAAACATTGGTTGCACGATATTACCCTTTGGTTGTGTTAGGTTAAGATCTAGTTGAGTTGGGTTATAAAAATTTTGATTCGAGATTTGATTAAATAGAGTTTGATATAGGATTTGATCAAATGAAGTTTGATTTGGGATCTTTTATTTTGGCTTCTGGGTGAAAGTCATTTCTTTCCATGTTGATTTGAGTGAAGATGGATTTTGTTCTGAGTTTCTTAAATCTGTTCATAAGATTTATTTTTGTTTTGGTGTCATATTTTGATTTTATTTTATATGTGCTAAACCAAAAGGTAAATTTACTAATGTATTTGACATATGCACCAATTTGCCCCATGGATGCGCTAAATTAAGTAACATATGCACTATTTCATGTGAAAAAAGTGTCATTTGGTGTTGTAAAAGCACTAATTTGGGTGACAAATGTGCCAAAATAATTATCAAATGCTCTAGTCTGGTTATTTTGTCCTTTTGATTTGTTTTTTATTTTTGTTTTTCAATTTGATTCAAACCAGAGACTCATTTTCAGACTTGTGTTTCCTTGTGATGGTTTTCCTGAGTTGATTATTTGAATTTTATGGAAATTATAATGTGCTTCTTGACATTGTAATATTTTATTAGTTTATGGTTATGATTCAGTTTTACCATGATGGTTTAGTTTTCTTATATGGGAATAAATTGATTATATACTATAGATGGTTATGAGATATCTTTATGATTTGTGGTTCACATTTGATCCCTAGAATTTAGGAGAATGTTAGGGGGAGTGGCTTCCAAGTGAGTGTTGAGTCCCCTAAGTGGTTGCCAAGAGATCTCATTGTGTGTTTTTATTAATCAAGTGATAACCTTAATGAATTTATTTATGGGTTGGGTAGATTTCACATTAAGAAGATAATTATGGTGACCCACTCATGGCTAGAGTGTTATTTTAGGCTTGGGATGAGATTGGGAAGGCCTTGTTGGCATGACTATACTCCCTTGTCTTCATGAGAAGTTGAGCTGGTTTTGCATGGGTGTCACTTTGGTGCCAAGGTCTAGAGAAACTTCCACAATAACCTCTAATGATAGCATGTGATGCCAATTTGCCATGTGTGTCCTAGGTCTCAACCTATTTTACAAGAGTCTATGGTTAGTCTTTATTTTATGGTTAAGTCTATACACTTAGTTGATAAAATATTGTTATTGTTTTCATGTTTATACTTTGTGTTTCTTTGGGGGTTAGGTGTCAACCTAGGTTTAGTGTGTGTGGGGCCTTTTATCACTGTTTGAAGAATAGGGGGTGGTTCCTTTTTGGTTCCACATGGTCAAGTGGTTTGATGCCTTCTTCCATTGGGATTTATCTTCGCTAGATGTCTGTGAGTGATGGATGCTTCTACTTTTCTTCATTTCTTGTGCTATGGGTTCTTGGAGCAAAAGTATATCATGATTTCCTATTTGGAACAGATAATGTATATTTGTTATTATTGTTGTAATCAATTAGTGACATTATGATACCCTAGGGAAGGATGTTTATATATTCAGAATTAATTTATTCTTGTGCACTTATGTTTTAAATGATCATGTATAACCTATGCAAGCAATTCTTAATGATTTGTTGTAGTTTAATGTATTATTGTTTCTTTTTTAAGAAAAAATATCTATTTTTTCCTAGTTATGTTTTCAGATCTCTAGGGTTTTCATGGTAGGCATTACACATCAGGCCAGATGCACGACAATAAAGGCTAGAATAATAAGCCAAGGATGTTATCAAAGCATCAAAACATGGATCATAGTGTGTCGACTTGAATTTCATCCTCAGAATGCTAACTGCAACAAGTTAGTTTCACAAAATACCAATGGATATGCTATAGGAAATCCAAACTCAACCAATGAATCAACATGAAATACATATAAAATAAAAATACTGATATTACCTTCATGGTTTATGTCTCGTTGTGTCCTAACTCCACTATTCCTGGTTGTAGATGGTGTGCTCTCAGATAAGCATTGATAGCTTCCAAGATGGCATATGAAGAATGGACTGATAACTGATAGTTTACAAATGCTATGATATGCAATACTACATGATTATGCTAAATGATTATGCTAAAATGCCAATTGCTATTTGCTTCAAGATTAAAACTCACCGATGCATAAGTTTTACAAATGATTTGGCTTGCAAATTCACTTGAAGTATAACTCTCTCTCAACTAGAACTCTTGATTTTATAGACTTTGAGAGGATAAGATGATGTGGCTCAGATCAACGGTCATGATCAAATCTACAGATTTGGATGGCTATGAGTAAAGGTGAAGGTTGAGAGAAAGGGGGAAAGAGAAGACAAGTGTCACTCATATCACCCTAACTGGGTTGCTGACTGAGGGAATCTAGGGATGGTTGGAGAAAATTTAGGCATGAGAGGACAAGTGGACTCAAGTCCATCCTAAGATGTAGGTATGTTGGAGAGAATTTATTTAATCGCTCATAGCCATTTTTATGTGTATACATTTTGCCCCTCTTTGAAATGATGTCAAAACAATATTGTTTCAAAGATTAAATCAAGTCTCGATAGTGCACCTGATGGAGATAAAAATTCTGATTGTGTGCCCCCTCAAGAGATTGATCGTGAAATTTTTGAAAAAATTATTTTGAACGATTGATCTCATGATAATTGATATAAAATTTCATCAATTAAATTTGTTTGTAAAAAGAAAATTAAATTGCCCCATTCAAAAGCATTAATTACCCTTTCAGATAGTAAATATAAAATTAACCAAGGTTAATTTTAATTTCATTTCATCCTTGTCAACTTGTGAAGAAAATTGTCTAGGTGAGGTGGCGAAATGGTGATTCCTATGGAGAACCATCGATTTGAGCATGTTCGGTGATATCAACAACCTCCCGAGTATGGGGATCCAGTATGTATCTTATCTCGAGCTTTGTTTGCAACTTGTCGTACCATTTTTCATGTTTGTTTTTTTGCGTGTTTTTGGATTTTTTTATTTTTTTGCGATTTTTTCGGTATTAGGTTAGCACATTTGCATTTAGTTTTAGCGCTTATGCATTTAGGTTTAGTGCTTATGCTCATGATAGCGCTTTTTGCTCATTTTTTTAGTGCATATGTTAAGGATGTTAGTGCATATGCATCGGTTAGCGCTTTTGTTTCGTTTGTTAGTGCATATGCATTGTGTGTTAGCGCTTTTGCAAGTGTCATGCATATGTGCTTAGGGTTAGCGCTTTTGTTGAAAAGGTGAGCGCATATGATTTGTTTAGCACTTATGTTCAAGAGTATAGCACTTTTGTTAAAAAGTTTAGCACATATGCTCTAAGTGAATGTTTTTGATAGATGTAAAAGCCATAAATCACTTTGTTGATTGAATTTGACGTGTTTGATGCACATGTATGATGAATAGGTACTTGATTGATTGATTGATTAATGTCGTTTGATTGATTGATTTGATTTGATTGGATAGATTATCTCTAAGAAATTGAGTTAGTTTCTGATGTAAGAGCATAACAGAGTTTTGATTTAACTGAGTGATTGATAGAAAACCATGATTGATAGGTTTTTAAATGATTTGATAGCTTAAGTTGCTTTAGTTTGATTTGATAGGTTAGTGATCGCTTTGATTTGATAGATAGATAAGTGATTATTGATCTAATTCTCTTGGTAAATAGGAGAAACTTGATGTTCTCCAATATCGAGAGAAATTCCTAGCGGTATGACATTTAGTGCCAGAGCTGACATAGGCAGAGGTCGAACATATAGATGCCTATGGATTACGTCATTTATTATATATGCCTGAGATTACCCATAATAGGAGATTATTGACGGTGTTAGCCAAGAGATGGCACAATGATAGGATTCTACACATCCCAGTGATCAACAAGTTAGTGCAGTATGATGTTCATGATCATGTAGGGATAGAGGCTTGCAGAGCCATTTTTGTTGATGAGAGAATCTCTAGAGGATAGACCCGATGGGAGGATATGGTTATGTATTATGAGACTCTCCCTCTGATTCTTACTGGTTTGATTGGAGGATTCATTTGTCCTGATAGGCAATCATGAGGTTTTGTTGTTGGATGGCATGAGATTCTTTAGAGTATGATGCAGCATGAAACTCGATATGCTTGGGGTGTTTGTATGCTTGCACATTTATATCATGATCTTCATTAGGTGGTGTATGATGAGAGTGCTAGTCTATCTACAAGATGCACACTATTGCAAATTTGGTGTTGGGAGCACATTGCTATTACTCAGCCTATCCATCATAGAGTGCGTGGAGAGAGGCATCCATATGTATATCTATATGCAGGTATCCTTACTTAGCATAAGCTGGGTAAGATGGAGTATTGGCATTCGGTGCTTGATTCATTGGATAGTATTACTTGGAGACCATATGTTGATTGTAAGTCATGGATGGATGATGCACGGGCATTACCATTTATTATGCAGAGTAGATATCTTATTGGTTGAACTCCTTACATTATTGAGCGATAGTTGATTAGTCGCATTCTTAGACAGTTTGGTATCATTCAACCTATTCCTATTGGTGTCACAATATATGCTCGACGGTACAGAGATAGGTAAGATTGGGGACCTTCTTTGTCTTTTGAGATTGCTCGCACAAAGTTTCTTGCTACTCCTAGAGTGGCTTATGATATGAGATTTCACATTCTTGATCCTGGTGTTATTGTAGATTATACTAGCTCATCCATTTCCTCGTATTACTGATCCAGCAGCTCCTCCTCCTAACTCGAGAGATGAGGATGATGATTCAGATGATCCAAGTGTCAGCAGATGGAGACAGAGATGAGATCTTAGAGCTTCTCAGAAGGCTAGGGGAGGTGGAGATGAGGGTGGGGATGGTGGTGGGGGTGGGGGTGGTAGGAGACTTGGACCAAGAGGAGGTCGATTAAGAGTCCATGGAGGACCGTTTGGACTAGTTGGTAGGATTGGGAGACCGCATCCTATGGGTGGGAGAGATGGTGGATAGATTGGGAGGGATACTGAAAGGGTAGGGATGAGATCACCTAGAGGGTTGCCATTGACAGGAGGAGGTAGGATGACTGGATTGGATGGGGGTTATGGGAGAGACATTGATTTTGGTCAGATTCAGCTAGACCCTAGGGTTATTGCAGCTCATGGTGTAGAGGATGAGGATCCAGAGGATCATGTTCCACTTATTAGATAGTGGGATCTGAGAGCTACTCTGACTGAGATTCCAGTAGGTGGATAGAGAGGTGGTGAGGAGGGGATTGGGGCACCAGAGCATGATGTGTTAGAGCAGGATACCATTGATAGTCTCAGAGCAGAGATTGATCAGCTTCGAGCACAGGTACAGACTTTCATGGCTAAGAGGGATAGAGATGTCAAGGGACAGTAGGATACTTAGGGTCTCCTTGATCATATTCAATAGGTTGGATCAGGCACTCTCTCAGCTGACACTATTAGAGCACTAGTTCGAGCCAGGAAGGAGACTTCTCGTTGGCGATGATTATACAAGGATGTAGTCACAGAGAGCCAGAGAGTAGGTAGCTATCATACCACCATATTGATGGATACTAGTAGTGGTGGAGTCATGGGACCTCCTCGGAGGAGTGGTGATCATGGGAGATAGGTATCTAGAGGATCTTCTCGCCCACAACCACAAAGACAAACAAAGTTAGGTGGTAGTGGTACAGGACAGTCGTGACTTGATTTCGAGGCACTTGTATTGTTTATCTGATATCATTGTATACTTGGAATTTTATTGTTTTATATGCAGACATGGACTCTATATGATGATCTATATGCATTGATTTTTTTCTTTCTTTTCCTTATGATAATGAACTATATGATGTAATGATAAATGTTTTTGATTTTTGTTTTTGATGACCATGGATGCAAATGAAAATAATATGAAAATGCAAATTTTTTATAGTGATGATGATTATGAATGCTATGTTTAATCAAACTTATAATGATAAATGATTATAATGATGAATGAATCTAAGTGCAAAGATGCAACTAAATGATCTTTAATGAACTTTTAATGATAATGCAAATAATAATGATGATACACTACATGGTTAATGAAATGCACTTAATTGAATGCAAACTAATGCAATTTTTTGGAATGCAACTAAATGATTTGAAATGATTCTAAAGATGAATGCACCTACGATGATCAAATGCAAATTGTTTTTGTTTGCCCAAGCATACTCAATCTTTATTTATGACCATTGATCTCTTAATGGAATGATATGCTTATAATGCAACTGACAATGAATGCTTATAATGTAGATGAATAATGAACTAATCTAAAATGATCTAACTAAAAATTATACTGCCATTCTTCATATGCTTGTCTTGTAACAGTGCTTGATTTCATCATTGAGCTTTAAAATGTTGTAAGAAAATACAAGCAACTTTACATAAAGATTCAAGATGGCTTGAGTATTTCTTACATGGATTTTGATATAGCAAGTTAATACAAGCAACTCAATATAATCAATTAAGTTGACCTGAGTATTGCTTGCAGAAAAGACAAGGATTATCTCCTTTCATGCATGACTTGGAACTTCCTCTTTGATCTTTTGCTAATCATATCCTGAGACAAGTACATACTTTAGTAAGAGATAAACCACAAACAATAATCAAAGAAAAATAAGCATGCCCCATCATAGCTTCTCTAGTCATGGACATCCTTGAGTCGCATAGAGTACATGATTAGCAATAAAATCCAGATATAAACACTGAATCTTGTATGTCATTCTCATGTTCTTATGGTCATTAACTAATATAATCATCTTGATGAATGATCTTTGATAATCTTTTATTACTTGCTGGTTGATTCTTCATTTTTTGAGTTTCACGATTCAGTTGTCATAAGATGCCTTGATCTTTGTTGCTTTGTTGCTCATTATCTGTTTCAAAACCCTAGATGTTTTTGGTTTTTCTAAGTTTCTCGAATGTTTTGGATTTTCAAAGATTCAAAAGATGATCTTAGCAAAAAATTTATTATGGATGTATGAATTGATCAAGATCCAAACCATGGTGGGATACTAATGTAAATTGATTGATTCTGATAAAATCTAAGACAGTGACTATGACAAGTGTGTCAAAGATTGATAATTGTTGGTAAGCTTCCTATTTCCTGCAAAATGGTTCAGAGCAATAGATCCGAAAGATGAAATGAACAAGATAGGATAGATGCACAAAGTGATCTCATAGATGGAGGAACTCACTTTTTAGATAGCGCCTATTTACCAGGTTTTCACCATCTAAATTTATTGCATTTTTTCTTTTGTTTTTCTGATTTTTTACTGATTTCTTCAAGACTTTATATGCTTTTTATTGATTTTTTTCAGGACTTTATATCTCAAGCATAGAATTTGTTGAGATGAATAGAATTGATAGGTTTATCAAAACAATCACCTTCAGGGGTAGATAACTTGTATGCTCCTGATCCATATGCTGCTACTATGACAAAAGGTCCTAGACAATTTGGTTCAAATTTTCCCTTCTTTTCTCAGTCTTGCTGATTTCTTGGATTCTCCCTTAAAACTATATCTCCAATTTGAAAAATGCATGGCTTGATTATGTGGTTATAAATTCTTGCCATTCTTTGTTGATATACTTTCAAATGATTTGTTGCATTTTGGTGACGTTCCTGAATCAATTCAAGTTCCTAGAGTCGAGAGACTTGTTGTTCTTCTTCTGGTATAAAACCTTTCAAGGATACTCATAGAGAAGGTATCTCTATTTCTATAGGTAATATGGCTTCTGATCCATAGACCAAACAATATGGATTTTCCCTTGTTGGAGTGTGGATGCTATTTCAGTATGCCCACAGAGAAGGATTTAGCTGAATGTGCCAATCTTTCTCATCTTCATTGACTATTTTCTTTAAAATTTTCAAAATTGTTTTGTTTGATGCCTCATCTTGACCATTTCCCCATGGATAATATGGAGTAGAAAACCTATGTGGGATATGAAATTGTTCACATAGCGCCTTCACATCTTGATTTTTGAATGGTCTTCCATTATCAGTGATAATGGTCATAGGAACTCCATAGCAACAGATTATATAATTCAAAATGAATGATGATATTTGTTTTCCTGTCAATGTTGTTATAGGCACTTCTTCAATACATTTAGTGAAATATTCAGTAGTAGTCAGAATAAACTTATGGCCATTAGAAGATGAGGGATTTATCTTTCCTACCAAATCAAGGCCCCATTGAGAAAATGGCCATGGTCCTGTCATAGGATATAATTCTTGTGCTGGTGCATGAATGAGATTCCCATGGATCTGACATTGTTTGCATTTCCTAGCATATGTGAATGAATCTCTCTCCATAGTAGGCCAATAGTAACCCATATGAAGAAGTTTCTTAGCTAGTGTTAAGCCACTTGAGTGTGTGCCACAAATACCTGCATGAACTTCGTTAAGAACTTTCTCAGATTCTTCTTGTTCAAGACATCTCAACAAAGTACCATCTAGATGATGCCTATATAGGATATCTACAATAATAGTATAGCGAGAAGACTGACGGATAAAATTCCTTTTTTGCTTGCGGGATAGGTCAAGAGGAAGGATATTCTCTTTTAAGTACTAATAAGTTTGACCGTATAAGGATTGACTGGTTCCTGATATATGGCAAATTTAGTAGATATGTTGGGATTGAATGGTAGGGGTTAAGATATCTTCCATGAGAAATTTTTAATGATGTTGATTCTCCTTATTTTGTAAGAGAGATGCTATTGTAGCCATTACATCTACTACTTTATTCTCATTTCTTGGAATTTGGGTGAATGATATTTCTTTAAAGTGTTCTTTAAACTCCTCTACCAATTGTTTGTATGGCATGAGCTTATCATCCTTAGTTTGATAATCATCATTTATTTAGTTGATGATAATCTGTGAATCACCATAGACATGTAATTCTTTGACATTCCATTCAATGGCCATTTTGAGCCCAATAGCCAATGCTTCATATTTTGCAGTATTGTTTGTGCATGGAAACCATAGTCTATATGATTTTGGAATTGTGTGTCCCTGAGGTGTGATGAAAAATATTTCTGCACCTGATCCATATTGTGTATAAGAACCATCAAAGTACAATTCCCAAAAGTTTGTACTTACTGTCAAAATGTTTGCATCAGGAAATTCAATGTGCAAAGGCATGTCATGTTGTAAAGGTGCTTCAGCCAAATGATCAGCAATGACCTGTTCCTTGATAGCTTTTCGGTCAACATACTCTATATTAATTTCACTTAGTATCATAAGCCATTTGGATAGTCTCCCTGTCAATGTTGACTTGCTCAACAAATACTTTAGTGGATCTATCTCTGCTATTAGTTTCACAAAATGAATCAACATATAATGTCGCAGCTTCTGAGTTGCAAATACAACTGCTAGACATGTCTTCTCTATTGAGGAATAATTTAATTCATAGCTAACAAGCATTCTACTAATGTAATACACTGCTCTTTCTTTTCCTTCTTCATCATGTTGAGCTAGGAGAGCTCCTAATGATACATTTGTTGCTAAGATATAGAGCAAAAATGGTTTCCCTTTAGTTGGTGATACTAGTACTGGAGGACTCATATAATATTATTTTATTTGCAAAAATGCTTCTTCACATTTTTGATCCCATTTGAATGGAATATTCTTATATAGAAGATGGGTGAATGGAAGACATCTATCTGCTAATTGAGAGACAAATCTCCTGATTGATTGCAATCTTCCTTGTAAAGATCTCAATTGACTTATGTTCCTAGGTGACTCCATCTCCATGATGGCTTTGACCTTTTTAGGATCGACTTCAATTCCATGAGCTAATATAATGTACCCAAGAAGTTTTCCAAAGGTTATTCCAAATGCACATTTTTTTGGATTTAATCTCAATTGACATCTTTCTAGCCTGTCAAAAATCTTGCTTAAGATATTTAAATGTTCTTGTCTTGTATGAGATTTTTCAAGTATATCATCTACATAATCTTCCATAAATGTATGCATCATATCATGGAAAATTGTTGTCATAGCCCTTTGCTAAGTCATTCCTACATTTTAAAGCCCAAATGGCATAACATTCCAACAATAAGTTCTCCATGCATAGGTGAAAGATGTATTTTCTTGATCTTCGAGTGTAATTCTTATTTGATTATATCTCAAAAAACCATCCATTAATGAAAACATATCATGCCCTGCTGATAAGTCCATAATTATATCAATGTTTGGTAGTGAGAAATCATCTTTTGGACATGCTTTATTCAGATCTTTGAAATCTATACAGACTCTTATGCTTTTATCTGGCTTTGACACTGGTACAATACTTGAAACCCATTTTGGATAAGCAAAAGGTCTTATAAAACCCATATCTAACAGTTTCTTCAACTCAGTTTTTACAAGAAGAGCAATGTGTGGATGCATCTTTTTTAGCTTTTGCTTAATTTGTTTTGCTTTTAAATCCACATTAAGATGATGCATGATAAGATCTGGATTAAGTTTCGGCATGTCTGCATAGGACCAAGCAAAATTTATTTGTCTTTTCTTAAAGAGTTCCATGTATTCTTTCCTCTCTTCATTTGATAATGAGGCAGTATAATGAAGTATCTTAGTATCATTTGATGTACCAATGTTTACTGCTTATGTTGGTTCTATCAGGATAGGAGATCTCTCCTAAAAATATGCAAGAAGAATGTCAAACGTTCCATTTTCTGGTGCCTCAAAGAGGTTTTCACCATCAGATACGTCCTTTATTTTCCCTTTTGATTGATCTAGTGTTGCCATGAAATGGTTTTCAACGGTAGGTCTCTTTCCTTGTTGTATTTCAATTTTGCAACTAGAAAGTTTGCCATTCTCCTGATTACAAGACTCGTTACTTGATTCTGTAATGGAAGATATCTTAGGTGTGATGGGTTCAATAGCATTAAGATACACAACTAAGTCATGATCATTGGAAAAGACATTTAGTTTAGGTTTTTCTAAATTATCCCAATCAATTAGTTTAAGATGAAGAATGGGTAAGTCATAATCACTGTCATCATTAGGTGCTTCAAAGTTCATGACATAATGATCATAATTTGGCATAGAGTAGGTAATGTCATAGATTAAATGATTTTGAGAATTGTCTCTCCCAAGTGTCTTCCAATTAGTTCTAATAAGATCAGTATTAGTATTTTGTGGCTCACACTCAAGTGGTTCTTCAGCAGACATTTGTCCCTTAAATGAATGGATTATATCAACACAAACATCTTTAATACTGCAAATTCCTTCTTGATTATTTTCAATGACCTCATTTGCATTTTGGAGTTGACATACTTGTGTACATGATAAAGAGGATTCTTTTGCTAGATTTTGTCTCCTTTCAAACTCAACTTCTTCTAGACTAATAGTCAATCCTACTTGACTATTTCTTAATTCTTCTATGGTTTTTCCACATCTTGATACATCTTGTTCCTCATTTGATGAAAATATTATATTTCCAAATGCTTGATCTATCCCTTTTTGTACTTCTTGTGGCGTTACTTCTTTGTCTTTGTCATTCCCTTTCCTTTGTTGTTTTGCATATGCCTCTTTTCTCTGAATTATGAGTTCTTCTCGTCTTCTTTCTAACTCCATCTTTTATTTTGTATTAAATAAGTCTTCCTCTGTAATAGTTGTTTGTTCTTCATTGTTTTCCTTACTTGACATACTAGATAAGACATCTGGACCCCATTTATACTCATTTGAATCTATCTCTGAACCATGATCTAGGACTACCCCATATAGGAATGTTGAATGGTGCAAAAAGTTCCCTGATTTCTGTCATCTCTATTTTCACTGCTTCTGGAATATCTTGTTCAGATTTTGCTTTTGTTCATTTTTCTTGAACTTGTTAACAAGATTCTTCTTTACCTTTGATGGTAATCTCCTCTTCTTTCTTTTCATGTTCTTGTTTCTTTTGTTTATTGGTTACTATTTCTGCTGCTTGATGTAGCTTTTCTTACCAATTTTCTTCTTTAGAGACCAATTTCTTTCTCCACTTTGATTTTTGATAATTATGGTGCTTTTGATTTGACTTTAGATATCCTAGTCCTGTCTTATCTTCTTTAGATTGTGAATGGGGACAAATTTGTTCTGAAATACCTTGATGTCATTTACCAATTAGTCCTTTTCCTTCATATCCCATTTTTTGCATGATTTCATAACCTTTGCCATATTGTTTTGTGGGAATATTAACTTTTGATGTTGTTTCTATAGTTTCACTTTTATCCTTGTACAACCAACCAAGAATGTCTTTGTCTTCATTTTCTTCTTCAAGAGTTCCAGCTCTAACAAATGTTCCTTTAAACATATCTTTTGATCTTTCTAAGGTCTTTGATTGGATATTTGTAGGCTTTCCATATGACTTAGGGGAAAGTGGAAAATTATGCAAAGAATATTTTCCCATTCCTTCATCATTTAATTTGAGCTTTTTCTCAAAGGTTTCCCATAACTTTTCTTGAATTTATTTGGTAGGATATACTATTTCTCTGTTATCTAGAACTCTTGTATCTTGTGTTGGCTTCAAATTATTGCAATATTGACTAGAATCTACAATTATAGTGATCTCTTGTCCTTCATGAGGAAATTTTGCACATTGTTGATATGTAGAAGGAACTGCTTGCAAATTGTGAATCCATGGTCTTCCTAGAAGAATGTTGTAAGAGAGGTTCAAATCTAAAACCTAACACAATGTATTCCTTTCCACAGGTCCTATTTTGATTGGTAACACAACAATTCCTTTAGAAGAACGTTCTGCTTCATCATAAGCCTTAATGGTTATTTTCTTCTTCAGATCCACTGCATTTTCTGAATATCCCAAATCTTTTATCAAACTTAATGCACAAAATTTTAATCCAGCTCCATCTATGAGTACGCATTTGACACGAGCTTTATTAATGGTGACTTCAACATGTAACAGAGAATTGTGAGGATGTTGTAAGGATGCATCATCATATTTTAGAAAATGATAAGTAATGAGGAGCTATAAGGTGTCCTACCATGTTTTGGAATTGATGTATATCTAGGTCTTTTGAAATTATTTTTTCTACTAAAGCTTTCTCTAAAATTTCCTTATGCATAGGTGAAACTTTAAGAAGTTCCAAAATTGATATTTGAGTGGGTATTCTTTGTAATTGCTCTACTAAATTGTATTGTTGTGAAGTGGATGTTGGGTCTTTTGTTATACCTGGAAAGGTAACCTTTGCTTTGCTTCTTGTAATAACATTGATTGGCTCTGAAGATGGACTGTCTTTAACAATGATAACATTTACCACATCATCATATGTATAAGTGTAATTCACTTTGGCTTTTCCTTTGTCATCTTTTAATTGGGATGGTTCACCTTTGTCATAATTCAGAAGTGGAGCTTTGAAAGCTAGGTGTGATTCATTTTTCTTGTGGCTATCCACTGTGATAGTTCCATTATCAATTAGATCTTGGATAAGGTGTTTCAATCTTTGACAATCATTTGTTTGGTGTCCTTTATTCTGATGGTAATTGTAAAAATAATTGTCATTCCACCAATTTGGCTTGACTGGTGGTTCATAACTTCTTGCTTCTAGTAAAACAATTAATTTGTTAGCAAGAAGAGTTTTTAAAGTTGATTCCAATGGTTCTCCAATGTTTGTGAATTTCCTTCGAGAATTGGAGGACTTGGTTTTATTGTTTTCTTGATTGTTATTGCTTGGGATTTGACTTGATAGATTAAAAATTGGTTGTTGTTGTTGTTTTGTAGCACTATTATTGTCATTCCCTCCATTGTTGACATTCCTATTCTTTGACCAAAACTTGGGTTTGTCATTGTTGTTGTTGTTGTTGTTGTAGGAATTATTGTAAAGTTTTAGCTATCCTTTCTTTACCATCGCATTCTCTATTTTTAGACCATTCTCAATCATCTTGGCAAAGGAGGGAGGACATTGCATTCTTAGTTGATAACTCATTTCACTGAGAAGATTATCATTGAATATGTCCATTTTTTCCTGATCAGGCACATCTCTTGGATACCTATTAAACATGTGTTTCCATCGTTTTAAGAAGATCATAAAAGATTCACCATTCTTTTTTTTAACATTGCATAGATCCAACATTGTTATCTCATTCCTTATATTGTAGGAGTATTGTGAAATAAATCTATTCACAAGTTCTTCAAAATGTTTGATTCCAGATGGTAATCTTGAAAACCACTCCATTGTTTGTCCATTTAAACTCCTAGAAAAAAGATGCAAAAGGTAAGTTTCATCATGGGCAAATTCCAAGCTCATAGTACAAAACTCCCTAATGTGATCCCGAGGATCGGATTTTCCATCGTATTTGTCATATTTAGGGATCTCGCAATGTTGTGTAAATGGTACCATACTCAAATTTTTATCAAAAGGATATGGGCATATATCTTCTAATGAATACTTCTTGGACCTTGTTCCATTTTGCATATCTTGCATCTGTTGTTGTAGAGTTTGCATTTGTTGAGTAAGGTTTAACAACAAATTATCCACATAATTTCTCTTTATTTCTTTGTAAGTTCTTTTGTCACTACGCTATTTTCTTGTGTCATCCATTTCTTTTCTTGTCTCTTCATGACTTTCTTTGTTCACATCTTCATTATTTGGATGTTTTGGGTGTTACTTTCCTCCACGTCTTGTTTCAAGGTTTCTATGTTAAATTCTTGTGGTAATTTAGCTCCAGATTTTGCCAACATCAAGAGATATTTCTCTTTTTGTTTTGCCAACAATTTTTCCATTAGCCTATCAAATTTGAAATCTTGCTCAAGGACTCTAATGGTGCTATTGACTGCTTCTTCATCAACAGCGGTATACCAAAAAGTTTGGAATACAGGATTATCTTCTTCCTCCATTTATTTTTGTTGTTTTCTAAGTTGTTCGTATTGAGCTCTAGTCCAAACTGGCATGCGATTATTTCAATTTTTTTGAAATTTCCAAAGGACAAAGTCAATAGGTGATTATTGGTTTAGGAAGATATTCTTTGTTGATTTTAATGCTATTGTTTGTTCATTGTGATAAAGCATCTCTTTGTTGAAAAGCACATCTTTGCAAAATTTATTTGTCAAACTCTGTACCATAGCCACGTAAGTAGTGATGAAAATGGTGTAGGAATGTCCTATGTTTCAATAAGATCTTGCGATTGATATACAAGAATCTTGTTCTTTTCTGAATAGCTTTATAACTAGGTTTTGTTTTCTTAAGGTGATACTTAAAAGTCATATAAGCATCTGACAATTTACAAGTTTGTTTGATTCCAATGTTGGTGCAATTCTGATTTTGATATAACCTAGGTTCAAAATAGAAAAGATATATCCAAGATTATGAACATAGGTTAAATTGATCAAGTTCATGATAGAGGATTCAATTATCCTAATGAGAGACTTGATAATGATGTTGATTTTTTTGCACTTAAGATGTTTGAATCAATAGCTTGTTGAATGTTTATGCTTATAGAAACCTTTCAGGAATAGCCTGTTGGATAAGTGACCCAGTTGTTGAGCTAGTTTGAAAATACGTGATGGTTTAGAGACATATCTACTCAAGAAGTATTTTGATACTGATATTTTGACACTTTAGTTTAATCTGGTGTTTCAAATGTTGGAAAGCCTTTTTACTGCCCTTTTGATCATTTTTTCCAACAATTTGTTGGATTTTTGCTCACTCATAGATGATAATTTTCTTCAATTTTTGACCATTTGGAACATTTTATAGACATAGAAGACACAATGTTTAATAAACAAAATGCACAAGCAAGTACAAATCTTATGGCAAGCTGAGGCAATAATTGTTGAATCTCACATGGGGTTTGCCCCAAGGCTACGCTATTCAAAGTGGATATTTAGATGCTTGACCCTACTAGCTCCACCCTCGACACTCACTTCTCTGGAGTAGCCAAGCACCAGTTTCCATGAAAAATCCCCATGGAAAACTTTATATCTCTACTAAGAACCGTATGTGTGTGAGCCGCTTCAGAGGTCCAAGCTCCTGTGCCAACAACTAGAAGGATTTTGGCAACTAGTACAAGTGGTTTTTAGTAAAGGCTTCTGGTCATGTGGCACTTTCAGCTATGTAAATACAGAAGGTTCCCATCCTATAGAGGTTACACTCCATAAGGTCTATGGGGAAACATAGTGTCGGTATAAAATTATCAGCACATGTTGTTTGGGACTTTCATCACAAACACAATTTAATTAGAGTGGATTGGAAGGACTCGGTATTAGCCCTTTTCCACTTTAGGTCATTCCCCTCACTGGCCCCCTTAAGGCAGCTTAGGAAGGCAAGCCCTCTAAAGGATTTAATTGCTTGAAAGTAAAGAAAGCATAAAAGAGTGAGTTTGGCTTTTTGATCACCCAATTAAGGGGAGAGCATATACCTACCACTTTTAAGACACATAATATAAGTGTTCTTTTTAACTTTCCATAGCAATGTGATCTATCCTCTATTTGGAGATGTTGCTCCAACAAGCATGGTGTTTATTTTAGCCTTTTTAAAATTCTACGTGCACCTATTTTAGAGAAGTTACTCAAAACGCAAGTTGCATGTTATCACTTTATCCCCTTAGTTAAACTAAATGAGCAAGACATGATATATTACTTTCCAAAATAGAGCTTTTAACTAACTAGGTGAGGAAATGCATAAAATTTGCCTTAAACACAATCCTGCACATGTATGTCAGTAGTTTAAAATTTTTTAGTTTTGGGACATTCGGATCTGGAAGAAAATTATGTCAGTTGCAAAAAAAAGTGCTATTCTAACAAATGCGCTATCTTTCACCTCAAAAGCGCTAATTTTTCAAGGCAAAAGCACTAACCTGCACTACAAAAGCGCTACTCTGTGGACTCAAAAGCGCGAACTTCTTTGACAAAAGCGCTAACCTAGAGGACAAAAGCGCTAACCTGTAATGCAAATACATAGATTTTTAGATAAAAGTGCTAACCTACATGACATATGCGTTAACCTGCGATGTAAATGCACTAACATGTGATGCAAATGTGCTAACCTGTGATGCAAATGCATTAACCTATTGAACAAAAGCATTGTCAGAATTCACACATGCGTGAATCTGCATTACAAATGCATTAGTTTTACTTCTACAAGATTTTTAAATGTATTTGTGAGGTCCATGAGCCCCATGATGGGCGCCAAAATGTGTCGACTTGAATTTCATTCTCAGAATGCTACCTGCAACAAGTTAGTTTCACAAAATACTAATGGAAATGCTATAAGAAATCCAAACTCAACTAATGAAACTACATGAAATATATATGAAACAAAAATACTGATATTACCTTCATGGTTTATGTCTCATTGTGTCCTAACTCCACTGTTCCTAGTTGCAGATGGTGTGCTCTTAGACAAGCATTGATAGCTTCCAAGATGGCATATGAAGAATGGACTGATAACTGATAGTTTACAAATGCTATGATATGCAATACTACATGATTATGCTAAATGATTATGCTAAAATGCCAATTGCTATTTGCTTCAAGATTAAAACTCACGGATGCATAAGTTTTACAAATGATTTGGCTTGCAAATTCACTTGAATTATAACTCTCTCTCAACTAGAACTCTTGATTTTATAGACTTTGAGAGGATAAGATGATGTGGCTCAGATCAACGGTCATGATCAGATCTACAGATTTGGATGGCTATGAGTAAAGGTGAAGGTTGAGAGAAAGGGAAAAGGAGAAGACAAGCATCACTCATCTCACCTTGACTGGGTTGTTGATTGAGGGAATCTAGGGATGGTTGGAGAAAATTTAGGCATGAGAGGATAAGTGGACTCATGTCCTTCCTAAGATGTAGGTATGTTGGAGAGAATTTAGAAGGAGGTTATGAAATATGTGTACGTACACAATATTTCATTAAGTTTGGAGGTTGGAGATAAATGATGAATTAATATTTAAGAAATATTAATTTCCTTAGCCACATGATGGATGAGTTGGCAAAGGGAAGATGAAGTGGAGATGGAAGGTGAGTTGGATAAGAGATTAAATAATTTAAGAAATCATTTAATATTGGAGACTATAGGATAGAAGAATAATCATTAAATATTAGATATTCAAATGATTGGAGGAAATAATTAAATATTTAGATATTCAATTAATTGATTAGAATAATAATTAAATATTAGATATTTAAATAATTAGAGGAATAAGATAGATGAATTAATTAATAAAATATTTCAATTAAATTAATTAATAAAAAGACATGAAATAAATTAAATAAATTAATCTTTTCAAATTAACTATTTAATAGAAGAATAATTATTAAATATAAAATATTTATTTAATCGCTCATAGCCATTTTTATGTGTATACACATAGTATTCACACAAGCAAACTTTAGTATGATAATGAATCACTTGTAAACATCAAAATAAGAAATCCCTTGAAAAAGTTGTGAACACCAAAAAAATGAAAGATAATGGTACATCTGAAACAGATTGATGATAGTCAAATGCTCATGATAGTGGGCATCCCAAGGTGAAAGAGAGAGGGTATTCAAAGAAAAATGAAAATTCAAAATATCAAGGTGCAACAAAGCTATTAAGAGAACAAATAAGAACAAAACCAATAAATGAAAGTCAATAGGCATAAACCCTAAACCCTAGCTAGAGATACAAAGGGAAAAGACCATGTATGAAAGAAGTCGCAAGGAAGCTAAAGAAAAAGAAAGTGTTGGGATCCAAGAACATTGAGAGGGGGGGGTGAATTAGTGTTCTGCCGATATCATATGATTTTACCCCTTTATAACATACACATATAAACTGGAAAATAAAGAAACATATAACATGAAGCAAATAAACCATCTACATAAATGAACACCATAACACACAAAATTTATATTTGGAAAACCTCAAAGAGGAAAAACCATGGTGGGATTTGTGACCCACATTATCAATTCACTATCCATATGAAATATATTATATAGCATGGGGCCTGCACATGCAGGAAGGCACACTACTCAACACAAAAGAGTCTCACTAACTACAAGCTTCTGTTGAGATAAAATAGTAAAGATGAACTCACAAAATGTATCTACAATGCCAAAAAGAGTTCTGGTTATATCTTTTTTTTGTACCGGTTCATAAACCCTGAACACCTCTGCCGGTATCTCCTTTCCTCCAAGAATGCTTTACAAACCATCTACTGATCATAGCATGATATTATATTTGCATACAAATGGTCTACATACATGTCCTTCGCATTACATAGTTCTACTTCCTTCTCATATCTCTCTAGATATCTCAAAAATGCCTAACAGACTGACTTATATACCCTTTGCAAATAATATGCCTTATGTCAGCTTACAATATATTACAAAAGATATACAATGTCGGCCTCATACAATAATTAAAAAATGGTTTTACAAATAAAACTTCCTTCGAATCCTAGCCTGATGTCAGCTTCCTTGAAGTCCTAGATGCCGGTGTTGGTTGTGACCTTGATTCCTCCAATGCCGGTATCCGCCGGTGTATGCCTCCAAATGCTGGTGTGTGTCTCCAATAGAATCTTGTTGTAATACAGAATCTTATTTCCATATAGAATCTTTTTGCCATACATAATCTTGTTGCCATCAATGACAACATATGAATCCAATGAGTGTCAATTGCCAACAATCTCCCCCTTTGGCATTGATGACAACACTCATGTGAAAAATGGATTCCCTGCTGGTTCAACTGAAATATGAAGTATGCTCCCCCTGAGAAATACACTTAGTCTGATATCTGATATTTTTCACATTATATTCACTCCCTCTTTGGCATCAATGCCAAAGACCGGTGAAAGAATTGAAAGAACTTGGTTAAGAATCTGTGCAAAAGAATTTACCGGAGCTTGACCAATTTTAAAATTTTTGAACAAGCTTTCTCTAGCAATTGTAAATATGTATCCCAGTTAGTTTTGAAAGTTTTAGATATGGATACAAGTCCACTCAGTAAGTGTGCAAGTGTTTCTTTCTCAGTGACTTCTGTCAGTGTGGGCTTTGCAAGCATATCCATACATTCCCTCTTGTGTACACCAAGTGAATCCAATCTTGGACTCACCAATCCTCTGAGACTCCTTTCTCTTCGAATAATCTTGTCCCTTTCCTTTTCAAGAGAAAAAATTTGGTTCTTTAAATACAACATTTGTCCATCAATAGATGTTGTGAGTGAGGTTAGTCCATCAAAAGAATTAGCAATATTAGCAACCTTTTCATGTAACTCCCTTAACCTGTTATCTATATTTTTTGTAAGTATTTCTATATTACAATGGACCCTGTAAATGTTAGTACATTGTTTTAAAGAATTTTCAATAAGAATAAGTTTTTTTTCAATCTTCCTCTTCTCTATTTCAATAATCTAGTCAAAAGTGACTCTCTTAGCCAAAGTAAATCTCTTAAGTGCTTGTCGATCGGAAATCTACTGTAATGATTGAAAGTTCTTAGATATATGCTTTGTTAGTACCTTAAGCTTGCTAGAAGGGCTTGCTTCATTTTCAATCATACACTCAAGAATTAGTCTATGCAAAATTGTGATTGACTAGTCTATTATTCCTTTGTCTGCAGATCCCTCCTTTATTATCTTTTGAGTAGCCATCATCATTAACTCAGTAGGACTCAACTTAGTGATTGATTTCTTCTCAACTTGAGAAGTGTCGATTGCCAAAAGTTTTATCGAGGAATCAACATCAACTACCGGTATAATCTTATCAGTCTCGTTTACCTTATCCTCCTTTGCACCGGTAGCATCACCACTTGGTGTAGTAACAATTACTATCGGTGGAGTAATATCCACAATATTATCTATAACCTGTATATTATCCATATTGCCTTGCTCAATCTATACAAATGTTGATTCAACCGGTATAGACTGTACACTCTTATCAATATCTGCCAGTGGTGTCTGTACACTCTTATCTACTACCAGTATATCCAAAATTGGTTCTGAACTTCCCAAAATTCCTTTCCCTTTAGATTTATCTGGAATGGTGGAAGAAATTGCCTTCGTAAATTCTTCTTGAGAAGTGAGAAAATCAGGCTTCTTTTGGAAGAATTTGGTCCAACCATCTCTGGTCTCATTCACTATCTCATTGACTCTACCCATCATTAGGCTTATTTGTTGGGTTTTGCTACTAAAAACTATTATGTTTGCAACATCTATACACCATTTCATTTCCTCATTTTTTATTGAGCCACACATATTAACAAGTTCTACTTCCTGAATTTCCATATCCCTCTTAATTGCATCTAGTCTTCTTGCATATAACTTGTTATATAGTGATAGAGGAATTTTCTTCAAAATCTCTACTAGAGCCTTCTTCTATATATATATATATATGTAACAAAAATTCTTCTTCAATCTCATTTTACTCATCGTCATCTAAATCTTCATACAAATTCAATACATTCTTCAAAATACCATCTTTAGTTACCTCATCTATCAATTCAACACAAGTCATTGGGGGGATGATGGTAACATTACCAGATTCGATTGCTTCATCAATTGCACTCTTTATCTTCTTTCTGGGGGTTGCAGGAGTGGATGGAGCAGGTTGCCTCTTTTGAATAGGTTTCATTGTCGAAGGTGTGGGTGCAGTAGGTTTTGTCACTTTTCTCACAAGCTTCCTCCTTGGCTCTACCTTCTTCTCCTCTACCGGAGGCTTGTCATCTTTCTTTCTCTGTACCCTTCCAAATGCTAGAGGTTGGTTGTCCTCTAGATCAGTATCAGAAGTAATAGGAGAAATGAAAGTTTCAGGCCTCATCTCCTCAGGAGCACTAGCCGCTGTCGGATGATCTACCAGTTTAGATTTAGAACCTAGTTATATATCTATCCTGTGAATTACATCCTAAATAAGTGTAGACATCTTATCAATTTTCTTTTCTTTCCTTTTCTTATTGAAGCCAATTTTGACTTCAAGTGCCTTTTCCTCCACAGTGCCAAAATGTTTAGTTTTGTCATCCAAAGGAGCATCAATCAACATTTTAGCATAAAGTTCCAAGATGTTATCATCTACTTCATATCCTAGCTCAGTGACTCATATGGTTCTAGGTTATGTTGGTTCTCAAAACCACAAATTGGAAATCCGAGAGCTTGGCCAAATCTCTTACTAATTCCTCAATCAACCTTGGCCAATGAACAGGAATGTTCAAAGACCAAATTCCTTTGCACTTTAGGCTCCACTAGACCTAGGTGGGTATACGTCAATCTCCAAAGCATAAAGAGATTTATTTATAGTGAATTTAAACTATTTAATCTAGCTATTTATAGGACTGGCAAACAATTTCCTACAACTATGCTTTATTGATATGCTTTTAACTTGTTTTAATTTGAAAATTTGAGTATAATTAAATATGAATAAAAGTTGTAACAAAATGTTGTTGGAACTAAGAGTAATTATGAAAGAACAAGGCAGGTAAAAACTAGTAAAATATTTCTCCAGTGAGGACTTTGTGCACACTCAATCTATTCACAAAAAATAGACTAGTGCCTTATTTAACAGTTTACATGTCATTTAATAGACAAATACTTGTAATCTTTGGAGATAGTGTGAAGAAACAAACTATCACTGCAATATCCACAATGTGTGTTATGAGAACAACAAAAACAATTATGCTATCTCTATACCAAAAGATGATAACAAAATGCAACAAATCTTCTTTAGATTTATCTGAAAGATTTTTTATCATCAATATCATATGACACGAAACAATCTGAAGATGAAAGCAATGGACCTTGTATATTGATTTATGGGAACAATTGGTGTACAAAAACTGCAGACTCACAGATACTTCATGATTACACTTGTTTGCACAAAATGGATTTCATTTCTATGAACTTATCTTACATAACACTGATGATTACAACAAACAATCAAAAGATCATAATCTTACTTACGTCCTTTTTTTTTAACAAAACACAAGATGACTCTCTATACATACATGACTCAAATTATATAAAGGAAAGGACACACCCTTTCATTTGTACAAACAAAGACTAATAAAATTCCTAATTATCCCTTTTAAGTTCTATAACTAAAACGCATGACAATAACATAGATTAGCCCTTTCCATCTAGTCGTTGCCCACATTTATGGATATGTCAAAGATATTTTCCCTCTTTATATGTAGTAGCATTGAAGATAATATCTCTGACTGCTCTCTCTGCTATAAAAAAACCTTCAACCTGCTCCCCTATTTCATTCATGTCCAACGGGTCCGCACGAGAAACACTAAGGGTTGAATTGAGTAGAGACCGACATTTGGTAACCCACTAGTGCTTGTCCTTCATAACCCCTACATCATCCACTACACTTGGAAATCCATGATTGACGATCCCTTTACACTCCTCATACTTGATATTTAATTCTATGGTGAATTCTTGATGAGTGTCAATTAGCCTTTTGACTTTATTTATCCTTTTGTCACCCAATGTCCGATCCTGCAATAGCATGTTTAACCTATTAAGGATCCTCTAGTGCAATAATGTGTTATCCATGGTTTTCTGGTAAATAGTCCATAATTCCTCCAATACCTTCTGCATATTTTCAAATCTTTTTGTCAATAAGACACATGTTATGTCTGTCCTTATGCTCTGTATTCTCTCCTTCAATTTTTTGTATCCCTTGTACAGTTCTTCACACTTCTTTTTTAATTTAGATTCATCTGCTATCTAGGGCATAGGATGACCCCTACTCCTCAAAAGTTCTTCATACAATGATTTATACTTTCCTACTTCTTTCATCAACATCTTCATTTGTGCCTTGATTAATTTTGAGATATCAACTCCCATATCTGTCGTGACCATGGGATCAACCTCTCCGACCTTCAACTTCATCATGTGTCCAAAAGCCTTTTCCATGTCTATGATCTTTGGCCTTTTGTTTGGGGGATAAAGAGAGCACATCCACATAGCCTCATCATCTAGATCATATCTTGATCTGATGAAGATGTCATTAAAGCCCCGAATGTCCAATTTGAAATACGTCTTCTTTGAATGTAACATGCTATCAAAAATGAAAGACGCACTAAGATCCCAGCCTGGAAACAAGATAATCCCTACCTCTACAAGAAACATTTGCAGAGTCATGCTCTCCACTTCTGCATTAATATCTTCCTTTAGTTTCCTAAGAATCTCTGCCTCATTCTCTGGTGTTATGTCTAGCATTGCTTCTCTTAGGCTTTTCCCCTTGAAGTGGTACAAGAAGGACTTGAATTCCTTTCACTTGATGAATTCATCATCAAACACAAAGGATGTATGCTCATCTAGCCTAACATCCATAGCTGCATTTATCCATGCAATAGTTATTTCATGTGCTTCAGGTTCTTTCTCCCTTTCAGGCCTCCTAAATCTTGAAATAGCTTCAATTTCTCCTGATTCGCTCTCTACCTCTTCTTCCTCTCCTATCTCCTGCAGTCGTTTCTTCTTCTCATCCAGTTTCTATTCTAAACTATGGACTATCTACATAGCCTCCTTGGACTCTTTGTTCCTGAAGATATCCTAGGTTTCTACATACTCATGAAAGTAATCACCCAGATTTTGCTTTTTCCTACCCTGGTGGATATAGCCCTCAAGGTCATAGTTCTTCTGACCTGTGTGCTCATAGAGGTTTTAATATTCTATCAACCTCTTTTAAATGATCTCATATGCCTTTGTGGAGACAATAGTGAAATCACTGAAGTGTAAGGTCCCAGGCAAGAAAACTTGCTTGTGAGCACCCCTAAAATGCATTGCATTGGAGACACCCATCTGCCTTACAATCTCCAGATAAGTGATCTTGTTAGGTGTAGGCTTCTACAACACATAAAGAGCTCCTTCAAATCTGAAAACCCTAACATAGGTGAAGTCCTAGCACACATACCAGTCACCCTAGTTGTGGTTTACTCTGGTATCCCCATGTTCATGAGGTTTGAGGAATCTTTTAATTTCCTCCAAAAAAGACCCATCAAAAGACACTCCAAAAGCTCTCAAAAAAGTCTGCAAAAAAAACTCTTCAAACTTGATATAGTGGGATCTCATGAAACGTGAATCCCACAATGACCACCATAACTGTATAGGCTACTCCTCTCCATCTTTATCATGGATATACAACTTTAACTCCTCAGGCCACATTCCGCTAAATCATCCATAAAACAAGACAACATGCATTAACAAAGAATAAAACTTAAAAGATTTATCTGGGTTATTTTGAAGGCTTAAGAAACCCTCACGTATTTTCTCAACAAAATAAGTAGCATAGTCAAATTGTCTCAGCTCATGCATCTATGTGTCGAAAGCAAGGACCAAAGGTTCTATCCGAGCTATATCTAGGACTTCAAATCCTCCCACCTGACCGCCTGCCATATAGGTATATTGCATATACTACCTAAAGATATTGATATCAAATGGGGGCCCATCATCTTCTATCAATTTTCCCTTTTTGGCCTTATGAATATCCAAATTCCATCCATTGTACATAGTGTCCATCTTTGTATATTTTTCCTCTAGCTTCTCAAAAGACAAACGAACATTAGATTCAAAACCTAGACCAAAAACCTCCTGGATGATGGCTACTGATATATGGATGAAAGCATCACCATTTGGTAACTGGATACATCTTTTTGCAGCATTGTAAGCCCTAGCCAATGTTTTCATCAATTGGACATTTACAAAGACGTTAGGGACCACAAGCTTACCCAATCCAGTTGTCCATGGGTTTGAAATTGGGGCCAACTTATTTCTCCTTGTATAATGATATAAGAATAATTTGTGACCTCTGATCTTGGTCCATACATCACCAATTTATTTGAACTCATCCTCTAGCTGGTCACAGATGGGTAGGTTAACTTTTGATCTCCGGGATTTGGCTCTTGGTGAGCTCATTTGATCGATCATATCATGGTTCAACTTTCATTTTGGTGCATCTTCTCCCCCTTTAGACTTCTTAGAAGCACTTTTAGAGACTTATGTGACCTTCCTCTTTCCCTTGGAACTAGAACCCTCCATATTTGAATCTTTCAAGCTTTATACAGTTTGATTCTTTGTAGTTTAATTTTGCTTCAATCTCTCTATTATCTTTGAACTATTATGCAAAATCCTTGTACCGACTCTTCATAGATGGATTTGATGAATTAAAAGCATTTACTCAACTAAAATCCTGCTATGATTTGCCTCATGTGAAAACCAATCTACCCATTCCCTGCATTTAATAATGGCGGGTCGATCCATTAGCAATCAGATTCCACAATGGATAATCGGTATAACTTTTCTGATAATTCAATTATTTGGCACCACCCATCCTTCAATCGACATAGGTCTCACCGATCACTTGGCCTCCTAGCTAGGTTCTAATTTCACCTTTATATCACATTGACGTAGATCATTCCAATACACCCTCCTTTAATTCCTCCGTGGCATTCTACCCATCGGGTGTTAGCATAGTTCCAAATATGTTCCTCTGATAGTGAAAAGTTATTCTGATGAATCCCCCTTGGTAGTCTGCATCTCATTCATTACATCAGGTCACCTTATCGGGTATCGGGACAACTTATTTTATGTTTCCCCGATGACCCGATGACATTTACTTCGTGCTTGTGCTTCCCTCTCACTTCTCTGCTCTATGAGTATATGAAAACCTGATGAAACCTCCCTCTTGGTCATCATGTTGCAAAGCTTATCGAGTGTTGGGACAACCCTTCCTATGTTTCTCTGATGACCTGATGACATCGGACTCCAGCCTGTTTGTTTACAAATCCATCAGCTTATGCTCCCCCGATGAGGTCTCCTTCCTGATAACCGCTTCAGATTCCTCATCGGGTATCGGTTTAGCAGAAAATGTCTTCCTCTAAAGGGTCGATGTCATCCCGATGACTTTACCTTTTCACTCATTTTGTCACTTACTTCGGTGTAGGCTATCCCGATGAAACTTTATTTCCATCCATCATGATATATACCCTATCGGGTATCATGGTAGCTTTTTCTTACGTTGTCCAATATCTCGATGATTTCAATGATGGTATGATGAAAGAATAAGTATCCAATAGAATACTGAGAGGGGGGGGGGGTGAATCAATATATTGAAAAACTAATACAAATTTCCCAAGCTCAAACTCAGTTAAACAAAGTAAACATATCTTAGTCAAGATCAATATTCTTAGGAATACTTGACATTAACCGGTTTAATATTTATGACAACTTTTAATAGTATGCACCTTCAATCTTGTAAACATCAACAATGCTTAATCTTAACTCAACATATTCATCTCTCAATGCTTCTACTTAACATGCCTTATTAGAAGTTAACCAAATCAACAAATAAGATCACAGCCACAAAAATATTCACCGCTTGACACAAATGTTTATACGTGGAAAACCCAAATAGGTAAAAACTATGGTGAGATGGGACTCACAAAGATAGCTATCTAAACTCTTTTGAAGTTTGCCTTGTTAGGAGCCAAAGCATGTTAGAGCTTTACAATAAGTCTTGTTAAGAACTAATTCTGGTTAGTAATCACCTGATTAGGAGATTTACAAATATGCCTTGTTAGAAGCACAATACCCTATTAGGAGTAACCTCACTGGAGGATTTAAAAATACAAGCTAATGGACCACCTTGTTAGAGGATTTAATGAGTAACCAAGCTTGTTAGAGCTTACCCAGTTAAGGGATTTACTTATGTTGTAATTGTTAGAAAACAACAAGTTTTCCTAATCTGTCAGAGTAGCACTACATTTGCTTGATCAGATCCTTCTAAGCTTCAATTTGCCTTCACTCAAAGTGTAGATCCATTCACTGGTTTGGCAACCACACACTCAACAAGTTTTCTACCAATCTTGCCAACAACTTTTACAAACAACTTCGTCGACCTTAAATACAAATTAATTAGGTCGGTAACACAACAAAAAAACCTAATTCTCATCATTGAGAGTACAAACAAGTCAGTTCAATCTTGATTGTTAGAAATCATGATAATCTCTTCACATTCTTCAAGACAATTCCAACCGCTTCATGATCACCACTCCATTGGACTTTGTAACTCATCATGCGTTGTGCATTAAATGCAATCCACTTTGCTCCTTTCCTAGACAATAAGAAAATGTGCCAAACCAATTTGAATTTATCCTCATACAATGATCACACATGTCTCCATCGTTGCTGCCTCATCAGATAATAAACCAACAAACTTGATCGGTTAGGGTTTAACACCTGATAGGGTTTACCGATTACATTACAAAGAAAGGTTTAACCCTTTACACCAGTTTAACTCACAAACTTTACATACACCGGTTACAAGCCAATATCAAAAACAACAATAACATGTATAGCATTTGTGTCGACTTGAATTTCATCATCAGAATACTACTTGCAACAAGTTAGTTTCACAAAATACAAAGGAAATGCTACATGATATCCAAACTCAACCAATGAAACTACATGAAATACATATCAAATAAAAATACTATTATTACCTTCATGATTTATGTCTCATTGTGTCCTAACTCCACTATTTTTGGTTGCAGATGGTGTGCTCTCAGACAAGCACTGATAGCTTCCAAGATGGCATATGAAGGATGGACTAATAACTAGTAGTTAATTGATACTATGATATGCAATGCTAAATGACTATGCTAAAATGCTAATTGCTTCAAGATTAAAACTCACAGATGCATAATTTTTCACAAATGATTAGCTTTGGAAACTCACTTGAAGACTAACTCTCTCTCATCTCAAACTCCTGATCTTATAGACCTTGAGAGAATAAAATGATGTAGCATGGATCAATGGTCATGATCAGATTTGCAGATTTGGATGGCTGTGAGAAAAGGTGAAGGTTGAGAGAAAGGGGGAAGGAGAAGACAAGTGTCAATCATCTCACCTTGACTGGGTTGCTGATTGAGGGAATCTAGGGATGGTTGGAGAAGATTTAGGCATGAGAGGACAAGTGGACTCGAGTCCTTCCTAAGATGTAGGGATGTTGGAGAGAATATAGAAGAAGTTTTTGAAATATGTGTACGTACATAATATTTCATTAAATTTGGAGGTTGAAGATAAGTGGCTAATAAATGTTTTATTTATTTTAAGTTGTTGAATTAATTTAGCCACATAATGGATGAGTTGGCAAAGGAAAGATGAAGTGGAGATGGAAGGTGAGTTGGAAATGAAATTAAATAATTTAGGAGATCATTTAATATTTGAGACTATAGGATAGGAGAATAATCATTAAGTATTAGATATTTAAATTACTGGAGGAAATAATTAAATATTAGATATTTAATTAATTAGAGGAATAGGATAGATGAATTAATTAATAAAATATTTCAATTAAATTAATTAATAGAAAGACATAAAGTGAATTAAATAAATTAATCTTTTCAAATTAACTATTAAATAGAAGAATAATCATTAAATAAATATAAAATATGTATTTAATCGCTCAAAGCCAATTTTTATGTGTATACACCATTTACCATTTCAATTGACATCAATGACAACATATCATTAATTCAATCTCTATGCAAAATGCCAATAAACTCAAAATTCCAACATTCAAAACATATGCTTTGCATTCTCCTTAGTCGGTGTAAGTCATACTGATAACCTCCTCCTTTGTGCTCAGCTTTGTCTTTCTTATCGGGTATCAACGTAACCCAAAACTCCTTTCACTGATAGTTTATGCTATCCTGATGGCTTAGTATTCCCACTTTTTGGTGTTGCTTCATCAGATAAAGTCATGCCGATGATACCGCCTTCTGCCATCTAGTCTATCGGGTATTTGGGTTGCATGAGATATCATTTTCTGACAACTCAATGAAATTTACTATCTACTTCACATTCTCTTTCATCAGTATAGGTTATACTGATCACCTCATCAACTATCGGCACAACATTTTTCTCATGCCTCCGATAATGAATGTTATGCTGATGAGCATCTTCTTCTAAACTTCCTTTTGGTTCTCGTTCAGAGTGATCAATCTAGGTCATGCCAATAAGTTTTCTCATTATATATGCCAATCGGTCTTATCAGGGTAACTTACACTGATAGTTCAAAATTGATAATTATGCAAATTAAGCTCTTCCTTGTATATCACTTGCACTTGTAGCCTTTTATGGAAACCCTGCATGTGCTAATAGATGATAGAGACTATCACATAGGCCCAAAGAATGCCTTATAAGGCTCCCAATGTTGTTATGCTGAAATTTCCTCATGTAGTTCCTACTCAGTACCAACCCTCGACATGCACTAGCGGTGCTTGTCCAATTCTGAAAACATGGTTAAAGAGGGATTTTTTCTGATATTGCAACACATATCCTGCACATACAATCCAGCAATAAATGCTCTTATGTTTAAATGTACATGTTAGAACATATTTTTAGAAAATAATTTTATGCTATGTATGGATGGTTTTGCTTATAATTCCATCATAGGAGCTTTTATTGCTGGATTGTATGTGTAGGTGACATGATTACAGTGCCTTCATAAAAAGGAATCACTTGGGCATATTCAAGGGAAGTGTTGAGTGAAATGCCATTCTGGTAATCCTCATCTTCACAATTAGTCTCATTGCAAGAGAACTTTTTGGAAAATCAGCACAGAGTAGGGTTGTGAGCATGTTCAGAGAGGTAAATGATGTGGAAAAAACCCTTCAGTATGATTGTTAAAAGTTGCATCATAAAGAGGGCCTTCTTTTGCAAAAACTACAAATTTTTCTTATTGGCATAAGTCATCCCGATGAGATCACACAAGGAGAAAGGAGTAGGTTGATCAGAGTAACTCATGCCGACGGTGTTTCCTAAAGTGATAATGGCAGGAAAAGGTGCAACTAAGTGGAGATCCATCGGGGCAAGTTACGATGATGAAGTCGGAGTCATTAGAGTAACATACACTATCAGCAACGAGGAAAAAATATCATCTCAATGCCTAATGAGGTTATTGGTGGAGCTCATGCCGACAACTAGTGGAGTGATGTCTTCATAGTGGTGATATTGGGTTATCGGGAGGTCCCAATTTATGTTACCCCGATACATAATGCACTAAAAGGAGAAGGTGACTCTATCGGAGAGACTTTCTTTGATAAAGTGATAGTAAGAAAGAAAGGGAGTTAGACTCATCAGGATAACATACATTGTCGGGGAGCTTCATTTTGGGTTATCCCGATGTCCGATGAGGAAGTTGAGATCGACACAAACAAAATTGACTACATCGGGAAAGCCTACATCGATAGACCTAAGAAGCCTGATAAGGAGAGTAAGGTGCAAAAGACTCATCGAGATAGCTTACGCTACTAGAGAAGCATCTTTAGAGTTGTGCTGATGCCTAATGGGAAGAATGCCACAGAGGGTGGATCTATCAGGGAAACTATAACTATTGGGAGCAAAAGAAATACGCTACTCCGATGCCTGATAAAGAAATCAATGAAAGTTATGCCAATCAAAAGGAAAGGTAGATGTCATAGGAACATCGGACGAAGTATTAAGTGACTTCATCCTGAAGGCCGATGGAGTGAATGGAGAAATAAATAGAGGAATGTTTCATCGGAGAGACATACCCCGATGAGACATAAAAGAAAGTTGACTAATAGAAAGGAAGGGTGAACCCATCGGGGTAGGTCAAGCCTTAAGGAAAAAGGTGAAGTGGCCAAGGCGAAATCGGATGGATTGATCGAAATGACCTACGCTGATCAGAAAGACAAAAAGGTAATGGAAGGAACGCATGGTACCAAATAATTGAATTATCGGGTGGGGTTATGTTGATTAGCTGTTATAATGTCTGATACGACAACCATTATTTAATGCTCATGATCAGGAGGATTTGATCCACACGAAGCAAAATTGATCAGTTTTTTAATACCGTTATAGACCCTAGCCATTGCATATCCAGCATAAAGAAAGAGTTCTTGTGCCAGGGATTTTTCACAATCTCTTTAGCCATAAACATTGAAGTTGCAGACAAGAAGCATGGGTAATTAAGAGTTCAAGCACTTAATCATGGAGGCTTCTGGTTCACAAGGAAAGAGGAAGGTCATGGAGATTTCAGATACATAGTTAACTAAATAAAAAAAGGCCAAGTCTATGGAGGGTATGCAGAAGTGAAAGTTGAACTAGGATATGATTGACCAGATGGAGTCATTTGGTGCTAAGTGGAGGAGGTCCAAAACAAATTTGCCACCCAAGGATCAATTGAAAGATACAGACAAAGGGGTTTGGGATATATGGACAACCATAAGGGGTGATGAGTTGAGACTTTGTCATATTTTTATCCTCAGAACTCTTGAGTTTTTGTTATCTTTTGGTTTGCATAGTAGTAGTGATGTATTGGGAATTGACTATATGTATTCCATATGTTAAGCCTGAACTTATTAAATCATGTTTTATCTTTGCCAGTCAATTCCTGCAGCCATGCCATTTATTCCTGTAGCCATGTGATTTATTCCTATTGCCATGTGGATTATTTAGGGCAAGATCATGTGTGAAATTAATAGATGTGTTGATTAAATAAAATGTGTATGTATGTTCTTGTATGTTATTTCTTTTGTAGTGTAGGTAATAAATGATGTTGCGGTGGATATTTGCCTATCACGCATTGAAGGGAAGGATACATAGGAGATAACTGAAGATCAAACCGTAGAAGAGTTGAGCAAGCGTAAGGGATGGTATAAGTGGAGCAATCAAGTGATACTACCAATGTCTAACTTAAGTAGGCATTGAAGTTGTAAATACCGCCACAGTATGTTACAACCATGGTTTGGTTTAGATCCACGTTTCCTGCAGCATAACTCCAGTCATCTCTTTTATCGATCAATCATCCACCTCTTCTTCTCGGTGTGATTTGTGTTGTCTATTGTAGTTGATTTCTTTTTAATAATAAGCTCTTCTTCTTCTAAGAGGTTAGACAGAAAAGAGAGAAATATAGAGTAGAGGATTTCCATAAGCATTTTTGAGTTTATATTGAATCATGTAATGATTTTCAAGAATGATGAATAAAATTATGTTATTATGATCTGTTAGAGTTGTTTTCTAGGAAGCTTGGTATCACTCATCCAAGGGGGCCCACTTGGTTAGTGTTCCTATAGATTCCTTAAAATTACTTTTCTTTCCTTAGCCACAGTAGAAGTTCTTGCATTGACTATTGCTGCAGCCACTGGAAATAGATCCACTGACTATTCCTGCAGCCAAGCCAGAACAAAATAACTTATGTTTATCAGCATTGAATTTAACTAGTATGACTTTTATGAGTTTATGCAGAAGTCTTCCTGTAGCCTTTTCATAGTTTCCATTCTTGTTTACCTTTTCTGCATAATGTTAGTTGCTGTAGTAATGCAAAATAGTTGTTGCAGGAACTTAGTGCATATACAGTGCAGACCCATTTCAAGTATTACGTCCCTAGGTTGACAATCAAATGAACACTAGCTATGAAAATAGTGACTTTACCAAATGAATGTCCAAACTTTGGGTTGAGGCTTCAACTAGAGTTATTATTCTTATTGTTGGGTTGAACATTTTTGGCACCGTTGCCGGGGATGGTGTGAAACTAAGAACCTGTTATGGTTATTGCCTTTTCAGTTTTCAGTTAATTTTTTTTTTTGGCATACCATCCTAATCATGCAAAAACTAATTCCTCAAATTTAAATCCTTTTGCTAAACTTTATCAAACCCCAAAGAATTTGAATCACCCTGAATCTGAATTCCCAAAAGGTAGTCTTCAATTCCTCTTTGGACCTCAAGAAGAAGAATTTCATATAGTAACAACCCCCACAAGTCTAATGCAAGGAAACCCACCTCCTGGTGGAAATAACCCACCACCACCACCAGACCCAATGTTTGAGTTCCCCATATCTGATCAGCATGATAATGCCAATCTTAAGAACATTCCAACTTCTTCCCTCCCTAAATTCTATGGATTGGTGATAGAGGATCCTGACACATTTCTGTTTGAGTTTGATGTTCTCTGTAGGAGTTTTGACTATACTACAGATGCCCATAGACTCATAATATTTCCTGCAACCTTGAAGGAATCATCTTTAGGATGGTTTATGAGATTGGGTAGTAGCACAATCAATACATGGGATGAGATGAAATGGTTGTTTCTTGCAAAATATAAAGATTATTGTAGAGGCACTGATCATCATGGGGATGATATCTTTGAATGACATAGAAAGAAGATGAGAGTCTTGAAGATTATCTGGAGAGGTTTCTGTTTAGTGTCAAGAAGTCCAAACATAGTACTCTAAATGAAGATTCCCTCAAGTTGATATTTTTGAGGGGAATCAGTGATGAATGCACTGATTCTCTGGATCTTATGGGAGGAGGTGATATTACAAAGTCCACTTGGGCTGAAATAGGACAAATTTGTAAGAAGTATTCCAGATCTTCTTCTAAGAAGAATAGGCATTTCAAGCCAGGAACACCTTTATCAGCATTTGGTACTGAAGTTTCTAGAATGAAACTTATTCATTTATTGAAGGACTTTAAGGAGGACATCATAAATAATATGGCTACTCAGTTGGATACACTTTCAGCTAAGAAGAAGCATGAGGAAGCTGATGCATTTCTTGCAGAATTTTGCCCTCATCGTAGACAACAAAAGAAGGATTGCAGATGTAAAATGGTTGCAAATGTGGAGGTTCCTAACTTCAAGCCAATACAAGGTGAGGACAAGGAAGTCTTCTATGTTTCTCAAAGAAGGCCAAATTTCCAAAGACAAGGTATGCCTCTGGATCCACTTTCTTTTTTTGGTTATAGTGGAAATTCTTATGCACCAAATAACCAATGGCAACCACCATATTCTCAAAATCTTGGTAATTATCAAAACTAGTATGGTTCTCAAGGCCAAGGGCAACATTTTGCTAATAAAATACCATAATGGCAACAACCATAAGGGAATTGGTATCCACCTCAAGGCCAAGGAAGTCAGTTTCAAGGGAATTGGCAACCTACTCCTCAATGGAGGGGGAGTCAGCCATGGATTGCCTAGTCTTCTAGTTATCAACAACCTATTTAGTAGCCACAACTTCCTGCAATAATGCCTCCTCCTACAACCACTACAGTCCCACCTAAGCCAACACAGTTGCCTACTCAACCATTACCAAATCCTAATATTAAATCTCAGCAACAACAACAAGTTTATTCAGCTGATCTTAATCAATACCCAGCCTATTCTCTATCTCTAAGTGATATTCACTACTGATCTAGGACAAAACTGCCTAATCCATCTCCTCTAGTTATCACTGAGGTACAAGAAGAACAAGAAATCTCTGATCCAACAGATACAATACCTCAGAAGCAGATATTACCACCATTTCCCTAGAGATTGCAAGAAAAGGAAGTTCTCACAAAACAAGAGCAAGGCTTTGATATTATAGATCAACTGAAGCATGTTTGTGTTAAAATACCATTGTTGCAGGCAATAAAATATGCTCCTATATATGGTAAGGTACTCAGAGAAGCATGTCTAAAAAAACCTGGTAGGAAGAAGAAGGATCCACAAACAGTTCAAGTTATAGGTCAACTGGCAAATATTATGATAGGCAAGGTTGCAATTCCAAAATATTCTGATCCAAGTAGTCCTATTGTAAGTATGGTCATTAATGGCAACTAGATAAGAAATGTTTTAATTGATTTAGGGGAAACCATTTATGTGATGACAAGAGAAGTAATGAAACAACTTGAAATCAATGGTCTAAGGCCTACACCCATAGTTCCACAGCTTGTTGATAGCTCTACAGTGAGACCAGATGGTATGATTGAAGATGTAGTAGTTATTTTGGATTCCTGGGAATACCCTGCATACTTTATGATTCTATCTCCAAAGGCAACATTGGGAGGATATCCAGTAATTTTGGGAAAACCTTGATTTGCAACAACTAATTCATATATTGGATGTAGATCAAGGGATATGACTATTTTAGATGGGAACTCTATAAAAACATTAGCCTTGTATTCTCCCGCACAACCCCAGTATGATCAACAACAAGCTATTTGGCCTATTTTGGGAGAAGAATATGAGGAAGTTGACTCTATTAATAACCTTATGATGATTAATCTAGGGCCATTCATGTAATTACATGATGAAGACTCAATTATTTATAAAATTCTGATAAATGTGTTGATACAAGAACAACAATTGCAGGAGTTGGTTCCGAATGTTGCAGGTTTGAACTTTCCTGCAACCACTGATACATTGCATACTCTGTTGCCACAGGAAGTCTCTTCTTCTCATTTTTCTGATATGAACTAGATTGACCTTACTATCAAGATAGAAGTTGATTTGAATAAATTTTTGAATATCAATACTAGATTGACCTTACTATCAAGATAGAAGTTGATTGGACTTGCTGAAATGTCACAAAAATGCTTTTGCATGGGATTACAAAGATATGCATGGGATTGATCCAACAGTTTGCACCCACTGTATCTATATAAAAGAAGAATGTTGCCCACTTAGACAACCACAAAGAAGAATCAATCCTACATTAAAAGAAATAGCTAAAGAAGAATTGCAGAAGTTGTTAAAGGCTAGATTTATCTATCCTATCTCTGATAGTCAATGGGTATCACCTTTGGTAATAGTCCCTAAGAAAGGAGGAAAATGGAGGGTATGTGTTGATTATAGAGCCTTGAACTTAGCAACAAGAAAAGATCATTTTCCATTACCATTTGTGGATCAGGTATTGGATTCTCTGGCTGGTAAAAGATATTTTTCATTTCTTGATGGATTCAGTGGTTACAATCAGATTTGGATAGCCCCGGAGGATCAGGAAAAGACAACATTTACTTGTCCTTGGGGCACATATGCATATTATGTTCTTCCTTTTGGGTTGTGTAATGCTCCAGCCACTTTTCAAAGAGCATTGATCAATATCTTTTCTAATATTTATCAAGACATCATGGAAATCTATATGGATGACTTTACAACTTATGGTTCTGAATTTGAACAAGCATTAGGGAACCTGAAAAAAGTTTTGCAGCGATGTGAGGACTATAGTTTGTCATTAAATAGTGAGAAATGCTTCATCATGATACAGGAAGGAATATTCCTTGGTCATCATATCTTTGTAAAATGAATACAGGTGGATCCAGCAAAGATTGAATTCATTCAGCATATCAAAGCCCCTGTGAAGCAAAAAGATGTAATAAGTTTCCTTGGTCATGCTGGATACTACAGAAGGTTTATCAAAGATTTCAGCAAAATAGAAAGTCCCTTATATTCACTGCTTACCAAAGATATGGAATTTAAATGGACCTCTACATGCAATGAAGCTTTCTTAAAGCTTAAGCATGCCTTGACTCAAGCACTAGTTCTCAAAGGTCCAAATTGGTCTTTACCATTTCAAATTCATATAGATGCATCTGATTATACAATAGGGACAATATTAGGATAGAAGATTGACAAATTGGAAAGTGCAATATATTATATTAGCAAGAACTTATAGGGACCTAAGTTAAATTACAAAGACACTGAAAAGGAAATGTTAGTTGTTATATATGCACTCAACAAATTCAGGCACTATATCACAGGATATCCCATATTTGTTCATACAGATCATACTACAATTAGATACCTCATGAATGAGCCTTCAATTACTGGTAGATTAGCTCACTAGTTATTGTTGATGCAGGAATTTGATATCACAGTTTTTGATAAACCAGGGAAGTCTAATGTGGTTGCACACTATCTTTCAAGACTTCAATTGCAAGAGGATTATACAGTGATAGATGATGCTTTTCCAAATGAAAATTTATTCCTTATACAATCCCACACTCCCTGGTATGCTGATATTGCCAACTATTTAGCTACTACTAAAATGCCATTTCATTTCTCTCCTAAAGAAAGAAGGTTGTTAGTAAATTTTTTTTTTTACTTCTGATGGATTGCTGATTGTTTGTTTTATACTGGACCTGACCAAGTCATGAGAAGATGTGTAAGGGAAGATAAAACATATGATATTCTGCATGCATGTCATGATGAGCCATGTGGAGGACATTTTGCTGCCAAAAGAACAACACTCAAAGTATTAAATACAGGATACTATTGGCCCACATTACACAAGGATGCAACATAGTATACAAGGAAATGTGACAGATGCCAACATATGGGAAGACCTACAAAATCTGATGAAATGCCATTATATCCACAAATATCAGTAGCACCATTTGATAAATGGGGTTTAGATTTTGTTGGCCTAATTGATCCACCTTCTAATGGAAAATCCTACATTTTGGTATGTACAAATTATGTAACAAAATGGGTGGAAGCTCGTGCCATGACACATGCAAGAGATAATAAGGTGGCTGAATTTATTTATGAAGAGATATTTACAAGATATGGAGTAAGAAGGGAAATTGTATCAGACCAGGGCCCACAATTTACTTCAACATTAATTGCAGCTTTGGTAAATGAATACAATATAAGACATAGGAAGTCTACTCCATATCATCCACAAGCTAATGGGTAGGTAGAAGTTACAAATAGGGAGCTTGAGGCTATTCTTACCAAAACAATATCTATTCATAGAAAAAGACTAGTCTCATAGGCTTTCAGAAGCAATTTGGGCATATAGAACAACTTGGAAAACACCAATTGGTTTTACACCTTTTGAGATGGTTTATGGAAAAGTAGCAATGATACCTATTGAATTTGAGCATAAAACTCCAAGGACAACTTTAAAATTAAATATGATATTATCTGAAGCACAAAAAGAACATATTCAGCAATTTAATGCTCTAGACAAATGGAGGAAAATGGTTGTTCAGCAGACAGAACTGATCCAAAATCAGAGATCAAAGTGGCATGATAAATATATCAAAGAGAAGAAATTCAAAGCCGATGACTGGGCACTACTATATGACTCTAGATATAAAGATGTTATGGGGAAGCTACAAACCAAGTGGTTAGGTCCATATGAGATAGAAGAAGTTTTCAATAATGGAGCTATTCATTTGACCATAATTGACCCTGTTCGGTTTAAGCTTTTGGTGAATGGTCACCGATTGCGTATGTATCATACGTCAGCCACTAAAGAGGAGTTCCTACAGCAATTTGGCCAAAACAATGAAACGCAAGTTCCTGCATCAACAGACAAGGTTCCTGCAGCAACTAATCAGCTTCCTGTTGCAATTGAGCAAAGTAATAAAGGTTACGTTCCTGCAGTGAACATGATTGTCGCTTCGTAATTCTTCTCACATCATTTCACAATAAATATTTCCATATCTTATGGGAATATTATTCTCCATAAATAAAATTTCATCCACGTCATTCTATCCCACTTTCCTATCTGTCATTTCACTTCATTTTGCCATCATTTTCGTACGACTGCAGGTATGTACATATTATATTTTATTTTAATTACACATTTATTATTTCATTATGATTACGCCTTTCTAAATCCATGTACACTCCCCAAAATCTTGTCAGCTTGTGTGGACATGTGCTAGGTTAAGTTAGGGGGGTGCTTTATGGTTCGGTTTCCAAAGTTAATGATTATTTGTCCTTTTCGGTACTTAGAATCGATTGCTTGCCATCATTGTTTTAACAAGTTATTATTTCACACAAGGAAATAATAAATTATGCCACCAAAATTGAGATATGTATGAAATTTCCAATTTAGCAAGTCTGTCCGATATTTTGTTCCTTTGTTTCTCAACTGCAGAGTGTTCTATACTTACAGAGTAAGAAATGGGTGGTGATCCAATCTGCCATGAGCCAACAGTCCATGAAGTGTTGCTGCAGGATGCTCTTTGTGAGCATTATTTTAGACACCATGGCTAGATTGATTACTTTTTGAAAATCAGAGACTTTAAATAGCTACAAAGTTTATGCATTCCTTTAACGAAGGAGAAGCTACAGTTAAAGGTTTAAGGGTTATTGCTACGTAGTAGCGAATAACTGAAGTAACAGGGTTGCCGCAAGAAGGAGAATTGTTTCCAGAATCAAAAGAAGGAGTGCTAGGGCAAAATTTACAATTCCCACAAATGGACCTCTAACAGTGGACAAGCAAGGAACTAGAAGAGTTTCCCTACCAGTAGAGTGGCCTCAGGTAGATTTATATGTCATGAAATACATTACTTGTGAAGGGAGATATTCAAATCTACATTCACCACATTTTAAATTACTTAGTCATTTATGGAATGGTCAGAGGGTGAATGTCTCTAATTTTCTATACCACCTCATTTCTACAAGTGCTAAAGAAATGCAAAAGAATGGAAATCGTTCTGTCAGCCATCATGGTTTGGTGAAATTGCTTGTAGAACACTCTCTTTGAGACATTTCACAGATGGAATGGGGGGTACTTGAGGATATATTGTAGTTTAGGGATGAGGATGCTCCTATTGAAGATGCTCCTATTGCAGAGGATCCACCAGTTGAAGAAGAAAATATGGCAGAACCCTCTTCTCCCATAGTTGCTGTAGAGGATGATTTGCTCATTGCCGAAGGAGCTACGGTTATTGTGGAAGAAGAGATGGGTGAAGCAAATGTGGAGAAACCCACCATTTCTCTTCAAAAAGAGTCACCAATTGCTAAGAGAAAAGGGAAGGAACCTATGGCCCATCTGCATGCAACTCAAATTTCTCTTGCAGCCAAGAGACGTAGGACAAAAAGAAAAACTCCTGCAGCAACTGAAACCATTCCTACAGCCACTCCAAAAGTTAATGTGAGAAGAACATGGAGTAGGATACAAAAGGCTCATTTAGCAGGTGATCCAACAGAGGTTATTACAGTGGAAACATCAAAAGAAGGAAGCCCTGCAGATATTGAAATGCAAGAAGGAAGCCCTCCGAATGTTGAAATCCAGGTAGAAGTTGATGAAGATAGACTATCAAATCTTGCTTTTGTGGCACAGCAGCTTGAGGAGCTTATTGAAGAAATTCCATAGCATCTTGAGGAAACTGTTGAAGAAAATGCGTAGCAACTTGAAGAAACTGTTGGAGATATTTCACACCAGCCTGAAGAAATTGTTGGAGAGATTCCAGAGCAGTTTGAAGAGACTGTTGGAGACACTACACAATAGTTTGAGGAAGGAAGCAAAAGAACCAAGAGTTCTTTATTATGAATGGGAGAAATTACTGGTAAGAGATGATGTTAGGAAACTAGTGCTTTGAATGAGAGAAGAGATATACCAGGCATATGAGCATTTAGTTTAGACTGACAGTGTAACAGCAATAGATGGGTTAACTCAGAGCTGGAATAACTTACCAGACAAATTGAAGCAGGGAGAACTTTATTCAGAGCAAAAAATTTAGGCAGCTATGCAGAGAGCCCCCAAATATATACAACTGGGCAGAGAGAAGACCAACAGCTGGCTACCACTGATCTTTCAACCTCCTATTCTTATGTGGCCACTATTGGTATGTCAGCCTATGGATCAGCCTTATAATGCAGTTATAGAAGAAACAGTCAGATGGTCTAGGCTAGAAAAGATGAAAGGATTCTACTAGAATTTAGCTTCAGGAGGAACAGGTCAAGGAACCATTAGTGATATGAGAGTTAGTGCAAGAGTCAAAAATTTTCCTTTTGTTGTAGGATCAACAAGCTCTTAAAGTTGGGGGGCATGATGAGTTGAGACTGTCAAATTTTTATCCTCAGAACTCTTGAGTTTTTGTTATCTTTTGGTTTGCATAGTAGTAGTGATGTATTGGAAGTTGACTATATGTATTCCATATGTTAAGCCTAAACTTATTAAATCATGTTTTATCTTTGCCAGTCTATTCCTGTAGCCATGCCATTTATTCCTGCAGCCATGTGATTTATTCTTATTGCCATGCAGATTATGTAGGGAAAGATCATGTGTTAAATTAATAGATGTGTTGATTAAATAAAATACGTATGTATGTTCTTGTATGTTATTTATTTTGTAGTGCAGGTAATAAATGATTTTGTGGTGGATATTCGCCTATCGCGCCTATTGAAGGGAAGGATACGTAAGAGATAACTGAAAATCAAACCGTAGAAGAGTTGAGCAAGCATAAGGGATGACATAAGTGGAGCAATCAAGCGATACTACCAATGTCTAACTTAAGTGGGCATTGAAGTTGTAAATACTACCACAGTATGTTACAACCGTGGTTCGGTTTAGATCCACGTTTCCTACAGCATAACTCCAGTCATCTCTTTTATCGATCAATCATCCGCCTCTTCTTCTCGACATGATTTGTGTTTTCTATTGTAGTTGATTTCTTTTTAATAATAAGCTCTTCTTCTTCTGAGAGGTTAGACAGAAAAGAGAGAAACATAGATTAGAGGATTTTCATAAGCATTTTTGAGTTTATTTTGAATCATGTAATGATTTTCAAGAATGATGAATAAAATTATGTTATTTTGATCTGTTAGAGTTGTTTTCTGGGAATCTTGGTATCACTCATCCAAGGGGGCCCACTTGGTGAGTGTTCTTGTGCATTCATTAAAATTAATTTTCTTTCCTTAGCCGTAGTAGAAGTTCTTGCATTGATTGTTCTTGCAGCCACTGGAAATAGATCCACTAACTGTTCCTGCAGCCAAGCCAGAATAGAATAACTTTTGTTTATCAGCATTGAATTTATCCAGTATTTCTTTTATGAGTTTATGCAAAAGTCTTCCTGTAGCCTTTTCATAGTTTACATTCTTGTTTACCTTTTCCACATAATGTTAGTTATTGCAGTAATGCAGAATAGCTGTTGCAGGAACTTAGTGCATATATAGTGCAGACCCATTTCAAGTATTACATCCCTGGGTTGACAATCAAATGAACACTAGCTATGAAAATAGTGACTTTACCAAATGAATGTCCAAACTACGAGTTGAGGCTTCAACTAGAGTTATTATTCTTATTGTTGGGTTGAACATTTTTGGCGCCTTTGCCGGGGATGGTGTCAAACTAAGAACTTGTTATGGTTATCGTCTTTTTCAATTTTTCAGTTAATTATTTTTTTTTGGCATACCATCCTAATCATGTAGAAAATAATTCCTCAAATATAAATCCTTTTGCTGAACTTTATCAAACCCCAAAGAATTTGAATCACCTTGAATCTAAATTCCCAGAAGATAGTCTTCAGTTCCTCTTTGGACCTCAAGAAGAAAGATTTCATATAGTAACAACCCCCACAAGTCCAATGCAAGGAAACCCACCTCCTGGTGGAAATAACCCACCACCACCACCAGACCCAATGTTTGAGTTCCCCATATCTGATCAGTATGATAATGCCAATCTCAAGAACATTCCAACTTCTTCCCTCCCTAAATTCTATGGATTGGTGACAGAGGATTCAGACACATTTCTATTTGAGTTTGATGTTCTCTATAGGAGTTTTGACTATACTACAGAATAGCCAAGCCAGAATAGAATAGCTTCTGTTTATCAGCATTGAATTTATCCAGTATTGCTTTTATTAGTTTATGCAGAAGTCTTCTTGTAGCCTTTTCATAGTTTCCATTCTTGTTTACCTTTTCTGCGTAATGTTAGTTTTTGTAGTAATGCAGAATAGTTGTTAGAAGAACTTAGTGCATCTATAGTGTAGACCCATTTCAAGTATTACGTCCTTGGGTTGACAATCAAATGAACACTAGCTATGAAAATAGTGACTTTACCAAATGAATGTCCAAACTATGGGTTGAGGCTTCAACTAGAGTTATTATTCTTATTGTTGGGTTGAACAAGGGGCCACAAATTATTTTTATATCACTACCTCATGAGGAACAAGGAGATGCCATTGTCAAACCCTTGGACGAAATATTTGGGAAGATTGGTGGTCCCAAATATTTTTCAAATTCTCAAATTATTGGAATTGTTCACCAGGAAATACAACAAGGAAAAAAGATACATCCAATTGCCCAATGGGGATCCATTCATCCGGATATCTATCAGGTCTATTCAAGAGGTTTCCAGCATGACATATGAACCTTACATGCCCCTATCTTTCATAGACTTAGAAGGAGAATATACCCATATAGACACCACCCACACAGTGTGGAAGTTGGCAATTCACAAAAAGGAGAAGGGATGACTCACAGAGCAAGATGGTCCTCCTTTTGAGATTACCATGTTCAGACAATACTTGGAGTACACATATTGGGCATGCATCTAGGTCTATGGGGAGGAAGTTCTTGATGTTACAAGAATAGGTCCATTGGTGTTGACTGTGGACATTAAAATGCATGAGCTGAGGCCATTTGATTATGCAACCTACTTGGCAAAGAAGCTGCATGAAGGGTTTTTGAGTTTGCAAATAGAGCCTAACCCTACTTTCAAGTTTTACTCATTGCTAATACATATAGTTTTGTTTTATGGTCAAATGCAAGGTTTGTGGCCAGGAGAATTAAAAGTGACTTCCAGGAACAAAGAGGGATAGGACCAACCAATTCAATTATCAATATCCCTATGGGACTCAAGGTTCGACAAATCACACTATGTGTTGTTTGAAGAATATTTTGTCAAACCCTTGTACAAATTGTTTGGGGTAGAATGTGAGGGGTCTATCTCATAGGAGATTAAAATATTATTGAGACCCCATGCTTTTGGAGATGCTAGGGTCAACCACAATTGGGGTGACTGGTTTGTATGCCAGAATTTCACTTTTCTCAGGGTTTATGGTTTTGAAGGTGTTCTATTTATACTGCCTATGTTAGTTCCTGATAGAATTGCATATCTAGAGATTGTTAGGTAGCTTAGTATATTAAATACAAAGCATTTGGGTGATGCACATAAATAGACATTCATGCCTGGCACTTTACATTTCAGAGATTTCACAATTGTGTCTACCAAGGCATATGAAATGATTGAAAAGAAGCTAGTAGAGGAGTACAATTTTTATGGACACCAAACTTGGAAGAATTATGATCCAAAATGATATATTCACCACTACAGGGAGAGCCAGAACTTGGGAGAATATTTGTACATACCCATGGAGGTTGAGGATTTATTTAGGAATAAGGAGCGGGATGAGGCTGATGCAGTCTTAGAGGAGTTGAACAAAAAATTGGAAGAGTGGAAGTAGAGGCTTCAAGAACTAAAAGAAGAAAGAGATTCTGAAAATGTAGTTGTGTCTACCCTCCATGCACCTGAACTAGAAAAAATGGCAAAGAGCCAGGAGCAAGCTATGATGAGACTCAATGCCAACACAGATGTCAGGATGGAAGAGCATGCAACTTTTGTCATAGATGAAGTTTTTGTATAGTCCAAAGAGTTTAAGTCCTTCTCATACCACTACAAAGGAAAAATATTGAGGGAGAGCATCCCAAACGTCACCCCTGAGAATGAAGCAGAGATGCTAAAAAATATTGAAGGAAGACATCAATACAGAGGTGGCTACAATGACACCATAGAGAGGGAGGCAACTTCTCACTAAGGTAGACATCATTTTGTTCCCAGGATGGGATTTAAGTGCCTCTTTCATTTTTGACAGTTTGTTGCATTCAGATATAAAAGATGTAAAATTAGATATACAAGGAGTTGATAAAAATTTTATTGGATCAAGATATGATCCAAATGAAGAGGAAATGTTGCTTTGGGCTCTATACCCTTCAAATAAAAGACCCAAGATTATAGATTTAGATAAGGCATTTGGGCATATGATGAGGCTGAAAGTGGGAGAGGTTAATCAAATTATCACTGTAGATTTGGGGATTAACATTGCAAAACTAAATAATGCAGTGGGTGTTAAAGGAGGGCAAAAAATATAGAAATTTATATGAAGACTTGTTAAGAAGACGTGGTCATAAGTACCACAAATAACTGATACTGGTATGCAGTGGAAAAATAAATATGAGGACCAAATGAAAGAAAATATAAAGCTGAGAAGGCAAATCGGGACTTCCAAGGTGGATGCTACGTGTGTTTTGTTGACCAACAAGTTTGAGCATTTGTTGGAAGTTCTCAAAGAATTATGGACCAATTGTCAGAAGACTCGTGATAATATGTCTTCTCATGAAAGAATTTTTGAGAAGCTGAAAGCATTGTTGAAAGAGAAGAGTGCTGAGGATAAAATTGTTGAGAAGATCCAGAGAAGGGTGAACAAGCATGAGGCATTCAGTGTGGAAATCAAGCAGGAATTTACCGATTGTAAGGATATTGTCAGATATGGTATACCAGATATTGTGGATGAGGCAGAGCAGTTAAAAGACAAAGGGATTTGGATTGCAAAATGCTAGAATGTACTCAACACATCCCTTAATATTGCCCAGGTAGATGTTTTGGATATGAAGGAGACATGTGAGCATATGGAGAGAATGGTTACCATGGAGATCATTGTCATGGATACTTTATTCAACACCAACACTTACCAAGACAACAAGTATTTGGAGCATATTTAGAAATGTAACACATTATGGGATGACCAAAATTGACTTCTTAGTTTGTAATTTTGTTTTATGTCTGGCAGTTAGGTATTAGGTTTTAGTTAAGTTTAGTTTAACAAGATGAAAGGGTGTGTCCTTTCACTTGAATCCTTTGGCTCACATATATGTAGCGAGTCATTTTTGTATCATAAAGAGATAGATAATATTCTACCACTGGCTAGGCTACAAGTATTATGTTTTAGAAAAGTCTAATAGGAATGAGGAGTTTATTTTGTGCAAAATGAATATATTGGAGTATTTGTAAGTGTATTTTTTGTGTACATCTTATTCCAGAAGTTAATATACAAGATTTCTTTATTTTATCTTCAGACTATTATGTGTAATTTTGTGTTTGATGGAATTATATGTCCTCTTGATAAATCTTTTAGATTTGCTATGATGTGCCATCACATGATATTGTATTGAATGTTAAATTGGGTTTTTATTGCTCATACAACACATAATGAAACTTTCATAGTGATGGTCTTATAATTGTCTTTTGATTTGATAGTGATTGTTGTCCACAAAGTTATTCATTAATGGTAGATAATGGCACTGGTCTGTTATTAATCTTTGTTGAATAAGTTTGTATGCATTAGCTCCTTATCAAAGAAACAAATCTTCTAATTTCTATAAAAACTTCTCTTTTTCATAGTGGCTTAAAGTCCTAACAGTAATCTTTTGCATAACACAACCATATTCATACTTATTTTATCAATTTTAAAGGCATTCAATAAAAAGCACTTCTGTTAGCATAATTGTAGGAAAACCTTTTGCCATTTCTGCAATTGCTAAATCCCACAATTTAAATTCACTTAAAATAAACCTCTTTTGTGCTTGAGAGTGTAAGGTACACCCACCTAGGTTTAGTGGAGCCTAAAGTGCAGGGGAATTTGGTCTTCAACTATTCCTATTCATTGGCCAAGTCTAATTAGATTAACTAAAGATTAGACAAGTCTTTGGTTTCCCAATCTGTGGTTTTGGGCACCAAGAGTACATATAAAACATCAAAGAAATATCATATAATATTTATAAAAATATGTGCTAACAGTGGCTCTTTCTGGGTATGTAAGTTCTTTTTAGGGACATAGCAAGATCTCAGCTATCTCTGGAAAGTAGAGAAAACCATAAATAGAAATAAACCACAAAGGAAAACTAAACTACTATAGTACAAGAAATACTCCCTACTCCTTAAGAGAAAAAATGTTTGAGGTATTGAGCATGTACTGGAAACTCCTGAATTTCACCATCAACATCTTGCAAGTATGAATTTTCCCCTCTCTTTTCCATGACGACATACGGTCCTAGCTAAAGTGCTTCAAATTTTTCATGCTTGACCTTATCTTGATCCTTTGGATTCTATTTTAGTACCCACTCTCCTTCCTCAATGGTCCTAATAGAAGCTTTCTTGTCATGTTATGCTTTTACCATCTTTTGCTTGTGTATATTCTGTTCTTGAGGCTCTCTTCTGTACTCATCCAATTTGACCAACTGTATTAGCATGTCTTCCATAAAATCAACATCCTCTAAATATTCCTCTGAAACAAATTTATACACTAGGAGCAAGTTGTTCAAGGGTAATCATGCCTCTTTACCATAAACAAGATGATAAGGAGAAAACCCTGTGGATTTCTTGATTGTTACCCTATCTCCCCATACTGCCAAATGTAACTTTGAATCTCATGCCCTTTTGTTGTCACCTAATATCCTTTTAATGATTTTTAATAAGTTTTTATTTCTAGATTCTGCTTGTCCATTCCCATGGGGGTGATAAGGTGATGAATATGACAAAGTGATTCCATAACTTTCACACAAATTAGAAAATTCTTTGGATCTAAAATCCCATTATCTACAACAATCTTGTGGGGAACCCCAAATCTTGTCAATATATTTTCCAAAAGAAACTTTGTCACCACCTTACTTGTAGCCTGCCTATTAGGAATTGCCTCTACCCATTTGGTAAAGTAGTCGGTGGCTACCAAAATACATCTGTGTCCTCCACTAGATTTTTTTGCAATTTCTCCTATGAAATCAACACCCCACATCTGAAAAGGTTCTTCAGCTTACATGGGTCTACATGGAAGAGCTCCATCATATTTAAGCTTCCCTAAAAAAATTTGGCAATCCTCACATTTTCTAATATAGGTATGACAATCCCTAAAGATTTGTGGCCAATAATAACCACTATTTAGTGTTTTATGGGCAGTAGTTTTTGTTGAAAAATGCCTCCCACATACTCTTTCATACAATTCCTTTAAGACAGATTGTGCTTGATGAACATCCAAACAAAATAAAAGGATACCATCTCTATTTTTCCAATACAAATCACCTTTAAGCAATACATATCTAGATGCTTGAAGCTTAAGTGTTCTTTGATTATCATTTAAATCTTCTAGACATTTCATGTGTTTTAAGTAATAGACAATATGTTTATACCAAGGGCACATATCAATGCTTATTTGAGCTTCCTCTAATTCTACCTGATTTATTTGTGTTGCTTCCAGATTTGATTATGTCATCAATTTAGCTAAGGCCTGACCTCTAACCAATTTAGTGATCTGAATGTCAATGTTTAACTCTTGGATTTGATTGATCCATCTACATTTTCTCCCAATAGTTTCAGTTTTCTGAAAATATCCTTGACTGTTTCCTTAGGAACGTAGGCAATAACATTATCTCCCACTAAGTATGGTCTAAAAGATTTTATAGCTTTACTAGAGAATATGCTTGTTTCTCATTTATATCATAGTTTAACTCAGAGGCTTGTAGTGTCCTGCTAAAAAATGCCACTGGTTGTTCATGACCTTCATCATTCTTTTGTAACATAACTGCAACAATGGTATGAAATGAAGCAAAAGAAAATACTTGAAAAGGTTTAGAGAAGTTATGAGACTTTAGCACAGGTGCTTCCTTGATGGCCCTTTTAATGATCACAAAGGCCTCAATTGCTTCATTGGTCCATTTTATCTTTGCACCCTTTTTTAACATCTTTGCAATAGGTTTGATAATTTCAAAAAAATTTGATACAAATCTTCTAACAAAATTAATTTTTCCAAAAAATGATTGAATAGCTTTTACTGTTTTAGGGATTTGAATTTTGTCAATAGCTGCAATTCTCTCAGGGTCAATCCTTACTCTCTCTTTAGATACAATATGACCTAGCAATTTACCTTCAGTGACTCCAAAGTGACACTTTTTGGGGTTTAGAGAAATACCATACTATAGTGCTTTGATGAAAATTTTCTCTAAGTCATTACAATGGTTTTCTGCTTTCTTGGAGTATGCAGTCAAATAATCTTGTTATACAACCAAAATGTAATCAATGAGGCCTTCAAAAGATGCATCCATGGCCCTTTGAAAAGTAGCTCCAGCATTGGTAAGTCCAAATGGCATCCTGGAGTACACATATGTACCCCATGGTGTAGTGAAAGTTGTCTTATATTTTTCTGAATCCTTAACCTTCACTTGGTTGTAACCAAAAAACCCATCCATCATAGAAAGCAATTCATTCCCTATTACTTTCTGCAGCAATGCTTCCATATTTGGTAGGGCATAATTATCTTTCAAGGATGATATAGTTAAATTTCTAAAATCCACACACATTTTGATATCACCATTTTTTTTCTAATAAGCACCAGGTTTGACACCCATGTGGAATGCCTTATAGGCTCTATAATCCATGCATTCCTCATCTTCATCAATTCTTATTTCATTTTGGGAGTCAATGTGGGATTTATAGGCCTTTGATTTTGCCTAAATGGTTTTGCATCAGGTTTTAGTGGGATTTCATGCTAGAACAAATCCTCTCTGTATGCCTTGAGATCATCATATGACCAAGCAAAAACATGTTTGTATTTCCTTAGTAGATTTAGCAATGCAGTCCTAATATTTGGTGTAAGCTTCCTCCCAATGTAAACCTCTCTAGTATTGTTCTCACTTCCCAAATTTATTTTTTCTACTTCCTCACAACTTCCAGTGTTGGGCTTGAAATTTGTCATGTCCTTATTATCAAACATCCTTTCTAATTCTACCAACCCTTTTGGAATCTTATTTGTTTTAAGTTGTAAAATATTTTTTCCAAACAATCATTCCTTACCATTTTCCTCTTCCACATATGAATTCCAATCCATATGTTGGCCTTCATATTGATCCTCACAAAACAGGAATTTTAGAAGATCCCTGTCATCATCAAATATCTGCCAATTTTTTATGTTATCTGGTACTGCAGGTCTAGTTTTTATTTCAACTTGGGTGATGTCATCAAAGGAATATCATTATATTTAATTGCTAGATTAGCCATAAAATCAACCAAAATATTATTAGACCTTTCAATCCATCTTATAGAAAATGCATCAAAAAACTCAATGGAATCCCACACTTCATTTTTGTAATTTCGAATCCTTACATTTTTAGTAGCAAATCTTTCCCTCACTTGAGATACTACTAACTCTGAATCACCATAAACTGTTAGTAATTTAATTCCGTATTTACTTGCCATCCTAAGGCCTAACAAGAGCGCTTCATATTCAGCAACATTGTTTGTACATTCAAAAGCTAATAAAAAGGAATATTTGAATGATCTTCCATTAGGAGAAATAAAAATTACACCAGCTCCATTTCCTTCTTTACTGCAAGCACCATCCAAATACATTTTCCAAATCTTATCCTCATGCAATTCAATAGCATTTTCAAACTTGTCAGTCTTGTATTCGATGGGTTTAGAAATACTTACCTGAAAGTTATCTTTGTCTATTTGGAGAAAACATGTTGTCTCGTTTGGATCAACCTCCTCTATCAGGTAGAATGATCTCGGTTCTCTATCAATCCTTACATTTGCACCTTTTATTGGGATGGTTGCAAATGAAAGATCTAGCTGGACATGTCCACCCACCAAATTTGACCATTGCCTTGATAATAACATTCCATAATTTGGCAGAAATTGCACAACAGTGATGTCTATTTTATATGACGTATCAGGGCATGCTAAAAATTGAAACTCCACATTCTTCATATTTCCAATGATCAGGACTAATCTTTTATCCATAGCATAGAATTTCCCATAGGGAGTGTTTACATGCATTCCAAGTTCTTTCATGACATCTTCTGGCATTATGTTCATGACTACACCTGAATCTATCATACAATTCTTAACCATTTTATTGTTAATCATCAAGGTTAGATAAAAAGGATCAACCTGGGTAAGATTCTTAGTGATAGAAGTTCCCAAATAAACAATAGGTGGATCTTCAGCTTTTGGCTTATGATCCTCTTTATTTACTTCACCAATGTTAGACAAAATCTTGATTGTTTCATGTTTGTAATCAAGAAATTTCATTACCTCAAGCAAGGGCATAAATATTTTCACCTGTGATAAAGCCTGAGACATAAATGATCCACAATTTGAGAGTGGCTTACTAATCTATTTCTTTTCAATTGGCTTCGTTAATTTAAGAGTTTTGGTTTTTTTGTCCTTTTCTATTGCAACTTCCTTTTCCTTGTTGGTGATGTTTTTGTTTCCACTAGCTTTAGGAACCTTTGCAAATATCCCAAATGGCTTACCTTGTTCTGGGTTCACTATTTTGTTTCTTAACTGATAATTGCTTTTTGCTTGAGCTACTGCTGCCATAGTATAGGCTTTCTTTTATTCATCTATTAAGTTCCTCAAGGAATGAACTCGCTCATCATTATAGAACAATCTTATCAAGGATGGGATGTCCTCTTCATCATCAGTAAAAACTTGTACACTATGCTGCTAGTTCTCTCTTCTCCATTGTACATTCAATGATTACTCACCCTCAGATGAATCCTCATCCCTACCCCAAAATGGATCTGATGAAAGTACATTTACTATGGGCTCATATTCATTCTCATGTTCCTCCTCTTCTACAAAACCTTGAGCAATCATACATTGTTCTACAACATGGGGTAAATTGCATACTTCACACCATGGATATTCTTCAACAAAATTGTTTACCTTCTTCAATGGATCAAGAGTTTCTTTTCTTAGATTTGCATTCACCAGTTTACCATATTTCCAGTTTGTATTATATGGCATGTCATGCAATCTTGGTCTATTGTAACTTATAGGCTTGTTACTTCACACCATGGATATTCTTCAACAAAATTGTTTACCTTCTTCAATGGATCAGGAGTTTCTTTTCTTAGATTTGCATTCACTAGTTTACCATATTTCCAGTTTGTATTATATGGCATGTCATGCAATCTTGGTCTATTGTAACTTATAGGCTTGTTACTTCTATTGTAACTTATAGGCTTGTTACTTCTATAGGTTTTTCATTATGATTTTGCTTACCCTTCATGTCCTTTAGCATGTCCATGATTTGACCAAACTCATCCTTTTTTGTTGTTCTAGGATTATATAATTTTGGATCATCTCTCTTGCGAATTCTCCCAGTAGCTTTTCATTTATTTTCAATGGTATTAGCTATTTTACAAGCTTGCTGCAAAGTAGTAGGTTTATGAGATAAGATCTCATAATGAGTTTTGCTATCAAAAGCACTTAAATAAAAATCAATCAAAAATGAATCAACAGGTCTAATATCTCTTGGTATCCTATTAAAAGCTTTATTAAACCTTTTATTAAATTAATATACTGATTCATTCAAATTTTTCTTTATACTAGTCAACTCATGAGATGCAAATGAAGTGTCATTATATTCTCCAAATTCATCCAAGAATATTGTCACAAATTCTTGCCAACTACCAATGCATCTGTCAGGAATATTCCTATACCATTCTCCTACATCCTCTATCAGAGAGTGAACAAATAGTTTCATAAAAACATCTTCATGAGGGATTTATAATTCTTCAATGGTATTTTTTACATTTATTACATGTTTCTCTGCAAAATCAGTTCCATTTCCTATGAACTTAGGAATAGTTGTCCTTAAATTGTTTGCAATCTGATTTGGATATCCAACTATCCCATTGGAATCCAACTGTTTATACCTCTCACTCTTTCTAATCCAAGTTTTTGCAATATCCAATCTGGTTGTCTCTTGAGAGACTTTGCCATTTTAGATTCATTTCAATTTAAATCAGCCATTCTAAGAATAATTTCATCCAACTGTCTGTCCCCTTGTTCTTCAGCAGTCAGGGTTTCATCATGACCACCTTTATTATCTTTTGTATATAAGTTATAAAAAGGATTTTCCTCTAGATTTTTGAATTTATCACCAGATGGATAACCATCCTCTCTATGAGGAAACTTCTTATAACCCCCAAATGCCATATTTGAAACTAATTTATTTTCCTTATTCTTATTTTTAGACTCAACTGAACAAGATTATCATGTCCCTTGTGTAAAGACATTCTCCCCTACATGAATCTTATTGACAAATTCCTAGGGGTTTCCCTTACTTTCTCAACATACCAATTATTACTCATATATTAAATATAGAGTTGCCACCTCCTAAGAGGAATTATACTTTTATTACAAATTCTAAATACTTCTTATTACAACTCCCCAGCAGAGTCGCCAATCTGTTAGTTCCCAAAACCACAATTTTGAAATCCGAGAGCTTTGTGCCAAATCTCTTACTGATTCCTCAATTAGCCTTTGCCAACGAACAGGAATGGTTGACGACAAAATTCCTCTGCACTTTAGGGTCCACTAGACCTAGGTGGGTATACCCCATTCTCCAAAGCATAAATAGATTTCTTTATAGTGAATTTAAACTATTTAATCTAGCTGTTTATAGGACTGGCAAACAGTTTCCTACAACTATGCTTTATTGATATTCTTTTAAATTGTTTTAATTTGAAAATTTGAGTATAATTGAATATGAATAAAAGTCATAACAGAATGTTGTTGGAACTAAGAGTAATTATGAAAGAACAAGGTAGGTAAAAACTAGTAAAACATTTCTCCAGTGGGGAATTTGTGTACACTCAATCTATTCACAAAAAACCAGAAACAGACTAGTGCCTTATCTGACAGTTTACATGTCATTTAATAGACAAATACTTGTAATCTTTGGAGACAATGTGAAGAGACAAACTATCACTGCAATATCCAGAATGTGTACTATGAGAACAACAAAAACAATTCTGCTATCTCTATACCAACAAATGATAAAACATTGCAACAAATATTCTTTACATTTATTCGAAAGATTTTAAATCATCAACATCATATGACATGAAACAATCTGAAGATGAAAGAAGCGGACCTTGTATATTGATTTATGGGAACAATTGTTGTACAAAAACTACAGACTCATAGATACTTCATCATTACACTTGTTTTCACAAAATGGATTTTATTTCTACGGACTTATCTTACATAACACTATCTTTTCTAACAGAGAATATGAAAAGATCATAATCTTACTTACATCCTTTTTTTCTATAGAATACAAGATGACTCTCTATACATACATGACTAAAACGATATAAATGAAAGGACACACCCTTTCATTTGTACAAACAAAGACTAACAAAATTCCTAATTATCTCTTTTAACTGCTATAACTAAAACACATGACAATAACATAGATTAGCCCTTTCCATCCAGCCACTGACCACATTTCTGGATATGCCGAAGATATTTTTCCTCTTTATATGTAGTAGAATTGAAGATAATATCTCTGACCGCTATCTCTACTGTAACAAAACCTTCAACCTGCTCCCCTATTTCATACATGTCCAATGCGTCCGCACAGGAAACACTAAGAGCTTAACTGAGTAGAGACTTGCATTCGGTAACCCACTGGTGCTTGTCCTTCATGACCCCTACATCATCCACTACATTTGAAAATCCATGATTGATGATCCCTTTACACTCCTCATACTCGGTATTTAATTTTGTGGTGAATTCTTGATGAGTGTCAATTAGCCTTTTGACTTTATTTATCCTTTTGTCACCCAGTGTCTGATCCTACAGTAGCATGTTTAAAAAATTAAGGATCCTCTGGTGCGATAATGTGCTATCCATATTTTTCTGGTAAACAGTCCAGAATTCCTCCAATACCTTCTCCAGATTTTCAAATCATTTTGTCAGTAAGACACATGTTGTGTCTGTCCTTATGTTCTGTATTCTCTCGTTCAATTTTTTGTTTTCCTTGTACAGTTCTTCACACTTCTTTTTTAATTTAGATTCATCTGCTATTTGGGGTATAGGCTGACACCTACTCCTCAAAAGTTCTTCATACAATGATTTATACTTTCCTACTTCTTTCATCAACATCTTCATCTGTGCCTTGTTTAATTTTGAGATGTCAACTCCCATATCTACCGTGACCATGGGATCAACCTCCGACCTTCAACTTCATAATGTGTCCAAAAGCCTTGTCCACATCTATGATCTTTGGCCTTTTGTTTGGGGGATAAAGAGCCCACAACCGCATAGCCTCATCATCTAGATCATATCTTGATCCAATGAAGATGTCATTCATGCCATGAATGTCCACCTTGAAATCCTTCTTCTCTGAATGTAACAGGCTATCAAAAATGAAATATACACTAAGATCCCAACCTGGAAACAAGATAATCCCAGGCTCTACAAGAAGTTGCCTTCCCCTTTGTGGATTCATGCTTTCCACTTCTGCATTAATATCTTCCTTTAGTTTCCTAAGCATCTTATCCTCATTCTCTGGTGTTATGTCAGGTATTGCTTCTCTAAGCATTTTCCCCTTGAAGTGGTACAAGAAGGACTTGAATTCCTTTGACTTGATGAATTCATCATTAGAAACAAAGGAGGTATACTCCTCTAGCCTAACATCCACATTCGCATTTATCCTCATAATAGTTATGTCATGTGCTTCAGGTTCTTCCTCCCTTTTAGGCCTCCTAAATCTTGAAATAGCTTCATTTTCTCCTGATTCGCTCTCTACCTCTTCTTCCTCTCCTATCTCCTGCAGCCATTGCTTCTTCTCACCTAGTTTTTGTTCTAAAATTTGGCCTATCTACATAGCCTCCTTAGACTCTTTGTTCCTAAAAATATCCCAGGCTTCTACATACTCCTGAAAGTAATCACCCAGATTTTGCTTTTCCCTTCCCTAGTGGGTATAGCCCTCAGGGTCATAGTTCTTCCGACCTATATGCTCATAGAGGTTGTAACCTTCTATCAACCTCTTTTCAATGATATTGTATGCCTTTGTGAAGACAATAGTGAAATCACCGAAGTGTAAGGTCCCAGGCAAGAAAACTTGCTTGTGAGCACCCCTAAAATGCATTGCATTTGAGACACTCATTTGCCTTACAATCTCCAGATAAGTGATCTTGTCAGGTGCAGGCTTTGGCAGCACATAAGAAGCTCCTTCAAATCTGAAAACCCTAACATAGGTGAAGTCTTGGCACACATACTAGTCACCCCAGTTGTGTTTTACTTTGGTATCCCCATGTTCATGGGTTCTGAGGAATCTTTTGATTTCCTCTAAAAAAGACTCATCAAAAGACACTCCAAAAGTTCTGAACAAAGGCTGCACAAAAAACTCTTCAAACTTGATATAGTGGGATCTCATAAAACGTGAATCCCACAATGACCACCATAACTTTACAGGCTTCTCCTCTCCATCTTTACCACAGATATTTAGCTTTAACTCTTGAGGCCACATTCCATTGAATCATCCATAAAACAAGACAACATGCATTAACAAAGAATAAAACTTAAAATATTTATCGGGGTTATTTTGAAGGCTTAAGAAACCCTCATGTATTTTCTCAACAACATAAGAAGCATAGTCAAATTATCTCAGCTCATGCATCTATGTGTCAGAAGCAAGGACCAGAGGTCCTATTTGAGCTATATATGGGACTTCAATTCCTCCCACCTAACTGCCTACCATATAGGTATACTGCATATACTGCCTAAAGATATTGATATCAAATGGGGGCTCATCATCTTCTGTCAATTTTCCCTTTTCGGCCTTATGAATGGCCAAATTCCATCCATTGTACATGATGTCCATCTTTGTATATTCTTCCTCTAGCTTATCAAAAGACTAAGAAACATTAGATTCAAAACCTAGACCAAAAACCTCCTGGATGGTGGCTACTAAGATATGGATGAAAGCGTCGCCATTTGGTAACTGGATACATCTTTTTGAAGCATTGTTAGCCCTAGCCAATGTTTTCATCAATTGGACATTTACAAAGACATTAGGGACTACAAGCTTACCCAATCTAGTCGTGCATGGGTTTGAAATTGGGGCTGACTTATTTCTTCTTGTATAATAATATAAGAACAATTCGTAACCTCTGATCCTAGTCCATACATTGCCAATATCTTTAAACTCATCCTCTAGCTGGTCATGGATGGGTAGGTTAACTTTTGATCTTTGAGATTTGGCTCCTAGTGAGCTCATTTAATCGATCATATCCTAGTTCAGCTTTCATTTTGGTGCACCTTCTCCCCCTTTAGACTTCTTAGAAGCAGTTTTAGAGACTTATGTGACCTTCCTCTTTCCCTTGGAACTAGAACCCTCCATATTTGAATCTTTCAATATTTCTGCAATTTGATTCTCTATGGTTTAATTTTTCTTCAATCTCTCTGTTAGCTTCAAACTATTATGCAAAATCCTTGTACTGACTCTTCATATATGGATTTAATGGATTAAAAGAATTTAGTCAACTGAAATACTGCTATGATTTTCCTTGTGCGAACACCAATCTACCCATTCCTTGCATTTAATAAGGGTGGGTCAATCCATTTGCAATCAATTTTCGCAATGGCTAATCGTTATAACTTTTTTGATAATTCAATTATTTGGCACCACCCGTTCTTCAATTGGCATAGGTCTCACCGATCACTTCGCCTCCTAGCTAGGTTCTACTTTCACCTTTATATCACATCAGTGTAGGTCATTCTGATACACCCTCCTTTTATTCCTTCATGGCATTCTGCCCATCGGGTGTCGGCATAGCTCCAAATATGTTCCTCCGATAGTGAAAAGTTATTCTGATGAATCCCCCATGGTAGTCTACATCTCATTCATTACATCAGGTCACCTTATCGGGTATCGAGACAACTTATTTTATGTTTCCTCGATGACCCGATGACATTTACTTCATGCTTGTGCTTCACTCTGACTTTTTCGGTCTATCAGTATATGATTTCTCGATGAAACCTCCCTCTTGGTCATCATGTTGCAAAGCTTATCGAGTGTCGGGACAACCCTTCCTTTGTTTCTCTAATGACCTCATGACATCGGGCTCCAGCCTGTTTGTTTATAGATCCATCAGCTTATGCTCCCTCGATGAGGTCTCCTTCTCAATAACTGCTTCAGATTCCTCATCGGGTATTGGCGTAGCAGAAAATGTCTTCCTCTGAAGGGTCGATATCATCCTAATGACTTTACCTTGTTGCTCTTTTTGTCATTTGCTTCGGTGTAGGCTATCCTGATGAAACCTCATTTCCATCCATCATGATATATACCATATCGGGTATCGGGGTATCTTTTTCTTATGATGTCTGATATCCTAATGATTTCAAAACATACGCTATGCATTTTCCTTAGGCAGTGTAAGTCATACCGATAACCTCCTCCTTTGTGCTTGTCTTTGTCTTTCTTATTGGGTATTGGCGTAACCCAGAAATCCTTTCACCGATATTTTGTGCTATCTTGATGGCTTAGTATTCCCACTTTTTGGTGTTGCTTCATCAGATAAAGTCATGTTGATGACACCGCCTTCTGCCATCTAGTCAATTGGGTATCGGGGTAGCACGAGATATCATTTTTTGACAACCCGATAAAATTTACTATCTACTTCACATTCTCTTTCATCGGTATAGGTTATACTGATCACCTCATTGGCTATTGGCACATCATTTTTCTCATGCCTTTGATAATGAATGTTATGCCAATGAGCATCTTCTTCTAAACTTCCTTTTGGTTCTCCTTCAAAGTGATCGATCTGGGTCATGCCGATAATTTTTCTCATTATTTATGCCAATCGGTCTTATCAGAGTAACTTACATCGATAGTTCAAACTTGATAATTATGCAAATAAAGCTCCTCTTCATATATCACTCGTACTTGTAACCTTTTATGGAAACCCTGCATGTGTTAATAGATGACAAAGACTATCACATAGTCCTAGAGAATGCCTTATAAGGCTCCCAATGTTGTTATGCTGAAATTTCCTCATGTAGTTCCTACTCAGTGCCAACCCTCAACATGCCCTAGCTGTGCTTGTCCAATTCTGAAAATAGGGTTATAGAGGGATTTTTTCTGATATTGCAACACATATCCTACAAATACAATCCAGCAATAAGTGCTCTTATGTTTAAATGTACATATAAAACATCAAATAAATAGCACAAAATATTTTATAAACATATGTGCTAACAGGTTCCACTGGCTCCATCAAGGTTTCATCAGTTTTTACCATAAAACAAATATCAATGGAGTATTTCTCCACAATGTGCTTAGAGATCCTCTCCCTCTGTCTCATGTTTTCTTGAAAAGTTTTGAATTAGCCCCAAATATTTTCATCCCTGCCGGTACCAAGACCGGTGATTGCATCTTTGATTTGCATACCTACCGGTATGTCATGAGCCCAACGCTTCTTCCCTAGACTAGGTAGCTCATTCATGAAGTACAACATTAAACAGACAATGAGATTCCCAAACTTAAAAGTTCCTTTCTTAACCCCTTTGATCTTGGAAAGATTAATCATTATGTCACTTCTCAGCCATTCACATAAATCATACTTTTCATTATTCCTTAGCATTTGATGTGCAACATGGATGCAAGAGCTAGCAACAGAGTTCAATTGACTAGATTGAGTTACCTTGTAGCCGATGATCATGCTGGAAAACTTTAAATCTATGTCTTTGATGATGTTGATTCTCATTGATCTTCCATCATGGGTTGCATCGATGAGCTTCTCAACTGCAGTGTTGGAAATCTTCTTCCCTAGTTCTTGTCTAACTTTGGGTAAGCCGATGACTGCCTAAATAGCTTCCTTGGTGATCATGCAGGGTCGGTCCAGCCAAATGAATTCATTGTGGACCCTGCTCAGAACATATCTGATCACCTCATCCTTGAATTCCAATATACATAGGATTCTAGTTAACCCTAGGTCCTCAATGACTTTGTATTCCAGCTTGATTGTTCTAGAGCTACCCAGTATCATAGATTGATACATGCCCTTGATCTCTTCGGTGCCTAGATCTTCCAAGGTTCAATGAATGTATACCATTACATCTTCTACATACATTACACCATTAGGAACCCTTGAAAATGTGCCCGCAGAGTCTTCCTTCTTGGCTATCTGGGGAACTTCCTTAAAAATGAGTCTCAACCTATCCTTGACTTCAACAATTATGGGATTTGTAATGAAAGTAGGAGCAGATGATCACCAGTTGAAGATTTGATTACTTCTCAGGTGATTGCTGGAAATCCTTTAGAATGCCTTTTCTTTCTCTTGATCACCTGTGATTCACCTTTTCTTCGCTCTAGTTTGCTTGAATGTTGGGTGAGTGAAAATGAACCCACTTTCTCTTTTTATCAGTAAGTAAACCTTAATTCATCAGTGTCATAAACTCTTAGTGATGCACCCTACCAGATGTTGGTTTCACAGTTTTATGCTAGATAAGCCTCCATCAATGATCAATACCACTCTCTAGATCTCTTCTGGGAAATATGCAAGATTTGCAATGAATTTTCCAACCCCTAAGGTGTATGCCTCAGTTACCAATTGAATTTCCTATCAGTGCAGGAATGCTTTGGTCTACCGGTGGAGTTATAGGTGTAGTTACCGGTGTAGCTGCATCTCCACTTGGTTCTTCAGATTTTCTAGCCCATCTCTTGGTGTGATCTTGTTGTATTTCACCTACCTTCTACTTTCCTTTCTCATTTTCTTTATCATTGCTAACCGGTGTAGTCTTGCTTCTGCAGTAGTTAGCAATATGACCTATTTTGTTACATGCATAACATGTAACATTGTTCTTTTGAATTTATTTGACATATCCGATGTTATTCCTTGACCTACATTTATTAGAAAAATGACCAAACTTTCCACATCCATGACATTTAACATTCATTCTGCAATCTTCAAACTTATGACCATATTTCTTGCAATTTGTGCATTGACTGGGAACTGAATTGTAGTTTTGATTTTCTCAATTTCTACATTGTCTAGCCATATGCCCAAATTTATTACACACAAAAAATCTACCATTGAATTTATAAGAATTATATTTCCTTACCAGTTTCCCCTGTGCTGATGAGTTCTGCATACCAGTTGTCTGATCTTCATTTGCAGTACTGGAGCTTTCACCTTGTACAAATCCAAGTCCTCTAGAATCTTCATTTTGCCTTTGTCTTCTCAATAAATCATCCAACTGTGCAGCACTAATCCTGAAGTTTTCTTTATACTCACTTGCAGTAGTCAGATCATCTCTCACAATAGTTATTTGTCTTTCAAGCTCTTGTTCATTATACCGGGAGTGTGCCAAATCAGTTCTCAACAGATTATTTTCATTAGTCAATTTGCCACATTCTTCAAATTTGTTCTTCATAGATATACCAAGATTTTTTTCCTTCTTCTTTATGTCCTCAATATCTTTTGATAACCTCATATTCAGGTCTTGCATTTCATTCTTCATGAGTATGTTAGCTTGACTCAACTTCTGACACTATTCCTTAAGTGCATTTTTCTCTTCATCATCCTAGTTTTGCAAAAGTTCATTTCTCTTAGCTTGAGCAGATGATAACCTTTCTTGCAGAACAAGAATGAATTCATTTGCAGAATTCAATTCATCTTGCAATTTTAGGTTCTTCATCCTTTCAACATCATAATCCTCAAGTGCCATCTCAAGTTTCCTTTCCATAGCCACATTCAATGATTTCAGTTTCAGGATCTTCTGAGGTACCAAGCTCTGATACCAATTGTTGGGATCCAAGAACACCGAGAGGGGGGGTGAATCAGTGTTCTACCGGTATCATATGATTTTACCCTTTTATAACATACACATATAAACTGGAAAATAAAGAAACATATAACTTGAAGCAAATAAACCATCAACATAAATGAACACCATAACACACAAAATTTATATGTGGAAAACCTCAAAGATGAAAAACCATGGTGCGATTTGTGACCCACAATATCAATTCACTGGCCATATGAAAGATATTACATAGCATGGAGGTCTGCACACATAGGAAGGCACATTGCCTAGAGCACACTGCTCAACACAAAAGAGTCTCATTGACTACAAGCTTCTGTTGAGATAAAACAGTAAAGATGAACTCACAAAATGCATCTGTAATGCCAAAAAGAATTTCATTTATAGCTTTGTTCTGTACTAGTTCATAAACCCCTAACACCTCTGCCGGTATCTCCTTTCCTCCAAGAATGCTTTACAAACCATCTACTAATCATAGCATGATATTATATTTGCATACAAATGGTCTACATACATGTCCTTCGCATTACATAGTTCTACTTCCTTCTCATATCTCTCTAGATATCTCAAAAATGCCTAACAGACTGACTTATATACCCTTTGCAAATAATATGCCTTATGTCAGCTTACAATATATTACAAAAGATATACAATGTCGACCTCATACAATAATTATAAAATGATTTTACAAATAAAACTTCCTTCAGATCCTAGCTTGATGTTGGCTTCCTTGAAGTATTGGATGTCGGTGCCGGTTGTGACCTTGATTACTCCAATGCTGGTATCTGTCGGTGTATGCCTCCAAATGCTGGTGTGTGTCTCCAATAGAATCTTGTTTCCATATAGAATATTGTTGCCATACAGAATCTTGTTGCCATCAATGACAACATATGAATCCAATGAGTGTGAATTGCTAATAGAAAGGTTAGTGACAATCTGCAAAAGGCAGAGTGAATGAGGATATAAGTCAAGACATGATAGTAAAAGAAAGATACAAAGACAAGGAAAACCATCTTAGTTCATAGTCAAACCCTAGAGTAGAGGGACAACATTATTGAGGTCATTGATATATTGATAGAATCTCAAAATTATGAAGGGCATCACAACTTTAAGGATAGAAGAAGATTGATCATAGAAGATATAGGATAGTCATGCCGAAAGAAAAAGTAGCCATAGTAGTAGCTATCACATAGGATTGAAAAGATAGAGGCTAAGATAGTTTAGTAATATTTTGATAGTGAGAAACATAAATAAAATTATATTCAATGCTTTAGGATAGTAAGCATTACATAATGAAAGTGGTGAGCAATACAAGGGAAAAACTTCAAGGATTGTTTATGGATTTTATGAGAATGGAACAATCCTTGGTAATAGACCTATAAAAGTAAAACCAAAAGGAGGTTTTCAATGGCAATTGTGTAACAATGAACAAATAATATGTTAACATTGAAGATATCCTACGTAGACTTCAAAAACAATCATAAGTATCTTGTATCTTGCGATTGATTGAAAATAATTTTGTGATTAGTTGAAAGTATCGTGCAAACAAGAAAAATGTAGCAAGGAGGTAGTTGTACATCCTAAAATAGCTTCTCAACATGAGTTAGGGTGTACCCAATGGGTATGCATATGTATGAAGAGTAGTTTAAAGCCCTAGATATCCTATTTTTGAGTAGTTTAAGGTTTTTATTTGCATGAATTTGGTCTCAATAAACCCCCTACAAGTTTGAGGCCTAAAAGGAGTAGTTAAAGAGGTGAATGTAGCAAGTTTGGCTTAGTTTAAGATCCCACATGGATGGTACACTAGTTGAGGCAAGTTTTGGGCCCACCAAACGTTAGTTCATAGGAGTTTTAAGGTCCCTTTTGCATGTATTTATATCACGTACGACCAAAAAATGAGGCTTCATTATGCACGTTGGGGGAGAAATCAAAGTTGAAGACCACCAACTCAAGAAGAATTTAACATCATCATGTAGATCAAAGGTGTGATTTAGGGTTAGTTCACCATTCAATCAGAGAAAGAGATGTATTTCCTATAAAATATTCATTATACTCTTTTATTTTTAGTTCTTTCTCTTTTCTCTCTACACATAGTAGAATCAAAAGGCATTATAACTCATTTGTAGAACTATAAACAATTCATTTTCTAGTCTTACAAGCAATTTTTTAGGGTTTTAATTATAAAAAAATATTTTATTTCAATAAAAGCAACATTTTTGTCTTCTCAAATTTAGTTGAAATTTATTCTAAATGATTTGATACAATCTATGTGATTTTAATTCTTAAATCCTTAGATTTTGTCTCCTTCTGAATACACTATATTCTTGGATAAGCAAAACTCATATAGGTTATAAGTTGTATTGACATTTTTATTAACTTTAGTTGTGTAAACGTTCAATTTTCCTTCAAATAGTAAATAAAATAGGTCTTCTTATGAAACAATATTGTGTGATCTTGTAAAACTGAGTTATGCATAGAACAAAGCAAATTTTGAGAGAAGTTGTGAGTTGAGCTAGAAGGTATAATCAGTTTTTGGGTGCAATCATTTATGACAATAATTTTTGACATGCCTGGTGGGACAATTTGGACTATTTCAATCCAAGAATTTTTTGTACATTGTTGATATTGGTGTGTATATTAGTGATATCTCCCTTTGGAGGGAGGATCACACGTGAAAAATTCAAGTTAAAAATTAATGGTTTCAATAGTCCAAATGTTGGTATGTTTTAAAGAAAATCTATTTATTCTAATTTTCCAACTGATTAAATTAATAAGTATTTCTATATCTAATGAAAATATATCTTATCATTCCTCATTTCATGAGAACACTTTTTCTACACCCTCTTATTATCTATATGAAATGGAGCCCTATTGTTTTTAGTTCAAACAATCCTTCTATAGCAAGTAACTAGCATGCTCATCAAGCTTTCCTCATACCCACCATTGCTCAACCTTCTTGACATGCTAACAATACATACAATTAGTCTTAAGAATGCCATTTTGTTCTAAACCAATAGTATAGTTTTCCTAACCAGCCCCAAAATATTTAAAATGTGGACCTCTCAGACACTAAAAACATGGTCAAAGATACTTTACTAGACTTCACCTAGCTAATGGATTACATTAAGAGATATCACGAGTTTAATTTGTAGCAAGATGAGTTATCTTACAAAGCTTATCTTAACAACAACTAGGATGAGTGGGCTTATCAAAACTATCTTCATGAGGCAAAAGAGTTGGAGACACAATGGAGATACCATGAGGAGAACCTTGCAAGGGAGGTAGCTGCAAAAGATGAGAAGATAGAGATTTTTCTTGTCCAAATACAAAAGCTGGAAACTCAGCCAGCTTGTAGAAGAAGAGGTTTTAAAGAAAAAAATTCCAAGTTTTAGGTAAGGTAAACCTATTCAACCTTCATGTAGCTCTTCAAAATTTGAAATCATAAGTTTAAGAAGTTTTCTTCCTATGCAAGAGGTTGTACATGTAGAAATCAGTCCATTATTAGTCAGTAATATCTCTCAAAGAGTTGTCTCCTTCTCAAGAAACTTCCCAAATTCATCAATGTTCCTCTACAAATTAGCCTTCTTGTCCTAGCATCATCCATCTTTATGCAAGAGGTCCTATTGTATATCAAAACAGCTAGTATGTGAACAAAAGGAAGAGTTTTTTGAGGTAGAAAAAGAATTATCTACTATTGATACACCTACAAATGATGTAGAAGTAGAAAAATTACACTTATAGTAGGTAAATTATAAGTATGATGATCTAGAATGGAAGGTTAAACGGAAAGAAGTGTTGATGAGGAGGTTCTAACTATTTTGTTTATTGAGATACCTTGTTATGTTGAATAAGATGATGTAAAAATGTTTGATTTATTTCATGATCTTACTTTGTATGTTGTTAATGATGGAGAAGAAAAATCCATACTAACATCAATAACAAGTTTGGGATAGAAGGAGATGTTAGACTCTCTAATACCAATAATGAACCTAAGGGAAACTGAGAGGGAGGTGAATCATTTTTCCACAAGTTAAACATTTAATATAGATTATAAACCATTTATCAGAGCACAATATAAACAACACACTAAAAGATAAAGCATGAAAGAATAGTTCACATAACACCAATATTTTTGATGTGGAAAACTCGATAAAGGGAAAGACCATGGTGGGAAATAGTACCCACAGTCAGATAATACTTCTACAGTAGTATGTGAAATAACTACAATGGGATTGCACTTGCAATCAAGCTAACCACTTAGAGCTCATTTCTCATCACAAAGAGAAGTCTCACTGACTTACATAAACATTGGACTAAAATCCAGAGAAAATGAACTGTGAGAATAACATCTCCTCATGCTTGATACAATTTTGGTTAAGAACAAATGTCTGCCCTATAACTCTAAATCCTTCACAACCCTTCATTGAATGATATATCTTTTTTCACACAATTACCTCTCTCTAATAATGCAGACATAACCATACCATACCATCCTATACAAATTACATTAGTATATCACCTATAAATATAGATCATCAACCTTGATAACAAGGTAGACTAAACCCTAAACCCATAAACATAATTACAAAAATTTCATCACATGATACCACCAAACCAATATTATGGTTTACATTACATAGCATGGACCTAATTCGAATTCCCAAGCAATTATATTCACTAGAAATTCTGCTAAGACTAATATCAACACGTTTCACCAACTAGTAGAAACCCTCAGTGCAAATAACACAAAATAACCAAACGGATCCAAATAGGACAACAAAATCATCACGCTAGCCAATGCGAAGCCACAAAATAATTATAACATGATCAAGAGAAGCTTTAGCATGTTAGGAACCATTTCAGTAAGCCAGACCAAAATCACTTAACCATTTCATCGAATATCACCAACCAGTAAAGCCAATCGGTACCAAGAATATCAACCGGTAATCCAGAACATAAGCGATAGCTTCTAGAACACCAAATCATGAACCAACTGAATTTGACAAGGATATAACCATCCAAAACCAAAACCAAAACCAATGACCTGATCATACCAGATCAAAATCAGGCCAAAACCAAGTCCAACCAGAATAGGAATGAACCGGGACAGGTTTAACCAGGATAGCAGCAACCAAACGGGAAAGAACCATATATAACCAAAGCATAGTGTTGACATCAATGGAAACACATAAATAATTTTAGAATATTACTAACAATCTCCCCCTTTGGCATTGATGGCAACACTGAATGTGAAAAACATCCAAGTGCCAAGGAATGCCAACAATCTCCCCAAACAATCAAGAACCAACAAAATATCTCTCCCCCTAAGATTTTTTGTTTTTCACATGAACACTATCTCCCCCTTTGACATCAATGACAAAGGGTTGATGCCAAACCAAACAGTTGACTAGTCCCCCTGAGAAGCAACATCATCCCATCAACCCGAATCGCACGATGTTTCTGAGAAGCTCATCAGATTGATGCATCCTTGCATCTCTATGTCTCTACTGGAGGGGTTGTGACCCCCAATTGATCTCTGAGATATTCAAAAGTATCTTTAGGAAATTGTTTTGTTAGAATATCTGCAATCTGTTCCTTAGTAGGAACATATACCAACTTGACTTCCTTTGCTTCAACCTTTTCCTTCAAGAAATTGTACCTTATAGAAATGTGTTTTGATTTGGAATGAAATACCAAATTATTTGACATATTAATAGCAATAGTATTATCACAGTGAATAACAATACGATCTTCATAACTTACCCTTATATCTTTCAACATTTGCTTCATCCATAAGATCTGAGTGTAATTTGTTGCAACAACTACATATTCAGCTTCAGCAATAGATAATGAAGTGCATGATTATTTCTTGCTAAGCCATGAAACCAACTTCTTCCCAAGAAAGAATGCACCACGTGCAATTCTCTTCCTGTCATTAACATCTCCTACCCACTTTGAGTCTGTATAGGTACATGTATCAACAAACTTCAAAATTGTACCCCTGATTTTCTCCTCATACTTTTTTGCAAAATTGTCTAGGCTTGCTTTAATCTCTCCATCTCATCTTGGATATTTTTAGCTGATTGAAAACCAGGGGTCATAGGAGAATGAGGGAATTTAATTATTGGGTTGGTAGGAGGGGGTTTGGCAGGAGAAGAGGCAATCATCAGATTGGAAGAATTGCCCTTTTGATGTTGTCCTCCCAGCTGATTCTTCAATTCTGTAATGGTGTTGTCCTTACGAGCTATCTCAAGCTTGGATTTGTTGTAGGCTTTTAGGACTACCTCTAACCTTACCTAGAGATCAAATTTCTCCTTGGATTCTTTCTCAACCACTGCCATACTAAACTTAGCAGATTATAGAGTTGTGATGGTAGCTTCTGCCACTCTTGTATCCATAACTCTTTTAACAATCATACCTCCTGAATAGCTAGATTCCAAGGAGTCTTTCCTCCTTTTTCTTTCTTCCCTCTTTAGTAACCACAAAACAAGGACCGCATGGTCATTATTGTACTTTATCCCTTCTAGAGGCTTGGTTTATTTTCTAACTGCATCAAAACTCAAGGCATCAGCTATGTCCCATTCAAGAAGAATCCAAACTCCAGAATCTACAATCAATTTCCTCCCTTGCTTGGGGGTAATTGCCTCAAATTCCCTTAGCATTTATTGCTTTATTTCCACTTCAATAGCAGATGCATCTTTGTGGGGTTGTTCAACTTTCCCCTTTTCACACCTTTCTTTGATCTGCCCAATATGTTTTCTCTAAACAAATTGTAAGAATGCTCTTGTCTTAACAAAAATATTATCCACCAAAAATTCATCACTGGCCTGCTTAATGATAGGGTCTAGTTCTCTGCCTACAAACTCTTCAACAGTCAGGTCCATTTTGGCATCTAATGGCTCTTCTAACATTCCTTCTTTTAGTTCTTCGTATGTGCATGCTATCTCTCCAAGGCTTCCTAATTGCAACCATTGTTTAGCTACTGCATGCTCATCTCCTATGAGTAATGGAGATTGAGAAGGAGAATACAAGGACTCGCTTGACTGTGTTTCTTTTCCTAACCTTTGCCTTTTTGAGGAGGCTTGTGATTCACTAGCATCCTCTATTGGCCTTTTTCCTTTCGAGGTGGAGGGCTCATCTTTCCTGGGCAGCACTACATTATACTCTGACCTTTTATACATCACATACTCACCCGAGGGAACCACCTTGGCAAAAACAAGCTTAGCTAAAACAAGTTTAGCTTTCTCAGGGTCTACTTTTATTACAACATCCTTCTTCTCATTTAAAGCCTACATTGCATCCTCAAAATAGACCACCAAAAACTTAATCTTCTCTTCAAAAGGGTAAAAATTGGCCAAGGGATCATAGTTCTTATCAAAATGTTGGACAAAATCAAGGGTCTTCTTGAATGCCAACCGTTTTTCTTTTCTTACTTCTTTCTCATCCAAGTTGAATTCATTCCTTATTAAGTTTTTAGGAAAGTAAAATTGATGAACTCTACCTCCACACTTGACTTTCTTCTTGAACATGTCGTTAAAGAAGTCCTCTGGATTAGAAAAACTAGCAACTGTAGTTGATAACCTGTAAGGCTAAAGAAAATTCTCAAAATGTAACCAGCAACCCTTCGTGACCACAAACTGATGTGCCATAGTAATTGTTGGGAAAATTGTCCCCCTTCCTTTGTTTGTTAACTCTACTTCTTGTAGGCCTCCAATTTGCCTCAAAATCTCAGTAATGCCTATCTTCAAAGGGACCTAGTAAGGGAGCAGATATGGGGTTCCCCTAAAACCATATACTCTGAAAATGGTAGAAACAGGGTACAAGATTATGTCACCCCTGTTGTGCACAATCTTAATATTCTCAGCAAACTCCTTGGATCTAATTAATTCAAGGAGGGCCTTAGGAATCCTAGGGGTTTCTTGACATAAAAGGATTCTGAGCCTAGATGCAAAGCATCTATCAAGTTTCAAGTAACTTGCATCCTCTCTATCCCAAGATAAATCTGTACTCCATAGCTAAACATGCATATCTTCTCCATCCTTTTCCCTTAATAGGTCCATGTCATTTGTAAAATATTCAACACCTTTAAACAAGGACATGTGCATCAATAGGGAATACCAGCTGAAAGATCTATCTACCTTATAATTATTTATCCCAATTAGGCCTTCATGAATGGCATCTGTAAGGTAGGGTGCAAAATCATAGGTCACTGCTAGAGATGGGCTCAAAATTTGTGCCATCATAAGCATATAATGGGTTGGCATGGCACTCTCTGCATCTTCCCCAAGAATTTGACATAAAGACCAATATATACCCTTAGCCCTTAAAGTAAAGAAATTCAAAGGGAAAGGCTCCATTGTGCGAGGGCCTACCAATGTTAATCCTCCTATCTTTGCAAATAATTCTTTCAATAGCCCGCTCCTAAGGTGATCCCTCTATGCATCATAGACCTTCTTAATCATCTCAAAATCAATGGGCTCCAAATAGTTTGAGACCTCACTCAGCCAAAACACTTTTCTGAATTCATAATCATTGATTTCAATTAAGGGCCCCCCATTTACATTTCTCACAGTCATAGTTACAGGGTCATACTTTTTTGCAATTTGGGTTAACAGATCAACATCCATGAATACTCCAGGGACCACAAGTTTTCCAACATGTAACTCCCATATGCTGTTTATAGGAGCAGGTGAATTTCACTAACCAAATCCTACTCTGAACAAACCTAGACCTTTCATACCTATCTGGGCATCTCTCAATCAATACCCCTTATTGTACAAACCATCACCAATCCTCAGGCTAGGAGATTTGGGCACCGGCTCTTTTATCTTGGTTGCACTATTGGTAGATTGAGCCAGTTGTTCTAGGAAGTCATCACATATAGCTCTTTCCTTATAATCTACTTTTCCCCTGAATTCCCTACCTGGTGCCATCTTAAAACTATCCTTACTTCAATTACTATTCAAATAACCTCTTTTGAATTTCAAGCACAAAATAACACCACACAAACCAGAGTTGCAAAACACAATCACAGAAAAAACTTACTTTTTGCCTGAGAAATCACAAACTGCACACCTGTTCTCTACAAATCTCCTTGAATGCCCTTTTGCAATTTTCAATTCCAAAATAATGGCCTATGTAGGGAATATAACGACAATGGAGCATTTATTGCTATCAATAAAGCCGCACACTTCTACAATTAATCCTCTTGAAATTTTAAATTTTGGCTCCAACAGACCAGGAAGACTTCTTCTGAGTAATTCTCTTTTAGTCACTAATCTGCAAAGGTTAAAGTTCAAACAACTTTCAATTGCGGTCTCATGACTATCGTCCGATCATGCAAAACTAGCTCACTTGTTAACCATATTAGATTTAAAAGTGGGCTCATCAGTTAATCACTCATCTGCTCTTTGTCGTTGATCCGCAAAGGTTAAATTTCAAGCATCTCCGCATTGCGGTACAATGACAGTCATCGATCTTCCTCTGACTTGCCAGCTTTTTAACACACCTAAGCCACCCACTTTTGGTTGAGTCCACCATTTAGTTGCTAATCCATAATGAATAAAAATCAAGCATCTGTCGACCATGGTTCAGCGACAACCATTGGATCACAAGTCAACCACTTGATCTTTAGGGTCCTTTGTTACTTAACCGCTGCCACTTCACCGTCTGCACTAACTATCTACCTTAACTACCTACCTTAACATGCCGCTAGTGGTTTGTCACTGGGTCACAAAGAATAAATGTCACACAACATTCCATTGCAGTATAGCGACAACTATTGATCTAAAGAAACTTATCGGGCCTTTAAGAAACCCAACAGACACAAAGGAAAAGACTTAGGACTTTAGGAAACGGCGAAATATTTCAAATTTAATTAAAACTCATCCAAGCCTAGACTTAAAATGGCCCCTTTTCAATGATGTAGCAACCCTTCCTCTTAAGTGGAAAAAAGCAACAAGAAAAAATAAGAAGACTCGGAGATAATACAACACAAAGGTTATCCTTTGAATGGTTTTGAAAATGCAAAACCCTAAACCCTTAGAAACCATAACTCGCAGACAAAGGTCAAATTTCTAAATTTTTTGACAGACTTTTAAGGATAAAAGGCAAGACTTCCAACACATTTAAAACACTGATAACAATGGCTCTGACTAGGGATGGTTGGATGCAAGACCAACACAAGAACTTAGCACAACCCTGGAATGCAGACCAAAATAAAAACCTAAAATAAAGCAAACCTGATATATACAACTCCTACAACTACTGCATGGATTGAAACAAGTCAAGAGAAGTAATACTTTAGGAATTGCCCATGCCTGTAAATTCTTGTACTTCACCATTCATTCTTTGCAAAAAATATGAATCCTTTCCATTAACATCAAAAACAATTAAAGGGCCTATCCACAGTGATTCAAATTTCTTGTGCTTACCCTTCTCCTATCCTTTAGTATTCCACTAAAGAACCATATCACCAATTTGTAACTTCCTGGTTGTAGCTCTTTTATCAAAAAAATATTTTGATTGCAATTGTATTTTCAGGTTTCTTCTATGAGCCATAGTTCTCGTTTCTTCCAATTCTACCATCTGAACAATTCTATTCTCCATGGGTTCTGATAATTCCAACTCTTCAGCCTACAAGAATTGATATATATAGGAAGAAAATTGTTTACTAGTACTCTAGTATGTATTCCATATACCAATTCAAATGGAGATATACTGATGGCCTTCTTTATAGTAATTCTATCTGCCCATAAAGCCATCTTGAGCTTTTGTTCTCAGGATCTTTTGTTTTGTTCAAGAATCTTCTTGATGATGTTTAGGAGACTTTTATTACTAGATTCTCCTTGGCCATTGCCTTGTGGGTGATATGGTGAGGAGTATGACATAGTAATCCCATAACTAGCACAAAAGTCTATGAATTCCTCTAACCTAAAGCACATAGCATTATCCATTATCAATTTCACAGGTACACCAAATCGTGTTATTGCATTATCCACTAAAAATTCAATGATAATTTTACTAGTGGCTCATCTAGTTGGTATGGCCTCAATCGACTTTGTGAAGTAATTTGTAGCTACCATGATCCATTTGTGACCTCTACCTAATTTTTCTTCTATTTGACCAATAAAATCAATGCCCCATTGAACAAAAAGGGCTTCAACCGTAACAGGGTTAAGTGGTAAAGCTCCTTCATACTTCAATTTAGAAGAAATTTTCTGGCAAGGATTACATTTTTGAACATATTTATGGGTATCCTTGAACAAAGTGGGCCAATAATATCCTTCCCTAATTACCTTACCAGTTGTTGTCTTTGTCAAATAGTGACCTCCACACACTCCATTATGCATCTCTGTTGACATTCTTTTAGCTTGGGAATCATCTAAGAACATCAGTAATGCCCCATCTCCATTTCACCAATATAAGTCCCCTTGAATGAGAACATATTTTTGGGACTTCAACTTCAGTGTCCTTTTCTGATTGTGAGTCATTCCTTCTAGACAAGTTGCATCTTTTAAAAAATGCACTACTTCTGAATACCATGGCTACATTTCAATACTAGTGACCATGACCTTCTCAGTTTCAAAATTATTGATATCAATAGTGACAAGATTTGATTCAGTCATTAATTTAGCAAGGCCTAATCCTCTTACCAATTCTATGATCTTGATCTCAAGGTCAAACTCTTGTATCCTATTTATCCACCTGCACCTTTTACCAGTAACCTTAGACTGAGATAGAATATCCTTGACAACTACAAGTGGAACATAAGCAATTATTCTTGCATTTACAAGATAAGGCCTAAATGCTTTAACAACCTTGACTAAAGAATATGCTTGCTTTTCCATAATTTCATACTTTAATTCAATAGCCTGTAAGGATTTACTATAGAAAGCAATTGGATTTTCATACCCTTCATCATCCTTTTGAAGCAGAACCATTGCTACTATATGGTAAGAAACAATAGAAAATAATGAGAATGGCTTACTGTAATCAGGAGATTTCAACACCGGTGCTTCCTAAACAACCTTCTTAATCTTGTCAAAAGGCTGTGCAGCTTCCTCATCCTAAGAAAACTTAGCATCTTTTTTAAGTAGCTTGACAATAGGCTTAACAATCTCAGCAAAGTTAGCTATAAACCTCCTAACAAAATTCACCTTACCCAGAAAAGACTGAATCCCTTTAACACTCTTTGGTTGAGGCACATTATTAATAGCTTCAATTCTTTCAAGGTCTATTCTAACTCCTTTCTTGGAAACAATATGCCCTAACAATTTTCCTTCAATCACAACAAAGTGGCATTTTTTTGGATTTAAAGATACACCAAACTCCAAGGCCTTGCAAAATATTTTTTCCAAATGACTACATTGGTCATCTACCATCTTTGAGAAACATGTTAGATCTTCCTAGTAAACAACCATTATGATGTTAATAAATTATTTTAAGGCTACATCCATAGCCCTTTGAAAAGTTTCCCCAGTATTCTTCAGACCAAATGGCATTCTTATATAAACATAAGTTCCCCAAGGGGTAGTAAAAGCAATCTTAAACTGCTCAAACTCTTTTACTAATACCTGATTGTAAACAGAGAATCCATCCATCATTGACAGTAAATCACAACTAGTCACCCTTTATAACATAGCTTCCATGTTTGGGGATGAGTAATTGTCTTTAAGAGAAGCAACATTCAAGTTCCTAAAATCCACACAAAGCCTTATGTCCCCATTCTTCTTTCTGACAGGGACTAAATTGGACAACCATGAAGAATGCCTTATAGTCAATTCTTGCTGCATTTTGGTTTCTAAGAGGGGGTTAATAGGTCTTTTCTTTTGTCTAAAAGGCTTAGCATTAGGATGTAGAGGTATTTCATGCTGAAATAAGTCTTGTCTATACACCTTCAACTCCTCATAGGACCAAGCAAAAACATGTTTATACTTTCTTAACAAATTAATGAGGTTAGTCTTGATATGGGGAGACAAGTTCTTTGTAATATACACCAACTTAGGGGATGACTCTGTCCCTAAGTTTACCTCTTCCAATTCTTCCAATTTAGTAGATGACTTTTGGTGCAAATGACTATCACTACAACTGAATATACCCTCTAGTTCTACCAATCCCTTGGGTATCTCATTAGTTTCTAACTGAACCATGTCATTTCCAAAAATTGTTTCTCTGCTATCTACTACTTCTACCAATGCATTACAATCAATTTTTTGCCCTTCATACTCATCAATGCATTATACAAACCTAAGTATATCATCATCATCTTCAAACACCTACCAATTATACACATTATCTAGAATAGCAGGTCTAGCTTTAACCTCAACTATTGACACACTGGTCAGTGTTACATCATCATTTTTTAGTTCAACATTAGCTAGGAAATCTGCCATAATGCTTTTTGATCTCTCAATCCAATCAATTGAAAATGCATTAAGGTGTTCAATCACATCCCAAACAACATGCTTGTACCTTTTTGACCAGTTGTTCTTGGATGCATATCTTGATCTTATCTGAGATACTACTAGTTTTGAATCTCCAAAAACTTTCAATAATTGAATTCCATGCTTTTTAGCGATTTCTAACCCCAATAATAAGGCCTCATATTCAATTGTATTATTTGTATACTAAAAAGACAATAGAAAGGAGTATTTGAAAGTACTACCTGATAGAGAAATAAAAAGTACCCCTGCTCCAGATCCTTCTTTGGAACAAGCTCCATCAAAGTACATATGCCACAAGCCTTCCTGTTGAGATTCCAATTCATTAACAATGGGATCTGCGTTCTTTAACTGAGGTTGAATTGGCTCCACTCTAAAATTATCAAAGTCCACATCAATCATGAAATTAAGCATGTTAGGATCTACTTTCTCAATGACCTTTGGGGCACGTGGTTCTCTATATAACTTAACTTGATTCCCATTCACTAGGATAGTTGCATATGAAAGGTCTAATTGAACATTTCCCCCAATTGCTGCAACTCATTGTCTAGATAGAAGCATTCCATAATGAGGTTTGGTATCAGTTACTATGACATCCATCTTGTAAGTGGCCTTAATGAATGCTTCTATTTTTACTTCTACATCTTTCATTGTACCCACAATAGGTACTTCTCTGTTGTCCATAGCATAGCACTTCCCATACAAAGTATTCACTAGTAGTCCCAATTCCTTCATGACCCCATATGTCATCACATTCACAGCAGCTCCGGAATCTATCATACAATTTTTTATTAGCCTATTATTGACTAATAAGGTTACATAGAAAGGATCAACTTGGGAAGTTTCTTAAGTAATTGTAGTTACCACATAGATTTCTAGAATTTGTTGCTCTTGATTCTTTTTATCCTTCTCAGTACTTTTAGGTAAGGATGCATTATTGTCTGATATACTAGAAAGTAAAGAAAAAACAACTTCTCTATGCTCTTTCATTTTTAACAATTTCATCAGTGGTACTGTAACTTTCATTTGAGTTAAAGCTCGAGTCATATCAAATATAGAACTAACACCTAACTTAGTATGGGCTTTAACCTTTTCTGTCTTTTGCTAACTTGTCTTTTTATCAACAACAGTCCCAAGTGAATTTCTAGTCATACTAATTTCTTCATTTTTCCCCAAAGCTTTGGATTGATCCCCTTTTGCACAGCCATTTTGGGCAAGATTATTACTACTAGCCATTTTCTTCTGAGACACTACTTTCATAAACATAGAACCAGGCTCACCCTGTTCTTCATCCTTCTTTCTACTTCTCAAATTGTAATTATGTTTGGCCTTAGCTATGGCGGCTTTGGTGAGGTTCTTGACTTCTTCCTCACCAGGCCTTCTAAGATGAACTTCTTTATCCTCAATTGTTACCACATTCAAGGTGGGATGCCAATCAATTGTTAACTGCCTGTGATAATTTTTATTGTTGCTCAATGCATCATACCCACTGACTTCATCTTGTGAAGATTCATTATCACTTTCAATAATGGTCTCAAACATATTAAGTGCAAGTTTATCCTCACCTTGATATCTCAGTTCACCTTCACTCCTCATAGATTCATTTAAATATTGGGCCACAACACATTGGTAAGGGGAATGTGGTCCATCACATGATGTACACCAAGGAGTGTTCTCCATATTATGCACATTTCCACCCTTTAAAGGATCAGGAGTGTCATGATTTTTTGTGTTTCTTGGTTTATTTTGCAAGGGTTTTCCATCCTTCCAAGTGGTGTTATACAACATGTCATGTAATCTAGCAGGCCTATCTTGCCAATTGTAATGAGGTTTATCATTCTTACTCACCTTAGCAGTAAGGTCTTTCATTGTAGTCATTAATTTCTCAATCTTATCCTCTTCTTTAGAGGTTTTATTTAATTGAGGCTTTTTCTCTTGCCACAATCTACCATCAGTCCTCCTTCCCACTTTACCTGATGCTTTCCTGTTACTTTCCACATTTATGGCAATTCTAAAAGCATCTCTTAAACTATGTGGGTTTTTTTCTCTAGGGATATAAGCCATTTTTGGGTCAAAGGCATTATAATAAGTAGTTAGACATACATTTTCATCTAACCTCATTACTTTAAAAAGTCTATGCATCGCCTTTTGAAACCTTTCATTAAAATCTATGACAACCTCATTATCAGACTTCTTGATATTATTAAATTCATTGAGCATGAAGCTCACATTTATCTTGTCTCCATATTGTTCTTGAAAGCAATTTTTGAACTCTTCCCAAGAACTGATGCTATTTACTGGAAACCCTCTATACCAATCTCTGGCATCATCCACTAAAGACTGCACAAACAATTTTATAATCACATCCTCATTAGCAATCTCATAGTCATTGATCATGTCACCGAAAGATTTCAAGTGTTCCTTTGCACTTATGGCATTGTTTCCAACAAATTTTTGGATTTTGTCTCTCATTTCAATAGGGACATGGTTTGGGTAACCTAGGATTCCATCAAAGAAAATTTGTCGATACAATTCCATATTGATGGGTCTTCTTTGCAGCTGGTTACTAGTAGAATTATTACCAATGTTCATTCTCAAATTAGGACTACTAGCACGAGGGACTTGGTTATTTTGATTAACAAGATGCACAAGAGGGATTTGGTTTGCTGGGGCCATATTAATAGAAAAAGAAGAGTTGTTTTGACTAATAGAGGGATGCTGGGTCAGAGGTGGAACAATATTCACAGGCATGGTTGATTGAGTTCTTACCATAGGATGTGAAGCATATTGGGGTATAGAAATACTTTGATCTGTTGAAGGGAAAATTATGGGAGGAGCTTTTAGGTAGTCAATTTTTCTTCTAACTTCAACATTAGTTGCTTCTGACTCAGCCTTTTCCAACACCCTTTGCAGATTCTCTTTCTTTTTCCTCATTCTCTCTATCTCTACTTCATGTAAAAATAGTCCATGATGTAATGTTTCACTTCCAGATACTACCTCTATATTTTTGGATCCAAACCTAGTCTCCACAACCTTCTATTTCCCTTTGTTAGTAATGGTTTTGGTAAGTTGTGGGTCACTTTGAACCTCCCTACTAGTTTGCATAAAAACTTTGGGTGCAAGACTAACTTTAGCAGTGAAATTTTCTCCTTAGACAGGACCCTCTTCTTTGCTTTGAGGTTCTTCTTGGGTGAATAGCTCAAGATCTGCAATCCTCAATAACCTATCTCTCTCAATGAGTTTGGCCTTAATCTCATTCTCTTTGTTCATTTCCTTTTGTGTTCTTAAGGAGATTAGCTGATGAACTCTTTTATTAAGGACCTCAATTTCTTGGGAGACTTCATCTAGATCTAGAAAATTTTCTTCTGAGTCTGATATGTCGAATTGATCAATATCAATCAAACTAACATTTCCATCTATAGTTTGTGGTACAGAATCCATCCTAATATTGGAGCTACTTCTATCTCTCCCAGAAATATCAATATGAGACAAAGTTTGGACATCCTCGCTATTGCCAAATAGGCCCGTATGAAAAACCAAAATATCTTGCTTAGATTGATGAGGAGTATTAGAATTTTCACATATGGGTCTTTCAAAGGACTTACCCATGGTTGCCTTTCTGTATTCATGCAGCATTAACCGGTTCATGCCTAGCTATTCTTTGGCCTTTCCGAGCAGGTTTGGGCAATCCATCTTGCAATTTCTCTTGAGGATTCTTCCTCATGTAGGACCTCACATTTCTTCCTCTCTACATTGTATGTGCTTCCTTAAAATGACTTCTGGGTTGTTAAGAGCACTGGTTGTTTTTTATATTTAGAGTCACCACCCAATTGGGAATTTAGAAAATTGTTAAACTCGATAGATCACTCATAGGAGACAACAGAATGAGAATGCTATTTTCAGAGAGAAAATTGAAAAAAACACGGGGATAGAGCAACCTATTACAAGGACGTAGGTAAACGTAGATTCAAACAAATTTTATGTGATACAAGCACTGATCTGCAACATAAACATATACTATGACTCTCCCCAGCAGAGTCGCCATTTTTGTTGTTCTCAATTTTTGATTAATTTGTTTTCTCTATAATATTTTAAGCCTCAATCACATATGGAGAGAAAAACAAGAATAGAAACACAAGACAACAATTGACAAGGTTTACAAAGAAACCTCCTACACTTCAAGCTTCAACAGAGCTTAGGCAGGTATAACTTTTTGTGAATATTCTCTCACAATTTTGTTTGATGACTTACAGAAAACCAGTGCATATTTCTGCAAACCTTATCACCTTAGATGCAACTAAACATAAATGAAAGATTCATCTTTGTTATAATTGATCACCTAGAAGGTCATAAACTTTATCAAGCTATACCAGTGCCTTATTTGGGCTTTAGAGTCATCAGAATTGAATACAAGGTTGACAATAGAAATTCATATACACATCATCACCTTGATTTATTAGATCTATATATGCGTGACATATATAAACTATCAACCCATGCTAGACCCAGTCATCAAATTCATGCAAAGTTACTGATTATCAACGAAAAGGAATTAAGTATATTTAATTTCCCTCCTTGAGGGGAAAACCTAAGACATTCTCGTAATTTGTCTTACAAACCATTTGACTAAACAATCCTAGATCATTAAATTAAAATGATAACCAATCACACAGACATGAAGACAACATAAATTCGGGCTCAAAACATTATGATCAGTATATTAATATTATCCCATCAAAGTTCTACAAAAACACAGAATGGTTCTCCAGAATGCAAAAGTGAAATCTTGAATATATTTTGCCAGAGCCTTTTTACAATATTCTTATGATGATTATCTAAGTAGTCCTGGTATCCATTTATAGAGAGATGGATGCAACAAGCTTCGGAAATCCCTAGAAAGTATTCTTGTTCTAACCATAATTGCCCCCAAAAAAGGTTACATTTCTTACAAATGAAAATAGGAGCAAAACTGTTTAGTTAACTAGTTGGAGAAAGGCCAACTGACTTCTCAATATTCGCAGGTCAAGCGCCAGGTGTCTTCAATTCTTCAAAAATCTGATTGCCCAAAAAAAATATGTTACAAGAGCTATCTGCTTCTAGTTGCCTGAGGGTTGTCACATGTTGTAGCATTGGTTGATTCTTCCTGAGCCTCTATTTCTTTCATCACATATTTATTTTCCCATTCCTTGAACATATCATCATTAGGCGAGGAGAAGCTGACAATTTTCTTTTTCAGCTTATTTAGCATTTCCACTTCTCCTTTAACCATTTGACTTCCTTTTCCAAAAAAACCAAAGTGTGATTTTATCTTTTCAATCTCCTCAATGATTTGAATGAACAAGGAGGTATCATATGTATTTATGATGCCATTTATTCTTTGTGACAACTTATAGCCTAACTCACCAAGCCATACATCTTTATCTTTCAATTTATCATTATTAACAAAACCTCCAAGGAACAATTCAAACTTCTGATTTGCATATTATTTTCTATAGAGGTTTTCCTTTCTTTCTATATTAAATCTTTCCTCTACTAACCTTGACATACCTTTTACCAACTCATGAGTGGCTTTGATAGCGGTGTCAACACCTGCCTCCTCTTAGGATAAGTATATGAGCTCTAAATCAGCCTCCCTAGCAATCCATCTATCCAAAATTGGCTCCAAAATAGCCTTATCCTCTTTCAAAGAATTCAAAATATTCAAAATTATTTTCATATAAAGATACACAATTGATGCCCCAACTGTATCAACAAACTTCAAAATTGTACCCCTGATTTTCTCCTCATACTTTTTTTCAAAAATTGTCTGGGCTTGCTTTAATCTCTCCATCTCATCTTGGACATTTTCAGCTGATTGAAAACTAGGAGATATAGGAGAAGGAGGGAATTCAATTATTGGGTTGGTAGGAGGGGGTTTGGCAGGAGAAGAGGCAATCATCAGATTGGAAGACTCACCCTTTTGATGTTGTCCTCCCAAGTGAATCTTCAATTCTGCAATGGTGTTGTCCTTACAAGATATCTCAAGCTTGGCTTCATTGTAGGCTTTTAGGACTACCTCTAACTTTACCTAGAGATCAGCTTTCTCCTTGGCTTCTTTCTCAACCAATGCCATACTAAACGTAGCAGATTCTAGAGTTGTGTTGGCAGCTTCTACCACCCCTATATCCTTAACTCTTTTTACAATCATACCTCCTGAATAGCCAGATTTCGAGGATTCTTTCCACCTTTTGCTTTCTTCTCTCTTTAGTGACCACAAAACAAGGGCCGCATGGTCATTACTGTACTTTATCCCTTCCAGAGGCTTGGTTTCTTTTCTAACTGCATCAAAAATCAAGGCATCAGCTATGTCCCATTCAGGAAGAATCAAAACTCCAGTATTTGCAATCAATTTCCTCCCTTGCTCAGGGGTAATTGCCTCAAATTCCCTTAGCATTTCTTGCTTTATTTCTGCTTCAATAACAGATGCATCTTTGTGGGGTTGTTCAACTTTCCCCTTTTCACACCTTTCTTTGAACTGCCCAATATGTTTTCTCCAAATAATTGTAAGAATGCTCTTGTCTTAACAAAACTATTATCCACCAAAAATTCATCACTGGCCTGCTTAATGACAAGGTCCAGTTCTTTGCCTACAAACTCTTCAACAGTCAGGTCCATTTTGGCACCTGATGGCTCTTTTGGCATTCCTTCCTATAGTTCTTTGTGTTGGATCTCAAGTTAACATATTGGATAGGTTCTAAGGAAATGTCAACTCCTATGATCAAACTCTCCAATTTGACTTGGCCAACTTACAGAGTGAACCCATTTGGTTACTAGCTCCCTCACTTTAGGCTCTACAAGACCTAGGTAGGTATACCTATTCACTAGTGGCTTTCGATGACTAGTGCTTTTTATCAAAGATTGTTTCTCTTAATCTAACTTCCTCCTATCTCAGAATGGCATAGGTTCCTAGGATGGGTGGCTTTTAGATGAGTTCAAGATTGTTGTTGTGAAAGCTATTTGATCTTTGTGCTTGAAATTTATATGTATACACTATTTCTAATTGATTCTATATATTCTACTCAACTATTCCTACTGCTTTAAGGTAAAGGTAATTAATATGGTAAAGATTGTGATTTGTAAATGACTAGTGTATTTCCTGTTATTTGGGCTACAAAGTCTTATATTTCTTTAGGACTTAATGTATGATTTGTGAGATAATTTTTAAACCTACCCCCTTTGGTAAATCTATCAGTTACTGTTTCTTATGAGATCTGCTAAATGTTTATATCATAAACCGCCTGAATGAATTTAATCCTAACCTTAAGGAACCATTCAAGGAAGAACTACAAGGAACAATTACAATCCATGAGTAGATCTTTTTTAATCCAAATTTATAATATAAAAATATAAACTTCATTGTAAGAATACAAATAACCTTATCTCCCTTAGAAAATATCACAAACAACTACCTACAAAAAATTAGATAATCCACAACACATATACAAAATAAAAATGATTGATTCTATTAAAACTTCAAAATGGTACAATAGTATGCCATAGGCTATAGTATCTATCCAGCCTCTCCTGTTCTAATGATTTCTTCATTTTACAAAATATGCTCATATAAATAAATGAGCAATGCCTATTCTATGAGAAGTCATGTCCCTTCATCATTAATTCATTGAGCATCAGTTAATAATTCTAGTTAAGCAATGGTCACATAGATATTCATTTGAATTTATGGTAATGTGACTTCACTGAGATTTGTTTTGTTCTTCATGGCAATGGGTAATCATTTGTCTAGCAGTGCTTTGAATTTTTCACTGATTTTTATTCAACCTTACACATGTGTTGTATTTCAATGAAATCATGTCTCGATGGCTTTATCTTATGTCTCCCCGAAACACCATATTCCATCGACATTTTTTATTTTGGTGGAATTGACATCATCTCCGGCACTTCTCTTGGTCTCATCGATATCTTTATTTCATTGAAGCCTCGCTATAAATGTTTATGTCAGTATAATTTTTTTATCAATTGATCGAAATCTTCCTTTTCGATGAAAATTCTTTTATCGCTAAGTCTCTCCTCCATTTTATCAATGTTATAATTTCATCAAAATAGTCCTTCATTATCTGGCCTTTATATTAGCGTAGATGAAATTTCCTCTTTCGGTAAAATAAAAATACTCTCCTTCGACTCTTTATGTTCAGTCGATAACAAGTCATCGATGGAAATTTCTCATGTTTCATCGATCTTTTATCCTTCAATGAGAAAGCTATCTTCGGTCAACATCATTTGTGCCTCTTCGATACACTCTTTTCCCCAAAATAGCTTCGTCAATGAAATATCCATTGGTTCCTTCGATATCACTCTTTCGGCCAAACTCCTTCCCTCGGCGAGCCGTTCACATGTCTCATCGATACTATAGTTTGATAGAAACTCTTTATTTCATCGGTGGGGACCACTCCTGATTTCCTCGATGTACTTTATATCGATGGAACTAATGTTTTCGGTGAATCCTTTCACTACCACATTTTGCAACCGTCTTATCATTTTTTAGTATGCTGATAACAGTCCCTCATTACCCGGCTTCTGCACTATTCATTGATGAAATCTTTCATGTCAGCAAAAGATGAATATCCTCCTTCGACTTTTCATTTTTTGATGAAACTATGATCATCAGCCAATAATGTTTGCACCTCTTCGACACCTTCCTTTTCTCGAGAAGTCTTATCGATGAGAACTTCCTGTAGTTTCCTCGACATACCATCTATCGATGAAAATAATGTTTTCGATGAGCCACTTTTGGAACTCATCGAGGCCCAAGTCTATTCGATAAGTCATCTTGTTGATGAAACACTTATAGGTTTCTTCGTTACAACAGGTGTACCATTTTGGTCAAATAGATATCTCTGTGAAGGATTAGCATGTATATCTGGTGGCCTTGGTTTGAGTGATAATCTTTAGGATCCCAATGTCGACGAAAATGCCTAGGGTTCTATCAAAATTCTTAAGGGCATGCTTGATTTTATTTTTTTCTCAAGAAAACTTATGTAGCTTCAATTGAAACCACAGAATTCTATTTATTTAAATTCAATGCTCAACAGTGGCTCTGATTGGGGATGGAGGTATACTATGTATGCCTTTAAGAATCTAGAATATCTGGTGAATAGGGACCTATTAATGGTGGTTGGTGGTATATACAAGGGAAAATGAACCCTAACCTATTGTACATGGAATAATATTTTAAGAGAAAAATCTCTTTAGGAACTATCCATGTACTGGCAATTCCTGATTGTCTCCTGTTGCACTTTGTATGTAATAAGCATCCTCCCCTGCTTTCTCTATAATCACATATGGCTCAAGCCAAAGGGCTTCAAACTTTCCATGCTTACCTTTGTCATGGTTTCTAGCATCCCACATCAAGACCCAATCACCTATCTCAAACTTCCTATTTGTTTCCTTTTTGTCAGATAGCCTTTTCATTTGATTTTGTGCCTTAACATTCTGCCTCTGGGCCTCTATCCTAATCTTAGAAAGCTCTACTAGCTGAACAAGCCTCTCCTGCAAAGGATCTTCCACGTCAATTTCCTCTTGTATCATAAATCTATGGACTGGCAGAAGATTATCCAACAAAAGTCTAGCTCTCTTGCCATAAACCAATTCAAATAGAGACTTTCCTATGGACTTCTTGATTGTTATTCTATCAGGCCAAAGTGCCAGACTCAATTTTGAATCCCACCCTTTTTATTTTGTCCTAGCATCTTCTTGATGATTTTGAGGATATTTTTATTGTTGGATTCAGCCTACCCGTTACCTTGAGGATGATATGGAGGAATAGTATATTTTGATGCCATACTCCTCACAGAAGGTGTTGAATTCCTTAGATCTGAAGCACATTCCATTATCAGCAATAATCCTCACAACGACACCAAATCTGGTGATAATATTTTCCATCATGAATCTAATGACTACTTTGCTAGTAGCCTGCTTGGTAGGAATTGCTTCTTCCCATTTGGTTAAGTAATCAGTGGCTACCAATATCCACCTATGACCTCCACTAGATCTGTCTAATATCTCCCCAATGAAATCCAACCCCCATTGTTGAAAAGGTTCTTCAACCTGCATAGGTCTTAATGGGAGTGCCCCCCGATACTTCAATTTTCCTGAGAACTTCTGGCATGCTTCACACTTCCTAACATATGTATAGGAATCATTGAAAATATGTGGCCAATAATATCCAGCCCTCAGTATTTTATGAGCTGTGGTCTTAGTAGAAAAATGACCACCACATACCCCACCATGCATTTCCTGCAAGATTCCTTTTGCTTGGTGTTCATCCAAGCAAAGAAATAAGATACCATCTCTATTTTTCCAAAACAAGTCACCATTAATAATCACATACTTTAATTATTTCAACTTCAAGGTCCTCTTTTGATTATCAATCATATTGTTTGCACACTTCATATGCTTAAGATAATACACAACATCTATGTACCATACTATGTGCTCGATACTAAAACTAGCTTCCTCAAGCCCAACTTCATTTACTTGAAATCCTTCAAAATCTGCCCCTTCCATGAGTCTAGCTAATCCCTGGCCCTTAATGACTTGTGAGATCTTGAGCTCAACATTAAACTCCTATATTTGATTGATCCATTTGCACCTTTTTCCTATTACTTCCGTTTGTCTGAAAATATCTTTTACTGGTGCATTAGGACCAAAAGTTGTGATCTCTGCCCCTACTAGGTATGGTCTAAAGTGTTTTACTACTCTTACCAGAGCATAGGCTTGTTTCTCATTTATATCATACTTGATCTCAGATGGGCTCAATGATTTGTTGAAGTATGCAATGGGTTTCTCACAACCACTTTGGTTCTTCTATAATAATATTGTTGCTACCATGTGACAAGAGGCAAAAGAAAAGATCAGAAATGGTTTGCTAAAATCTGGTGATATTAGTATTGGTGCCTTAGATATTTCCCACTTGATTACTACAAAGGACTCCAATGCTTCTGCATCCCAATCTATTTTGGCTCCTTTCTTCAACATTTGCACTATAGGTTTTATAATATCAACAAAGTTTAAGATGAATCTCCTGACAAAGCTGATTTGTCCCAGAAATGACTAAATGGCCTTAATAGTTTTTGGAATGGGGACTTCATTGATTGCAGCCACTCTTTCAGGATCAAATTTTACTCCCTCCTTAGATATTATGTGTCCTAGGATCTTTCCTTCCTCAACTCCAAAATGACATTTCTTTGGATTAAGAGAGATCTCATATTCTAATGCTTTTTTGAATATCCTTTCAAGGTAATTGCAGTGGTCTTCAGCCTTTTTTGAGTAAGTGGTTAGATCATCCTAATATACCACCATTATCACATCTATTAGCTCTACAAATGCTACATCCATTGCTCTTTGGAAAGTTTCCCCAACATTAGTTAGGCCAAATGGCATCCTTGCACACACATATGTACCCCATGGTGTTGTAAAGGTTGTCTTGTATTGCTCAGCCTCCCTGAATTTCACTTGGTTATAACCTGAGAATCCATCCATCATAGATAATAGTTCACATCCAGTCACCTTCTACAACATGATATCCATATTTGGTAATGGGTAGTTATCTTTCAAGGATGATATATTCAAGTTCCTGAAGTCTACACAGAGTCTTATGTTTCCAATCTTTTTTCTAACATGGACTACGTTTGAAACCCAAGTGGAATACCTACAAGGATTGATTATCCCTACATCTTTCATTTTTATTATTTCTTCTTTCATCTTAGGTAGCAAGGTTGGATTTATAGGTCTCTGTTTTTGTCTAAACGGATTGGCATCATGTTTAAGGGGTATTGCATGCTGGAAAAGATATTCTCTATAGGCTTTGAGGTCATCATATGACCATGCAAAAACTTGCCTATACCTTCTGAGCAAATTTATCAGTTGTTGCTTCATTTTAGGAGTTAATTTCTTTACAACAAACACATGCCTTGGTGACTCCTCATTTCCCAAGTTAACTTGTTCAACACCACTTTCTCTAGCTGGAGTCACTTTAGTTTCTATTATGTCCTATGCATTGAAGGTTCTTTCTAATGCAACCAAACCTCTTGGTACTTTGTTTAATTTTAGATGTATGTTTTCCTGTTCAAACAAGGTTTCTTTCCCATCAGTCTCTTCCACAAAGTCATTAAAGTTAATAGCCTATGCCTGATAATGATCCACACACTGCAATAAGTTTAGCAAGTTAGCATCATCTTGAAAAATTTTCCAGTTGTATAGGTTATCAAGGATAGAAGGTCTAACTTTTATCTCCACTTCCAATATCCCATTTAATGTCACATCACTTTCCTTTAGTGCAATATTCACCAGAAAGTCAGCCATTATGTTCTTTGACCTATCAATCCAATTTATCTGAAAGGCATCACACAATTCATTGGTGTCCCAGACTGCATTTTTGTATTGCTTCAATCTAATATGTTTAGAGGCATATTTTTATTTAATTTGGGACACTATCAATTTTGAGTCCCCAAATACACTAAGGATTTTAATTCAATGCTTAACTACTAGGTTCAGTCCTGTGATTAAAGCCTCATACTCAACGATATTGTTGGTACATTCAAACATTAACTTGAAAGATTACTTAAATATTTCTCCACTTGGTGAAATGAACAAAATCCTAGCTCCACTTCCTTCCTTACTACACGAGCCATCAAAGTACATGCACCAAACTTGATCATTTGTTTCTTTGATGCAAGACTCAATTAGAGACAAATCCCCAGTCTTTGGCTTCGTCAATTGTACTTTAAAATTATCCATGTCTGACTGAATAAAACATATTGGCTTAGGCATTTCCACATCCTTAATGATATATGAGGAGCGAGGCTCTCTTTCAATTCTCACTTCATGTTCGTTCACTAGTATGGTTGCATATGACAAATCAAATTGGACATGTCCCCCTATCAGGTTTGACCACTGTCTGGATAATAACATTCCATAATTTGGAGGGACATCCACCACTGTGATGTCTATCTTGTAAGATGCTTTGGGGCATGCTGCTATCTTGAACTCTACATATTTCATAACTCCCACCACTAGAATAGATCTATTATCCATAGTGTAACACTTGCAAAATGTTGTATCCACCCCCATTCCAAGCTCTTTCATAACTCCCACATGCATAACATTTATTGCTGCTCCTGAATCAATCATGCAATTTTTAATTATCTTATTATTGATCATTAGAGTCAGGTAAAAGGGATCTACTTGGGAAGGATTTTTGTTATTGTTGACCCCAAATATATGGTTGGAGCTAGATCATGTTCACCATTATTGTCCTGACCACCCTGCTTGTGTTCTTTTACTTTACCGCTCGAGACATCTGTGATCATCCTTAGAGTCTTCTCTCTATATTCTGGGAACTTCATCATCTCAAGTAATGGCACATAGACCTTCATTTGTGTCAAAGCATTGGCAGTGTCAAACAATATGGCAACGGGTATTGGGGAAGTAGTTGTCATATTCTCCCTCTCTCCCTTTTGCATTTTTGTTAGTTGAACCTCTTTCTCTTTGGTTTTGCCTGGGTCCTTATCTTGGATATTACTCATTCTATTTATTGGTTTAGATATTTTATTGACTTCTTTCATGAACATTCTGAAGGGCTTTCCCTGCTTGGGGTTTATGGTTATGTTTCTGAGAGCATAGGTTCTTTTGGCCTATTCCACTTTAGCCGTCGTGATTCTTTCCCTTTCTTCCTCAGTGGGGACCCTGAGTTTGATCTCTTCTTCCTCATTTGAGAATACTTGCTGCATACAACATTGTTGATTGATCTTCCTGGAACTTACATCACCATCCCCTTCTTCCTCAGATGAGTTATATTCTTTGAATGATAGAAAATTTATGGTGTGGTCATCTATATACCCTTTACATTCTTCTTCTTCTTCTTGCAGCTTCTTTGCCAATATACATTGGTAAGGAGAATGTGGCATGTCACAAGCAAAGCACCACAGGTTATCATTTGACACCTGATTCACAGTTCTTTTTAGAGGATCCGACATCTACATATTATCCTTTTGATTCTTCTCCACTAGTTTCCCATCCTTCCAGTTAGTATTGTAAGGCATATCATGTAGTCTGGGTCTATCATGACGGAAGAACTGTTGTTTCTCTATTTTATTTACCTTCATAGATAAATCTTTTAAAACATTCAATACTTTGTCCAATTTGTCTTCAACTTTAGTTTGTTTGGGAGCTTTAGGATTGAACAACCTAGCATCTTCTCTCTTTCCAATTCTCCCATCAGCTTTTCTATTGTTTTCTATAGTTATGGCAGCTTTCATAACCCCTTGAAGAGTCATAGGGTTTTTTATCCTGAGTTCATAATCTGTCTTGCTGTCAAAGGCATTTATTTAGTACAAGATTCTTACTTCTGGGACTAGTTTTATCCTATTAGGAATTTTATTTATAACTCTATTAAATCTTCTATTAAAATTGACTACTGTCTCATTAGGTTCTTTTTTGATACTTATGATTTCATGTAGTACAAACTCAGGGCTATTTTGATCTCCATGTCGTTCGAGAAAAAGTCTCCTAAACTCTGCAAGGCTACTTATTGAAGGATCGGGTAATGTTCTGAACCAATCTCATGTATCTTCTGTTAAAGATTGCATGAATAACTTCATTTTAACATCTTCATATGGGAGGTAGAAATCTTCCATGACTGTATCGAAAGATTTGCAATGTGCTTCTCCTGTGATAGCATTGCTCCCAGTGAATTTTGGTAATGCAGTCCTGATTTCATTTGGGATGGGATGAGGATACACCATCATTCTAAAAAGTCAAATTATCTGATACGCTCTGTATTCATCAATCCATATCCTCCCTGGAAGAAATTCCCATGGTTCTGACTCATATTATTATATATGGGGAAATTGGTTTCGGGGTTGGAATTGAGTTTGATATGCAAAGTTGTTATAATGATTGTACTAATGTTCAGGAGGTACATGGGTGTATGCATAGTTACCATTCCCATGATCATATAAGGGGTTTCCAGTTATCTTATAGGTATTGTTCTTTACATTGGTTTCATCTTTATGATTTCTTCCCTTGTCCGATCCTTGGTTGCATGTTCACATCTTTCTTTGTACTTATTTAGGTCATGATCAATATCATTTTCATTAACATTGATACCCAGCCTAGCACATAATTTAACACACTTCCTTGTTCTTCTAGTATCTTTCATTTCAATAGCTTCATCTAATGGATCCAATCTGCAAAACGGTCTAGTGGATCCATCCTGCTTGAACTTGAGGAACTTGATGTATTTTCTCTTGAATTTGAGCGATGATTTTCAAAACCATGAGGCAATTTTCCTTTTCGTACTTTATTTGCAGCCATCAAATCCTCATTTATTGGGCATGAAGGAATTGTATGATCTTGTCTATTCCAAGATGACTATGAGTTATTTTCAGAGTAGTATTGGTTATACCTCTCATTCATGAAATCGTTCATGTGTTCCATTGGATTGTCTGTCGGTCCTTTGTTTGGTTTTTTCTTGTTACTTTGTTGATCAAAGTTTAATTGCACTATTCGATTGCCTTTTCTTATTGACCTCCTCCAATACATAAAAATTCTTCTCTTTATTTCATAGTCAACGCATCTATCTAGAGAGGAAATTTGATTATATGAGTTCTTTCCCACAACATAGTCTCTTTTTTCTTTGAATGAATATCATTCCCAACAGAGTCACCAATCTGTTGGATCTCAAATCAATAGATTGGATAGGTTCTAAGGAAATGTCAACTCCTATGATCAAACCCTCCAATTTGACTTGGCCAACTTATAGAGTGAACCTATTTGGTTACTAACTCCCTCACTTTAGGTTCTACAAGACCTAGGCAAGTATACCTATTCACTAGTGGCTTTCGATGACTAGTGCTTTTTATAGCAGATTGTTTATCTTAATCTGACTTCCTCCTATCTCAGAATGGTATAGGTTCCTAGGATGGGTGACTTTTAGATGAGTTCAAGATTTTTGTTGTGAAAGCTATTCAATCTTTGTGCTTGAAATTTATATGTATACACTATTGCTAATTGATTCTATATATCCTACTCTATTATTCCTACTACTTTAATGTAAAGGTAATTAATATGGTAAAGATTGTGATTTGTAAATGACCAGTATCTTTCCTATTATTTGGGCTATAGAGTCTTATATTTCTTTAGGACTTAATGCATGATTTGTGAGACAATTTTTAAACCTACCCCCTTTGGTAAATCTGTCAGTTATTGTTTCTTATGAGATCTGCTAAATGTTTATATCATAAACCGCCTGAATGAATTTAACCCTAACCTTAAGGGACCATTCAAGGAAGATCTACAAGGAACAATTACAATCCACAAGTAGATCTTGTTTAATCCAAATTTATAATATAGAAACATAAACTTCATTATAAGAATATGAATAACCTTATCTCCCTTAGATAATATCACAAACAACTGCCTATAGAAAATGAGATAATCCATGACACATATACAAAAGAAAAATGGCTGATTCTATTAAAACTTCAAAATGGTACAATAGTATGCTAGAGGCTATAGTATTTGTCCAGTCTCTCCTATTCTAATGATTGCTTCATTTTACAAAATATGCTCATATAAATAAACAAGCAACACCTATTCTATGAGAAGTCATGTCCCTTCATCATTAATTCGTTGAGCATTAGTTAATAATTCTAGTTAAGCAATGGTCACACAAATATTCGTTTGAATTTATGGTAATGTGACTTCATTGAGAATTGTTTTTTTCTTCATAGCAATAGGTAATCATTTGTCTAGCAGTGCTTTTAATTTTTCACCGACGTTTATTCAACCTTACACCTGTGTTGTATTTCGATGAAATCATATGTCTCGATGGCTTTATCTTATGTTTCCCCAAAACACCATATTCCATCGACATCATTATTTATTTTGGTGGAATTGACATCATCATCAGCACTTCTCTTGGTCTCATCGACATCTTTATTTCATCGAAGCCTCGCTATAAGTGTTTATGTCAGTATAATGTTTTATCAATTCATCGAAATCTTCCTTTTTGATGAAAATGCTTTTATCGCTAAGTCCCTCCACCATTTTATCGATGTTATAATTCTATCAAAATAGTCCTTCATTATCTGACCTTTATACTAGCGTTGATGAAATTACCTCTTTCTGTAAAAGAAAAATACTCTTCTTTGACTCTTTATGTTTGGCCAATAACAAGTCATCGATGGAAATTTCTCATGTTTCATCGATCTTTTATCCTTTGATGAGAAAGCTATCTTCGATCAACATCCTTTGTGCCTCTTCGATACACTCTTTTCCCTGAAATAGCTTCGTTAATCAAATATGCATTGGTTCCTTCGATATCACTCTTTTGGCCAAACTCCTTCCCTCGGCAAGTTGTTCATATGTCTCATCGATACTGCAGTTTCATTGAAACTCTTCATTTCATCGGCAAGGACCACTCCTGATTTCCTCGATGTACTTTATGTCGATGGAACTAATGGTTTTGGTGAATCCTTTCACTTCCATGTTTTGCAACCGTCTTATCATTTTTGAGTATGCCGATAATGGCCCCTCATTATCCGGCTTCTACATGGGTCATTGATGAAATCTTTCATGTTGGCAAAAGAAGAATATCCTCCTTCGACTTTTCATTTTTTGATGAAACTGTGATCATTAGCCAATAACTTTTGTGCCTCTTCAACACCTTCCTTTTCTCAAAAATTCTTATCAATGAGAACATCCTGCGGTTTCCTTGACATACCACCTATCGATGAAAATAATGTTTTTGATGAGCCACTTTTGGAACTCATTGAGGTCCAAGTCTATTCGATAAGTCATCTTGTCGATGAAACACTGATAGGTTTCTTCGATACAACAGGTGTACCATTTTGTTCAAACTAGATATCTCAGTGAAGGATTAGCATGTATATCTGATGGCCTTGGTTTGAGCGATAATCTTCAGGATCCTGATGTCAATGGAAATGCCAAGGGTTCTACCGAAATTCTTAAGGGCATGCTTGATTTCATTTTTTCTCAAGAAAACTTATGTAGCTTCAATTGAAACCACAAAATTCTATTTATTTAAATTCAATTCTCAACACTCTGTATGTACATGCTATATCTCCAAGGATTCCTAATTGCAATAATTGTTTAGCTACTGCATGCTCATCTCCTATGAGTAATGGAGATTGAGAAGGAGAATACAAGGACTTACTTGACTGTGTTTCTTTTCCTAACCTTTTCCTTTTTGGGGAGGCTTGTGATTTAGTAGCATCTTCTATTGGCCTTTTTCCTTTTGACATGGAGGGCTCATCTTTCCTGGGAACCACTACATTATACCCTGATCTTTTATACATCACATACTCACCCAGGGGAACCACCTTGGCAAAAACAAGCTTAGCTAAAACAAGTTTATCTTTATCAGGGTCTACTTTTATTACAACATTCTTCTTCTCATTTAAAGCCTGCATTGCATCCTCAAAATACACCACCAAAAACTTAATCTTCTCTTCAAAAGGGTAAAAAATAGCCAAGGGATCATAGTTCTTGTCAAAATGTTGGACAAAATCAAGGGTCTTCTTGAATGCCCACCATTTTTCTCTCCTTACTTCTTGCTCATCCAAGTTGAATTCATTCCTTATTAGGTCTTTAGTAAAGTGAAATTGATGAACTCTACCTCCACACCTAACTTTCTTCCTGAACATGTTGTTAAAGAAGTCCTCTGGATCGACAAACCTAGCAACTGCAGTTGATAACCTGTATGGTTGAAGAAAATTCTCAAAATGTAAAAAGCCACCCTTGGTGACCACAAACTGATGTGCCACAATAATTGTTGGGAAAATTGTCCCACTTCCTTTGTTTGTTAACTCTCCTTCTTGTAGGCCTCCAATTTGCCTCAAAATCTCAGCAATGCCTATCTTCAAAGGGACCTAGTAAGGGAGAAGATATGGGGTTCCCCTAAAACCATATACTCTAAAAATGGTAGAAACAAGGTACAACATTATGTCACCCCTGTTGTGCACAATCTTAATATTCTCAGCAAACTCCTTGGGTCTAAATAATTCAGGGAGGGCCTTAGGAATCCTAGGGGTTTCTTGACATAAATGGATTCTGAGCCTAGATGCAAAGCATCTATCAAATTTCAAGTAACTTGCATCCTCTCTATCCCAAGACAAATCTATACTCCATAGCTGAACATGCATATCTTCTCCATCCTTTTCCCTTAATAGGTCCATGTCATTTGTAAAATATTTAGCACCTTTAAACAAGAACATGTGCATCAACAGGGAATACCAACCGAAAGATCTATCTACCTTATAATTATTTATCCCAATTAGGCCTTCATGAATGGCATCTATAAGGTAGGGTGCAAAATCATAGGTCATTGCTAGAGATGGGTTCAAAATTTGTGCCATCATAAGCATATAATGGGTTGGCATGGAACTCTTTGCATCTTCCCAAAGAATTTGACATAAAGACCAATATATACCCTTAGCCCTTAAAGTAAAGAAATTCAAAGGGAAAGGCTCCATTGTGCTAGGGCCTACCAATGTTAATCCTCCTATCTTTGCAAATAATTCTTTCAACAGCCTACTCCTAAGGTGATCCCTCTATGCATCATAGACCTTCTTAAGCATCTCAAAATCAATGGGCTCCAAATAGTTTGAGACCTCACTCAGCTAAAACACTTTTGAATTCATCATCATTTATTTCAATTAAGCACTCCCCATTTACATTTCTCAAAGTCTTAGTGATAGGGTCATAGTTTTTTGCAATTTGGGATAACAGATCAACATCCATGAATACTCCAAGGACCACAATTTTTCCGACATCTAACTCCCATATATTGTTTATAGGAGCAGGTGAATTTTGTTGACTAGATCCTACTCTGAACAAACCTAGACCTCTCATACCTATCTAGGCATCTGTCAGCCAATACTCCTTATCATACAAACCATCACCAATCCTCAGGTGGGGAGATTCAGGCATGATCTCTTTTATCTTGGCTGCACTATTGGTAGATTGAGCCAGTTGCTCTAAGAAGTCATCACAGATAGCTCTTTCTTGATAATCTACTTTTTCCTTGAATTCCCTTTGTGGTGCCATCTTAAAACTATCCTTGCTTCAATTACTATTCAAATAACCTCTTTTGAATTTCAAGCACCAAATAGCACGACACAAATAGGAATGCCACACAAACTAGAGTTGCAAAACACAGTCATAAAAAAAACTTACTTGTTGCCTAAGAAATCAGAAACTGCACACCTGTTCTCTACAAATCTCCTTGAATGCCCTTTTGCAATTTTAAATTCCAAAACAATGGCCTATGTAGGGAATATAACGACAACTGAGCATTGATTACTATCAATAAAGTCGCACACTTCTGTAATTAATCCTCTTGAAATTTCAAATTTCAGCTCCAACGGACCAGGAAGACTTCTTCTGAGTAATTCTCTTTTAGTTGCTGATCCACAAAGGTTAAAGTTCAAACAACTTTCAATCATGGTCTAGCAACTATCGTCAGATCATACAGAACCAGCTCGCCCATTAACCATATTAGCTTTCAAAGTGGGCCCATTAGTTAATCACTCATCTGTTCTTTGTCGATGATCTACAAAGGTTAAAGTTTGAGCATCTCTACATTGTGGTACAGCAACAGCCATCGATCTTCCTCTGACTCTCCAACTTTTTAACACACCTGAGCCTTCCACTTCTGGCCGGGCCCACCATTTAATCGCTAATCCACAATGAATAAAAATCGAGCATCTCTCGACTATGGTCCAATGACAACCATTGGATCACAAGTCAACCGCTCGATCTTTAGGGTCCTCTATTACTTAACCACTGCCACTTCATCGTTTGCACTAACTATCTACCTTAACCGCCTACCTTAACCCACCACTAGTAGTTTCTTGCTCACAAAGAATAAACGTCACACAATTTTCCATTATAGTATAGTGACAACCATCGATCTAAAGAAACTTATCTGGCCTTTAAGAACCCCGACAAATACAAAGGAATAGACTTAGGACTTTAGGAAAGGGCCGAATATTTCAAATTTAAATAAAACCCGCCCAAGCCTAGACTTAAAATGGCCCCTTTTCAATGATGCAGTGACCCTTCTGCTTAAGTGGAAAAAACCAACGGGAAAAAATAAGAAGACTCAGAGATAATACAACACAAAGGTTATCTTTTGAATGGTTTTGAAAATGTAAAACCCTAAACCCTTAGAAACCATAACTCACAGACAAAGGTCAAATTTCTAAATTTTTTGACAGACTTTTAAGGATAAAAGGCAAGACTTCCAACACATTTAAAACACTGATAACAACCATAATACATGATATCATACAAAAAGTAATAGCCCGGTTACAAATGAGTTCTGCAACCACTTATGAACAATCTCTCTACCGGTTTACTCTTCTCTATCAATTACCTTCTACTCTACTTTTTGCAGGTTCTCACTTAGTCTCATTCACTACTGCCACCTTTTGTCTCTGCTGCTCTCTTACCAACTCAAGCTCTATTGGTTGTTTATTTGATAGACTCTGCACTTGACTACCGGTTACTCAGCTTACCAGTTTACCCCTTGTCTGTTCAACACTTGTTGGATATTCTCTGCCACACTCGCACACAGCTGCTTCACTTTGATCTATCTTCATGTTGGTTCTAACACTATCGATTGTCTTTAGTGATGCACTTTTGCAGTTTACGGGTTGCTCTGGCCTTACCGGTTAAACTTGTGCTAAACCCTTCCGTCGGTTGCCTCACTCTCATTGGCTGAACTCTTCAACCTGATTCTCTCACACACTCAGTCTCTTCTCTGATTAATGTTGACCACTTGATTGAAAATCATTCCCTTCACTTCTTCACTCTCTCATTCAGCAGCAACACCTTTCATCTATTTAAAATTGCATATTTATAAACAAGTCTTCCCACAAAAAACCAATTCAAACTACAAGCGGTTAGAATTTCTTCATCAACCTCGAGGCAAACTAAATCCAATCAGATCTGATCGCTTGATTGATGATCTACAACACATCAATCAACACCGCCTTTGTCGAGCCTTCTAGAACATGTCTTCCATATTTAGAAATCTGCTTTTAATCTATCAGCTGATGTCTTGGTCGATCACCAAGAATGGTTTGGTGGTTTCCTTCACCTACTTTGATCTACTCAAACAGTCTGTTCTGGATCTTTGTTGTCAATTTGACCTCGAGCCGCAAACCTCTAGTACATATCCCATGAATTATACAGTCGACATAAATGTCAACCTGCCACCATCTACCTTGCCGAAAAACACTTTCACCGACCTATGCATGCATGTCACTTCATCTCCACGTGGCCCCTTTGTTGGCATCCACCTTTCCTAGGTTGGTTATGTCAGTTTGGATAGGATCACCAACCAACCACATAATCGGGTTGTTGGCATATGTGTTGAGCATGATGACATGATGATATTGTATGTTGTCATTAATGTCAATATGTTGAAGTATGAACCAGTATATTGAAGAAAGCAAACTAGCAAGAGAACCGGTATGATGATGTGAACTGGTATATTTGAAAAGGTGAAGCGGTATATTTGTTCAAGTTGAACCGGTATGTTGGTATGAGAACCGGTATATGGAAGTTCTGTATCGGGGTTTCATTTGGCATGACTATCGGTTCATAGTCTCAACTTCAGGGTTTATAGTTGATGCATTCCAAGCTTGTGTGACTCAATAGATGACATCTTGTGATGAGTTAGCATTATAATGAAGATCAGATAGTGTTGCCATGTCAGCCTTGTCCGCATGAAGGATTTCCTTGAGGATCTTGCATGAAGATTGATCTTATCTACCTCGGGAATGCGGGAAGTCTTTGTAAATGGTGGAGAACACGTGATGGGTTATCAGCTTCCTAAAGTGGCAAAGAATGAACGTTAAAGAACATCTTGAGATCTATTCAAGACTATTGTATTCAATACAGTATGATTAACGGTCAAGTTTGAATTGATTGAAATGTAAAACCTAAATGTTTAGGGTTTAGGGTTTATGCTACCGACCTATTTGTTTCCTATAAGGTTGATGATGTTTTTCAATTTGAGGTTTTTGGAAAATGTTATGTGTGTATCCCAGTGAGTGATACTTGATTCTTGTTAGACTAGACAAGTGTGTTGATACCTACAGAGTGTGATTGCAGAAGAAAAGGAGCTAAAGTGGATCTGCCTAGGCATTGAGTGTTGTTATTAGATTAGTGTATTACCTGTTGACTTCTAACCATTTCAGCAATTGGAAAATCCCTTAACCGGGTAGCTTTAATAGGATTTTGTGTAAATCCTTTAACAGGGTGACTCAATTCAATGAGTTCTTCAAATCCTCTTGCGAGGTAACCTTTAACAGGGTTCTAACCTTTAACCGGGTATTTAGCCATCCCTTAACTGGGTGATCCCTGGTAGGATCGGTTCTTAGCAGAACCTATTGTAATAGTCTTTAATCGGACTAGGCTCCTAACATAGTGGACATCAAAAGAGTTAAAAGAGAAGCTTGTGGGTATTCATCCCCACCATGGTTTTTCCCAGTTGGGTTTCCACGTGAAAAAATCAGTGTGTCATGTGTGATGCCTTTCATGTGATGGTTTAGTGTTTTATGTTAAACTGGTAAAATATGTTGAACTAGTAGTCATTATATTTTTGATGATAGATTACTTGTTTAGGCATAAGGATGAAGTGGAAATGAGGTATTAGATTGTATGGAAAGCTAAGGGTTGCCGGTTTATGCCTTTCACATTCTCACTATGTTTTACCGGTAGTAATCTGATTTAGATCGGTGTTATTGCTTGCCAGTCAAAGTTTAGTGTTTGCAATCAAATCAGTTCAGGGAAAGTGTTTTTTCCTATACTAATTCACCCCCCCCCTCTCAGTATTGGTTTGGTACTAATTTCTCATCATTTATTCATCAATTGGTATCAGAGCATCCTTAAGGTCCTCTATGTTGTAAGCTTAACTGCTTGAGGAAAAGATCCTACTCTAATGATGAAGAGGGAAGGTCCAAAGTTCATCAGAGATAACTTTAAAATATGGAAGACAAAATGAAAAGATACATCAGACTTATGGGTGCTCAACACTGGAGCTATGTTGAGAATTCTTACGTTATCCCTACCGGTACTCTCACCGATGATCAAAAGAGAGAGATTCAGGAGAATGGGCAAGTCATGGAAGCCCTAATTAACAGTTTATCTGACATTGAGTTTATTGATGTTTAGGATAAAGACAATCCCAAAGAAGTATGGGATGCTCTTGAGAATATCTATGGTGGTGATGAGCATGTGAAACAAGCTAAGGAAGAGAGCCTTAGGGGAAAGTTTGAAGACATGTGGATGGTTGAAGGAGAGACCATTCAACAATATGGAATAAGAATTAAAACTATTGTTGGAGACATCAAGAGTGTAGGAGGTACAATAGATGATTCTACTATTGTTAGAAAAGTCTTGAGATCCTTATTACCAGTCTATGCAATAAGGGTTGCTGCTATTTAGGAGTTGAGGTCTATAGACAAGACAAAGGCATCCCTAGACTCCATTATTGCAAAGTTGACCGTATACGAGCTAAATAATTATGATGGAAGTATTCAAAAGACTGAATCAGCCTTTAGAGCATCTGTTGCACCATCTAGAAAGGGAAAAGAAGCAAGTACCAGTTGTGAACCAAGACAAAGCAGAGAAATGGATGATGAGGAGATCTTGATGGAATTTGAAGCTCTTCTTGCCAAGATACTTCCTAAGGGAACTGGTAAATACAGAGGTAAGCTCCCTTTTAAATGCTTCTCTTGCAATAGGATAGGACACATTGTTGTAAATGGTACTAATGGTGATAATAAGGACAAATCGGAGTAGTTCAAGAAGTTCAAAGGATGAAACAGGAGAAATTGTTTTGTAGCAGTTGATGAAGGTGTCACTGATGAGGAATCAGAAGATGAAGAAAGTGAAGATATTGTGTTTGTAGTAGTCAAGGAAGATGTGTCAGACAAGAAGGCTCTTGTCTCCCGCTTTAATAATTCCAATGAGTGGATTATTGGCAGTGGCTGTTCTCACCATATGACTGCTGACTAGAGTAAGTTTCTATCTCTAGAAGAGTATGATGGTGGTGTGGTTCATTTTGGTAATGATGCACCATGTATGGTAAAAGGCAGAGGGTCCATCTCTCTAAATGGAAAAAGCAGTGCTGATAATGTGTATTGGGTAGAAGGTCTCAGACACAACCTTTTGAGCATTGCCCAGCTGAATGATAATGGACTCACTTTGGAATTCAAAGATGGAGTGTACAAAATCAAAAGAAAGAATGGTGAATTGATGGTCACTGGTATGCAGACCAAAGGTAACTTATTTCAGCTGAATACAAATATCAGTACATGTCTAATGGCTAAGTTTGATGATAGCAGGATATGGCATCAAAGACTCTGCCATGTAAACTTTGACAATATTGTAAAGGCGAGTAAGATCAAGGTAGTTAGAGGATTGCTTGTGCTTAGTAAATCGAAAAATCCTTTGTGCAGAGAGTGTCAACTGGGGAAAATGTCTTCCTCAACCTTCAAAGGTAAATCTTTCACTGCAAACAATTTACTTGATCTTGTGCATACTGACCTATGTGGTCCTATGAAAACTAGGAGTGTGCAGGGAGAGGTATTTTATGATTCTTACTGATGATTGCTCAAGAATGATGTGGGTCACATTCTTGAAGGACAAGTCTGAAGCCTTTGGAAAATTCAAAGCCTTCAGAGCACTAGTTGAAAAAGAAAGCAGTAAAAGGATTAAGTGCCTAAGAACTGATCAAGGAGGAGAATTCACTTCCGGTGAATTCAACAAGTACTATGAAGAGAATGATATCAAGAGGCAACTATCTGCCCCCCAAACTCCATAACAGAATGGCCTAGCAGAGATAAACAACTAGATTGTAGTTGAAGCAGCCATAACAATGCTGATCAAAGGAAAAGTTGCTCAGACCTTTTGGAGAGAAGCGGTGAGCACTATAGTCTACACAATGCACCAGGTACTCATCAAAAAGGGTAAGGATAAAAAACCTTATGAGTATTCGACCGGTAAGACTCCTGTAGTAAGCTACTTTAGAGTGTTTGATAGCAAATGTTATATCAAGAGGAGTGAACATCAAAGCAAGTTTGATGCAAAATGTGATGAGGGAATATTCCTAGGGTATTCCACAAAGAGCAAAGCTCTCAAATGTTTCAACAATAGGACTCAGAGAATTATTGAAAGCATCAATGTTAGAGTTGATGAAACCTTTGAGAAACCTAAGGAAACTGACAGCGAGCAAGTGGTAGATGAACCGGTACTAACCTTTTGGGAACCGGTTGCAAAATAGCCTAGTACTAGTAACTGTGCTCCTACACCGGTAGATACTGATGCTGATGAAGATGAGGATGAAGAAGAAAAGCAAGAGGAAACAACCAAGATCATTCCTAGGTATGTAAAGTTGAATCATGATCCAAAGCAGATCATAGGAGATAAGGATGCAAGAATTCGTACAAGAAGAAAGGTCAGAGAAAACTCTTGCATGATCTCTGAATTTGATCCTAAAACTTTCAAAGAGGCACATAAAGATGAAGACTAGATCAAGGCAATGGAAGAGGAACTTGACTAGATAGAAAAGAATGGTACATGGTCTTTGGTACCCAGACCTGAGCATAAAAATTTCATTGGTACCAAATGGGTTTTCAGAAATAAATTGAATGAAGATGGCTCAGTGGTTAGAAACAAAGCCAAACTGGTGTGTAAAGGATATGCTCGAGAAGGAGAAGACTATGGAGAAACCTTTGCTCCAGTAGCCAGATTGGAGGGAGTTCGTATGCTTCTTGCATATGCAGCTTTCAAGGGATTCAAGGTATATCAAATGGATGTAAAATCTGCATTCCTGAATGGAATACTAGAAGAGGAGGTGTATATGGAGAAACCAAATGGGTTTGCCCTATCAGAAGATAGTGACATGGTGTGTAGGCTACATAAAGCCTTGTATGGACTAAAGCAGGCACCTAGAGCATGGTATGAATGCTTACACTCCCATCTTGTGAAGATTGGATTTGAAAGAACAATGAAGATAGCAATATCTACTTGAAATCAAAAGGAGATCAGATTCTGATCTGTGAAGTATTTGTTGATGACATAATTATTGGTGGAGATGACAAGATGAGTCATAACTTTGTAGATGAGATGAAGAAGGAATTTGAGATGTCACTTATAGGGGAGATTAAGTTCTTCATTGGACTATAGATTCAACAAATGAAAGATGGAATCTTTATCACTCAGTCCAAGTATGTCAAAGAGGTGTTGAAGACCTTTGGCATGGAAGACAACAAACCAGTTGGTACACCGATGGTGACCGGTTGTAAAATATCAAAAGAGGATGACTCAGCATTGGTAAATGAGAAGGAATACTGATCAATGATTGGTAAGTTGTACTATGTAGTACATAGAAGATCGGACATTGCACATGCAGTGGGCATTACTGTACAGTTCCAGAAAAGCCCAAGAGAATCCCACTTGGCAGCAATCAAGTGGATTCTTAGATATCTGAAGGGAACTATTGACTATGGATTATGGTATCCATATAGTAATGATTTCAACCTAAAAGTGTTTATAGATGCTGATTGGGCTAGTAATGTGGACAAACGAAAGAGCACAACCAGTGGTGCATTCTTTCTTGGTGGTAGACTAGTCTTATGGATGAGTATGAAGCAAAGTTGTATGTCTCAGTCTACAGTAGAAGCGGAATATGTTGCAGCATTTATGAACTGTACCCAGACAATTTGGATGAAGCATGTATTAAATGGCTTCAAATTTCTTGTATCTGAACCAGTAAGTATATTTTGTGACAACACAAGTACAATTAACATTTCCAAGAATCCGGTTTTACATGCTAGAACCAAGCACTTCGAGCTCAAGTATCATTTCTTGAGGGAGAAGGTTCAGAACAAAGAGGTTGTATTGGAACATGTTTCCAGTAAGGAGCAGTTAGAAAACATATTCACCAAGCCTCTACCGAAGGCTACATTTACCTATTTGAGAGGTGAATTAGGGGTGATGCCCCTTCAAGAGGTGCACTAAAGGTGTGTGCTCCACATCAGTCAGGTATTGCATTGATAAATCTTTTTTTAGGACTGGTGTGTTGAAGGATGCTACTCCTTAGGGGGAGAGGCATAGTGGAACATAGATGTGTATGCCTCCAATTTGGCATTGTTGTCAAAGGGGGAGAAGATGTGAAGCAAAGAAGAAATCTACAGTATTGGGGAGATGTGAAGCAAAGAGATATCTTTATATATTGCCATCAATGCCAAAGGGGGAGATTGTTGGCATATGTGCTGAGCATGATGACATGATGATATTGTATGTTGTCATTGATGTCAATATGCTGAAGTATGAAACAATATATTGAAGAAAGAAAACTGGCAAGAGAACTGGTATGATGATGTGAACTGGTATATGTGAAAAGGTGAAGCAATATATTTGTTCAAGGTCAACTAGTATGTTGGTATGAGAACCGGTATATAGAAGTTATGTATCGGGGTTTCATTAGGCATGACTACTGGTTGGTAGTCTCAACTTCAAGGTTTCTGGTTGATGCATTCCAAGCCTGTGTGACTCAACTGATGACATCTTGTGATGAGTTAGTATTATAATGAAGATCAGATGGTGTTGCCAAGTCAGCCTTCTGCACGTGAAGGATTTCCTTGAGGATCTTGCATGGAGATTGATCTTATCTACCTCGGGAATGCGCAAAGTCTCTATAAACGATGGAGAATGCGTGATGGGTTATCAGCTTCCTAAAGTGGCAAAAAATGAATGTTGGAGAATGTCTTGAGATCTGTTCAAGACTGTTGTATTCAATGCAGTATGATTAACGATCAGGATTGAACCGATTGAAATGTAAAACCTAAAAGTTTAGGGTTTAGGGTTTATGCTACCGACCTATCTGTTTCCTATAAGTTCGATGATGTTTTCCATTTTGAGGTTGCTGGAAAATGTTATGTGTGTATCCCAGTGAGTGATACTTGATTCTTGCCAGACTAGAGAAGTGTGTTGATACCTGTAGAGTGTGATTGCAGAAGAAAAGGAGCTACAGTGGATCTGCCTTGGCATTGAGTGCTGTTATCAGATCAGTGTATTACCTGTTGACTTCTATCCATTTCAGCAGTTGGAAAATCCCTTAACCGGGTAGCTTTAATAGGCTTTTGTGTAAATCCTTTAACAGGGTGACTCAATTCAATGAGTTCTTCAAATCCTCTTGCAAGGTAACCTTTAACAGGGTTCTATCCTTTAACTGGGTATTTAGCCATCCCTTAACCAGGTGATCCCTAGCAGGATCGGTTCCTAGCAGAACCTATTGTAATAGTCTTTAACCAGACTAGGCTCCTAATAGAGTGAACTTCAAAAGAGTTCAAAGAGTAGCTTGTGGGTATTCATCCCCACCATGGTTTTTCCCCATTGGGTTTCCATGTGAAAAAAAAATCAGTGTGTCATGTGTGATGCCTTTCATATGATGGTTTAGTGTTTTATGTCAAACTGGTAAAATATGTTGAACTAATAGTCATTATATTTCTGATGATAGATTACTTGTTTAGGCATAAGAGTGAAGTGGAAATGAGGTATTAGATTGTATGGAAAGCTAAGGGTTACCGGTTTATGTCTTTCACATTCTCACTATGTTTTACCAGTAGTAATCTAATTTAGACCAATGTTATTGCTTGCCAGTCAAAGTTTAGTGTTTGCAGTCAAACTAGTCCAGGGAAAGTGTTTTTGCCTGTACTGATTCACCCCCCCCCCCTCTCAGTACCAGTTTGGTACTAACTATTCATCATTTATTCATCATGGGTTCACCTAGTGATTCAAAGATCCTGTCGGTTATACCCTAAGCGGTCTTCTATCAATCTTGCACCTTTCTTCTCTTACAGTGGAACACCTTCACCGATCATCACTCTTGCCAAAACACCTCATTCACATCTTCATCAGATGAGAGCTTAACACCTCTGCACCTTTCCATCTTTACCAGTGGATATACTTACTGGTAACCACCTTGATGACACCATGTCATCAATCTTGAACCATTTCCATCTGAGGCATCTGCATATCAGTTACACTCTCTGTTGACATATGCACACTCCAATGAGACATTGTATGTGATTGAAGGTTTTGTCATTGATGGCAACCTTACAATCCTATGGCACTGGCAAGGCATTACACCGGCAAGGCATTACACTAGCAAGATAGTTCACCAGCATCAATAGATCACACTCTACACCGACACAAAGAAATGAAGCATACCAGCACAGAGGCCGACAGGATTTTTGTTATATTATATTTTGTTTATTATTGTAAAAACCTTGAAAGCCAACTTGGCAAGTTGTAAAATGACTCTTATATATAAAAAAGATCATTGTAGACATTTGGTAAGGGATGTAAGCGAAAAAGGAAGATATTAGGCTGACCTACTATGCAAAATATAGGTTAAAGGTTTTATGTAAAGAACAGAGCAGAAACTGGTACTGGATCAAGCATTATAGATTCTATTGTAAAGTAGTACAAGATATTGGATTTGTATAATCCACATTGTAAGTCAGTGAGACTTCCCATTGAGCAGTGAGCTCTAGGTAGTTAGCCTTCCTGCATGTGCAGGCCTCCTTTTGTAAGTAATATTCTCTTATTGGCTAGTAAGTGGATATTGTGGGTCACAAATCCCACTGAGGTTTTTCCCACATCGGGTTTTCTCGTTAAATCCTTGTGTTATGGTGTGCTTTTCATGTGGATGTTTTTAATTCTATTTATTTCATTATTTATTGCATACCAGTACACTGTTATAATATGTTCTGCATGTTTTAAGTTGAGAAATTCTAATTACCGTTTAGATATTGATTCACCCCCCCTCTCAGTATTTGTGAGTTTCCTAACACTCTCTATCTGCAGTTGCCCAAACTTGCCTTCTTCTTCATCAGACGAACACCATCTCAACCAGTTTGTCAAGGTGACAAATATATCCTTCAACCGACCAGCATCTTTCTCTCTTACAGATTTCATCATTTACAGGTTGTTATAGCATACCGATCTCCTGTCCATATCTTCAACACAAGTCAAACACTAACTTGTGTACCAGTGACTCCAATGGCCACCGGTGACGTGCTAAGCTAGGTGACACACATCTCTTATACTGGTAGCCATCCTATACCAGTTGACATCAATGACAACACAATTCCAACAAGAGAGACTAGGGGGGAGAGGGGGTAAGAGAGAGAAAAGAATATAGGAAGATAGGAAGATAATAGGATAAGGAGAGGAGGAAGAGAGAGGGGGAGTGAGAGAGGAGATTGGGAGAGAGGGAGAGGGAGGTCAAAGATGGGGAGAATAGGATAAAGAGAGGGAGAGAGAGGGAGATTGGGAAAAGGAGAGAGAGAGAGAGAGAGAGAGAGAGAGAGAGAGAGAGAGAGAGAGAGAGAGAGAGAGAGAGAGAAGGAGAAAAGGGTGAGAGACTCGACAGAGAGAGAAGTGTGAGGGGGAGAGATATGAGATAGAACTCAAGGAGGATAATTAGGGCTCAAAATAGATAGAGATGGTGATGGGGGAAGGAAGACAAGAGAGAGGAAAAGAAGAGAGACATGCATGTATACAAACATATATACATATATATGTATAATATATTTATATATAACTATAGATATGCATATATACATACATAAACACATATTATATATGTATGTGTATACATATGTGTAGTAAATGCTAAGTTTACAAGCATACATTATTATGTCTACATAACCCATACGAGTTATGTAGAACTATGAATAGTACTTTTTGTTTTTCAAAACCCGTGTGGGTTATGGAGAACTGTGAATAGTACTTTTTGTTTTTCAAAACCCGTATAGGTTTTGGCTTGGTAAGAGGGTTGGAAAATGACCCTAAGGCTTGCAATCCCATTTTCGCCCCATTTTTGTCCCCTTACATGTTTTTTCATCTTCCAAAATGATTTCTCGACTTCGTTGTCATCAGGTTTACAAATGATCAAGAGGGTATCTCTAAAATTACCACCATAATCTCACATGTATTCTCAATTTTCTGACCATATAACTTTTTCTATTTTTGGACAACATTAGCATAGTAAACTTTAATTTTCTTTACCAGTTCCTTGACAGTCCTCATAGACATATGTCTACCATTTTTTAAATAACTTTTGATATACTTCACCAAATTCAAAATAAATTACATATTATTGTTCTACACTAGATTCTATACACTTTTAAAAAAATAAGTTTGCATTTTCAATTATTTTGATGCAAGTTATGCCCAACACACAAATAGGTACCAAATTTTTAAGATGCGGTCACTTCAAAAAGTCATAAAAAAAAAATACTCAACGGAAAATTACAAAAAAATACACAATTTCTAGATCTCACTCTTACCTATCATAATACCAAAGGTTTTTGCAAAATGGTAAATTTAACTATATATTTTGTGCAGCGCACAGAAACAGCTATGTTATGTTTTTCTAAAAAAACCAGGAACAATTTTTCATGCGTGAGAGGTTTGACCCTCTTAATATTATCCAATTTTAAAAAAATTTAGTAGTTTAGAAACTAGATTCAGAGAAATAAAATTCTTATTCTTTTCTCAACTCCTATTTTTTAGTGCATGACCTTCAAATATCCCTTTGAAGTTCAAGTTTACCAGCTTTCAGAAAAAAAAAAAAAAAAAAAAAAAAGTGGCCACTTATACCCTCTTTTTGTTCACCATCTTGGTGCACTTACCCAAGGCCATCAAAATATCTTTGCTTCTAAGAGAATATGCATTGCATTTGATGAACTCCAATGACTTCTTCATTGCTTCTCTTTGTTAATGATTCCAGCAGCTATCAATGCATCATTTTTTATTATATTTTTTCAATGACCCTTGACTCAGCTACTTTCAAGGAAATGTTTTGCAACCTTTGAATCACTACTAATTTGGCTTTAATTTCTAGTTCTCGAGCATCTACAATGAACTAAAAAATTGGCTATAAGGAGGCATTAAATTTTTTAATCTTCTCCCCATAAGACACATATAATTGTTGGAGTTGTTGGTGCCTTCAAATTTCTCCCAAATTTGAAGTGCCTATATTGTAAAATCAATTGCAACACTCAGAGGTACACCTATAAAGTTTCCCCAAGTAGCTCACTTTAGAGAGCTGCATTTTGAAGCCAGTTGACTATTATGAGAAATGGCTTTGGGAATGTGTTCAAATGCTATCATTTAGTGCATATGTCCATTTGCAACTTCCCAAGATCAGATCTAATGAGTTTCTTGCATTTGGATTTTTATTTCATGGCCTAATGACCTGCATGTCAAAGTGAGCATTCCCCATGATTCTTTGTATATTCATCTACCACTTTTGTTTTTTGTAGCATCCTAACACCTCATTTGGTAATTTTTCAAAATCAAATCTAGATGGACTTTACAAGGGTTGGGAATCAACACTTCCAAAAGTTTTCAAAGAAGGCAAGTTTGGGTATGAATATTTTGCAAATATGATGGAATTGATCAAAATCCCATTGCACACATGCTCAAGGTACCTAAATGTATCATTTTTCTAAGTGACGACCCCTAAAATAGAGTTTGGAATTTTTTCAAATCAGTGTTTGGACAAATTTTAGAAAGTTTTGAAAGGTGCACTTTCAGAAAATGTCTGAGTAGGCAACTTCAAGGACTAAAATGTTGTACCCCAGGCATCATCATGAGCATCTATTTGGCATTCTGGAATCCCTGTATGACATTCTACAAGTGTGTCAGTTTCTAGGACTCAGAGAGGTGATTTGACCAGCTTTTTAGAGCAATTATGGAGGCTTTTTGGGTTGTTTTGGTCATAGTGTAGAGATTTGGAACGTCGAATTAAATGACAATGAATTCAATCCTTTGAATCCAGAACATGTCTAGTTTAGGTTTCAGAGCATTTTCAAAGGTCAGTTGTTCAAGAATTTTTATTTTTTTAGTTGAGACCCGACTAATGTTGTGGCACAATGTGTTCAATTAATGCTCATGTATAAGTAATGTGTGTTATTTAAATCATTTAGATTCAAATTTATTTGTATTATTGAGGAGGTGATATTATTTAAATCACTTAGTTGGTTTAAAAGGGAAATTGTTGGAAATAAACAAGAAGAAAGTTACCTAAATCATTTTAATTGATTTGATGAAAGGATGGGTAAAATACATTGAAATCATTCTTCATAATGATTTAAACCTTATGCTAATATCTTCATTATTTGTAAAAAGTATTGGTGGGACCATTTCACTTATGCCTCGCTTATCGTAAAATTGCAAGTGAAAATTTTAAAAGGGGGTGCAAGAGTGTAGGGCAACCATTGAGTTGCATGAAAGTCTCAAATGTATCAACCCCACACACCTGCAAATAAAATTAGGGCAACACAAATTTTGAGCTAGTGAGACTAAGGTTTTTAGTGTTTTCTCCATGCCTATGCTGGAATGGAACTTTGGAATAGTGTGTGTACATGCTTCAAAGAATAATTAATGAGGAATTTCGATAGATGGCATAGCTACAATGCTCGATAAAGATGCATCCAAAATGTGAAAGTATAGAGGAGGTGCGTGAACTATTTGATACCATTCTCAAAGAAATTGTGGTCTCATGGAAGCAATGATCTACAAAATATACACAAAATAAATGTTTTGAAAAGGGTTTAAAATATTTCAAGTGTAAATGCCATAGTCCATAGCCTTTGTCACCTCCCTACTAGTGTCAATATGGGAATAGTAAACGATTTGCATAAAGTATGTTTTTTGAAATGGTTTTCGAAAGCATTCAAGCAAAATGAAATTGGGAGGCGTAAAACCCAAATCCCACACCTTGTCCTAGCATCTTGTTTGCTACCTATGCCATGATGTGAGATTTGGAACAATGGCATAGAGGATGGAGGATTTCAACCACATATTATAGTTGGGAAGGCTCTAAGGAAAAGATGGCACGTGAGTTGTTTTCTTAGTGCATCAAGGAAACATGATCTCAGGAGTGTCATGGTTGCTATATGTACATAAAATAGATTGAATTTGAAGAAAATGACTTTACAAAATTTAAAGAAAATGAATATGGTGGGCAAAAATGCCACAACCCACGACCAGTGCCAACATGAGAAATTTGAAATAAGGTGTAGGCATCCAACAAAGAATAGAGGAATTTTGTCAAATGTTGTAGTTTCAATTACCAAACATGAATGCAAAATGTGGAATCACAAGCAACACTTGTGAATTGTTTCACAGAGTGCCTCAAGGAAATATGGTCTCATCCTTTCACTAACCTTTTCTCTTTTGGTACAAAGTATTATATTATGGTCAGTTTACAAGGTAGTGCCCTCACTGGGTATTTTCAAGTGATTGTTGTGTCTATTAGAAAGAGAAAGTTGGTTCTGCCTTCTAATTAAAGAGAATTAATCAATTGTCTTTGGATAAAGAAAAATATAATCATAAATTCTTTTCAATAGACTGCTTCAAGTTTTTCAACAAGGCGAGGTTTAGAATCTGGAGAAGGACTAGCACCTTGAATCATGAAGAAAGGTTTTTTAGGTGTTTCATAACCATTCACATGTATCATATTGATTGAAGAAGGTTTGGGAACATGTGAAGAAGGTCTAGTAGAGATAAATTCATGAGGGGGTTCATAAAGAGGATTATCAACCTTGAAAATTTCTTCATGAATAGTTTTTTGTTTGGATTGGATGAAAGGGAAATCCTCATAGAAACGAGTATTAAGGATATCATTCCCTTGTGACCTAAGATCATTCTCTTCTTCCAAAGTATCCTTACAAGGGGTGCACATTTTTGGAGAAGGATAAACATCATTCATATGATGGGAATTATTGATAGAATTGTTGGTAGTCTCTTCTTGCACGAAAATATTATCATGGATAGGATCAATTTTAGGAGATGGACTAGGAATAGGCATTAATGCTTCATCCCTAGAGGGGAGGTTATTGAAATAAGGTATATTGTGACTAATAAAGATAGCTATAATATCTTCCTCTACCACTAGAGGATATACATGGGGGAGGTACACTCTAGGAGAAGGGTCACCATTACTCTTTAAAGATTCATCCTTGAGAAGGAGATCTTTGAAAGAAATGTTAATAATATTTTCTTGAACTAGGGTATCCTCATGAGTAGAGCCACCTTGGGGAGGAGAAGTGTTATCAAGGTAATGGTCAATCATATCACCCTCTTTTACCATAATATCATTTTATTTCACCAAGGTATGCTCATTAGGGAGAAAAAAGTAAGAGAATAATCAACATCATCATCCAATGGTTCATCCCAAAAGGGAGATCATTGGGAGGAGTGTTAAAAATATCTTCTTGTACAATGGTGTCCTCATGGGTAGGGAAAATTTGGGAAGAGAGAATAACACTATTTTTGAATGCTTCATATTTAGGAGGGAGACCATTAATAAAGGTGTTATTGAAATCATCCTCTTGCCTCAAAATTTCCTCAATAGGCTCATTAGGAAGGGGGTGAAGTGTTAGAATAAGGTCTAAGAAACTATTATGATGCAAAGACAAGTCGACTGAAGGCCGACGTAGGTAACATGGGGTTAAGGGTAGTGCCTCAATTTTTTTTTGGCATGAAAATATTTGAAAATGCCCCTTTTTTTACAAAATGTAATGAAATAAACAATGTAAGCAAAGAAAGTAAGCTAAATGTCTAAGCAATGAAGTAGTTATGTGATTACCTAAGTGAAAACATAAAAGTGCATGAACTATATGTTTAAGAAATGTACACACAATGCATATGGAAATATTTTTTATATTTTTTATGTTTTTGATAGGAAATAAACATGCAATAACAAGATATAATCAGAAAATGCAGATCTAAGAAGGTTGGATTCACGTCAGGTTCACCAAAATGTGATGGTGAAAAATGGGATCTAGTGGTTTAGAGAATACGAAATAGCCTAAGGAGATGATTCACTTTGACTACTTCTTGCAAGAGAGAGAGAGATAGAGTCAAGGAATATCTTTAGGGTTTCTATTCCTTTGCTACTATAAAGAGGAGATGTGCAAAACTGTAATGAAATGATTAACTAGCCTAAGGAGATAAGCAAAAATGCAAATATAAACTGACACACTGAAAATTGTGGGTTTGAAAGTGAAACACATGGTACAAGACATGAAATGGAATTAAGATGTGTATTTATCACCAAGATCTAGGGCTGAGTGGGTAGGACTGGGGTGCCACACCCTAGTCTCTAATACTACACAAAGTTGTACTTCTAGAAAGTAGATCCTGAAACTCTATGTTGTTGAATTGCCATAGAAAGTTGAAAAACACAAAGGTCCACGCCTTGGTCATAGACCAAGGCGCCACACCTTGGTCCCCAAAAATCAAGATCTACTTCTGACCTTGAGTCTGCGCCTCTATGTTCTATCAGTTCCAAAGATCATGCGTCCATCAAATTTCTATACTTGCACTTGCAACTTGAAAAAAGGTGTTTGGGTGGCTATATATAGGGTTTTGTCTTAGTCAAAGCCCTTGTTTTGGTGACTTGCACCTCCACAAATGGCCAATGTAAAGTTAAAATGTGTGTGCTAGAACCTTGTGTGTATGCAAGATAATAAATGTAAATCTAAAGATCTACCCCATGCTTGGAGAGTAAATCCTAATGAATGTAAACATAAATGTAAATTCTTCAAATCACAAATGAAATAATGGGTCTAAATAATGAATGTAAATCTAAAACAAGTGTTTTGAAACTCACATAGAGACATGAAAATAACATGAAACCATACCAGACCCTAAGGGAGAGGTACAAGCCAATCAACAGTTGGTGATCTCCTATTATTATTCATATCTCCAAATCTTCAATTGATGATGAAATTTTTTTATGAAGGCTTGATAGATGCTTTATTTTTTGGTTTAAGACTTTATATAAATTTGTACTTTCACTTCATAAGAGGCTCCTTCCATTGCTTGTAGATGTATCCTTCAAATGAGGAAAGAAAAGGCTATATGTATGAAACCCTAACTTTGTTTTTGATCATGGACCGACCTAGAATCAATATAATTTCACAATCCTTTGGATTTAAACATTAAAATATCACCAAAACATGATCCCAAAATTTGGGGAGAAAAAGTAGGGACCAAGAGGCAGCACCTTGGTCTAACCAACATTTTCCCAAATTTTTAGGGAATCAAGGTATCATGATTCTAAAGTCAATTCCAGAAGGATGAGATGATTCAAGGTGTTTAGATATGCAAAATTGGGCCTTGAAGTTCGAAATAGGACATAATTAGGGCTTTTGACAAATTAATTAATTGAAAGAATAAAATAAAAAGAACACACTTAGGGTTAAGGGCCAAATTTTATGATGAATAGAGGGATGAAAGAGGAATTTAGATTTAATTAAATTAAATAAATAAATGTTTAAAGGGAAATTAAAATGCAATATGCAACACACTAAAGAGGGTGCTAACCTAAGTGTGGAATTGTACCACCCAATTAAGGGTATACAATTTATGATGCTATAGTCCCTTTCCCATGAGATATTATTCTTGGTGGTAAAAATATGAGTTGCTAACACATTATTCCTTGGAAACAAAAATAATCCCCTTTAAAAAAATTATCCTTTTGTAGTCTTTGACATCTGGCATCCAAAACAATTCCAACCCTTTCCACATATCCAACTTCTCATGTAAAATAAAACCCACTTAGATGAAAACTATTGTGCATATTTGGTATTCCTCCATTTGAAATTGCACTATATTTACTTTTGAAAATAAATCAATATGTCTTCAATTATCTCTATTCTTTTCCCAAGCCTCTCTTTTTGGTTCAAGGTGGTTATAGTAATGATTTCTTTTGCACTCTCAACAAACTAGTTATTATTGTGTAAGGAGGATATCCCACTAAGAGTCCTTATGAGTATGCTAAACAAATAACCCGAGAGAGTTACAATTTAGTTGCCCACACATATCATACATGAAACAATAGGAAACCTAATCCCCCTCTATTTTTTTCCACCAACACCTCATATCTCGCAAACTCTTGGTAAGGAGTATGATCTTATTGAACAAATTAAAACTAATCCCACCAAGATATCTCTTTGGGATTTCATTCATAATTCATCTCCACATCATGGAATGTGACAAGATTCTTTAAAGAACTTAGACATTCCACCTTAAATGAAACCTAATAATATGGTTTTCTTTGATTGACTCCATCAGGACACCCAAAGCTCAAATTGTATTCATAGAAGATGAGTTGCCTTCTCATAATGTCCTACACCAATATGATCCTCTTATGATTGGTGTTCTTATCAATGATAATTCTATAAGAAAAACGTTTGTGGACAATGGATCTAGCCTTAATATTTGTAGCATGGACTTATTGTATAAGATTAAGATGGATCCTTCTTCTATTCAACCTGAATCTCTTACTATCCATGGCTTTGATAATATTTCTAAACAATCTTTAGGCATTATAATATTGCCTATTAAGGTGGGACCTATTATTTTATATACACTTATTCATGTCATGCCTGATAAGATAACCTACGATATTCTATTAGGATGACCTTGTCTTCATAGTATACAAGTTGTCCCTTCTACTCTTTGTCATAGCATCAAATTCATTTAGAACAATAAGATGTATACTTTGTTTGTTGATACCAATTTACGAGCTCCGTTGCAAACATCATCTTCTAAATCTTGTTCAACTACTTCCAATTCTTCTCCAAGCACTCCTACATCTTCAAGTATCCTTACTTCTTTGAGTTCTCTTGATTCTTCCTATACTCACATTGAATAACCATATCCTCCTAGAGATACCTTTTCACCAAAACAAGTTCTCTTGGAAGATGATTGGGGGTCCTTATATTTTACACCTACCTTTGTAGAAGAATATAAAGTCTCTCCAAGAGAGCCTTAGACTAAAAGGGAAGATGATATGGTGCAAACTAAAAATAAACCCACTTTATCTAAACAACTAAGTAACAATTTTGTGGTTTCTTCCAATTCAAACTGTAGTGTAGAAATTAGGATTTATCAAAAGATAAATAGATCAATCAAAACACTAGATATGATAGCTTAATCAAAGGAATACTCATGGAAATGAACCTAATTCTAAAGCACATTCAATGAAGGTATGAAAATGAAGCATTCAAAAGAAAACATTAAGCAAACCAGATCCAAGATTGAATACTCCTTCCATGCGGCTCCATTGTTGTTCTTTCCTCTTCAATAATTTTGTGGATCTCACCTACAAGTGCCCACACAATTGAAAGCAAAAAGGCTCAAGAGTACTAGAAACGAAGGTTTGGTAAAAATTCGAGATTCATGAAGGAATTGATTGAAGAAAACATCCAATTTATAGAAGAATTGGATAAATGAGCAAATTAGTATGAAAGAGATTTGAATAGAAATTCAAATCAATAATAGCAAAATTATGACATATCCATGACAAATTGCTATGCAAGGCTTATGACAATTCATGACAAATTTCTATGTCAAGAATTTATGACATTTTATGACAAATTCATGACAAATTCTATGACACATTTCTATGTCAAGAATTTTATGACAATTTATGACATTTTATGACAAATTTCTATGTCATTGCCATAAATTTAGGAAAGAAATAGGAGAAAATTGAATTTAAGAATTAAGAAATTAGGAAATTAGAAAATAATGAAAATAGGAAATTAGAAATTGAAAGAAATTAGAAATTAGGATTTAGTGAATTAATTAATAATTTTTCATTTATTAATCAATTCACAAAGAGGAATAATTAGACAATTAAATGAAGATTTAATTGTAATAAGGAAACTTAGGATAAATAAGTAATTTATTTAATCCTAAAGGAAGAAATGACAAATTAGGTTAAATGATTGAATCATGAAACCCTAGAAGACGAATTAGAAATGCGAGGATGATAATTAGGTCTATAATTGACTTGATCATGTTTTGATTTGATAAATGACCAATGCGACAAAATGATTTGATTGATAGATGCGCCAATTGAGACAAATAACGATCGATGACAAATCGGTTGAAAAATGACAAAATTGACAAAATAGATTGCAAGATGACAAGATTAGACATGACCACGATCGATGACAAATCGATCGCAAAATGACAAGATTGAAGGATTGATGATAAATCGACAAGATTGATAAACCGATCGCCAAATGATAAGATTGAAAACAGGACAAAACCCTAATTAGGATTGACGATGTCCAAAATGATAAGATTGATAGGAGGACAAAACCCTAATTAGGATTGACGATGTCCAAAATGATGACAAATGAATACGCACATTGATGCGACAGGGTAAAATCGATCAAAATCATGACTGAATATTGTTGTCGACAAGATCAAATTCAAGGATGAGATGATTGAAGAATATAGAAGAATGACTCGATGTTCGCAAATGATAAAGACCAAGTGCGTGACATAGGAGAAATGTTAATGCGATGCAAAAACCTAAAATGAGGCAATGCGCAAATGTTAAAGTATGACCTTGCAAGCGTTGACCATTTTTGGGTGTCTACATTTTGCCCCTCTTTGAGACAATGCGATTTTAAGCGTTGTTTCAAAGAACAATAACGAAATGCCCCAGACAATAATAATGACATATGAAAATGCCCCAGACAATAACAATGACATATGCATGCCCCCTCGAGGAATTGGCCGGAAACATGCGGAAAAGAGGCCAATTGATCGATAAAAATGACAGGATCGAACGGACTGACAATCGAAGATCGGATGCATGACAGACAAGCAATGTAAGGTGCACAAGACCGCGACCAACATAAGATGGAGAAGACGTACATCCATCTATGCAATGACAAAGAGCTATAAATGGGACCAAGAGGGTGAAAATGACTCAGTTGCATTAGCTAAAGAGGAGGATTTGTTGCTCTGGACAAGGACACTTGCAGACAGATGGCGAACATTCCAACGGCGGATCACCTTGGAGAACGTGTACGCACATTCAGACGACCGGAGGACGCAGGAGCAGCGGTATGTATCTCGAAAACCCATGTTTTGAATTTCATGAATTTCGATGGCTTACGGGACATTGCGGGGCCCACAGGGGATACCAAAATGGTCTCTTGTGCTTGTGTAGGCTAAACCTGCGCTTGTGTAAGGAGTTCTGCGCTTGTGTAGGAAGACACAAGCGCAATTCATCTAACACAGGCGCAGCTTCTCAAACACAGGCGCAAGTTGGCATAAAATCCTTAGTTTTGACTTGAAATTGCATGCAAATGACCTGACAGGGGGTGGGAAGGATAGGATAGGGTAATGTGGATGAAAAACACCCTGATTTGATCATGAAAATGAAGACATGCAACCCGTAGGAACAAACCCTAAAACTGACAAAATGATGCCCCGATTGTGATGCAGAGTCGACAATATCCATTGATCGCACGGGAGAATCGACCGGACTGTTTCATGCTTCGACATAGACTCAGGAGTACAGAAAGAGACACATTAGCTGGACTGGGATTGTATTACATCACATATATGCCTGAGATTAGGGCAAACACAGGATTGCTTACCGCATTGGCAGAGCGATGGCATTCAGAGACTTCCTCATTCCATTTGGCGACTGGTGAGGCGACAGTGACATTAGAGGATGTATGGCGCATCCTCCGCATTCCGATACATGGGGAGATGAGAGAGTACGACCCAGTGACAGGGAGAGACGCGTTATGTAGACTGTTGGAGTGTGACGCAGAGGATCTAGACATTGTCGAGAGGGAGATTCGGTGGGAGACTATGGCGGCCGAGTATGAGCAGCGATGTGTGGTGAGGACGATGAGGAGCCAGACTTAGCGGATCAGGAGACTTTGCAGGATATTTCCATAGAGCCAGAGACAGCTAGGACAGAGGAGATAGACATGTACAGGGCTACCATAGCGAGCCAGCAGGATTATATTGCAACATTGGAGAGACAACATGAGCAGTTCAAAGCGGAGATAGCCAGATTCACAGAGGCTCGGGATACAGCCATAGCTCAGGCACAGCGAGAGGGACAGAGAGTCACTGAGTTCATTGGGTCGATCAGGGATGCCAGTGCACGAGAGATGGCACAGATGCTGGTAGAGACCGGCGAGGAGAGACTGTACTGGAGGACACTATATGAGGGTGCCGTTCCACCGGAGCGGAGAGCACCTTCATATCGGGCACGATCGAGGACAGAGAGCAGGTCACGCTCTCGGAGGTCATTGAGCAGCATAGGAGGGAGTGGACCGATGAGACCACCGCAGCCAGGACCAGGACCAGGTACATCATCTACGAGGCATGGCAGGGATGAGGAGGACAGAGGGAGCACCCAGTGACAGAGGCACGTGCTCCGTATGACAGACAGTGGACGTTATGTAGTTTGACATTATGTAGTCAGCCTGCGGGCCATACTTAGGACAGACAGTCCGATTTTGTACTCCTACATTATTATGATATGTGATATGATATGCATCGATATGATGGATGCAATATGTTATGACTTATGGTTTTTTTTTTGCATGTATGGATGACTTATGCACTGGTTTATGAACATGTATGGATGCATTTTTATGTATTTTGGATGTATGTATGAAATGAAATGGATAAAATGCTTGATGTAATATGTGATGGAATGCAAATGTACTAACCAAATGGATGCAGGACACAATATGTGTGTGGATATCGGAGCACTAGACCGAACTGACTATCCAATCGGACGAAAGAAGTGTTAGTAAGAAGAAATGAGATAGAAGACAGTTAGAGATGATGAAAACTTGCTTTCAGTAATGCACTTTGTAGGTGAGAACCTTTATTTTTATTTAGCAAAATGGATGCATAGCATCATGGCATTGAAGGCGAGAGCTGAAATGCAACCCGATTTGCAAAAGACAGACACATCATAGACAAACGACAATCACAATAAAAAAAGAAAAGGATCATGAACCATCTCGGTCACTCTAAATCACTCGGTGACATCATCGAGCAACATAGGAACATGATCGAAGCCAAAGATAAATCAATAAAAAGATAAGACTCACAAATTCAAGCAAATCAAACAAACATCTTGATCTTTATTGTCAAAAGTTGAACGTGCTGATAGGACGATCATGCTGGCTGGTTTCAGGAAATGTGGTACCCCGTCTAAGACAGGACACAGTCTGGTTTCGAGTATACCACACCCTGTATAAGACCCATGATAATGTGACAAAGACAAATGATTTTGATGCTGATATTCGATTGATAAGACAATTTGGATCAGTTTGAATGCTTGGTTTGAGTTGAAAAAGTTCATCTGTTAATGCGTGATTTCAGTTAAAGCACAATGTTTGATTGCAAATTGTTGGACGTATACGCAGTGAGCTGTCGATGCACAAAGGGAATAATTTATTGCAGAATGTTTGTTTTGTTTTTGAAGTTTTACAATTTTTTTGTGTTTTCAATTTTTTCAGGACTTTATATGATTTTTATGAATTTTGTTGATGACATTTTTCAATTTTTTTAAGATTTTTTTTGGAATTTTTTCAGGACTTTTAAAGATTTTTTTTGGAATTTTTTCAGGACTTTTTAAGATTTTTTTTGGAATTTTTTCAGGACTTTTTAAGATTTTTTTGGAATTTTTTCAGGACTTTTTAAGATTTTTTTTGGAATTTTTTTTCAGGACTTTTTAAGATTTTTTTTGGAATTTTTTTTCAGGACTTTTTAAGATTTTTTTTTTTTTTGACTGTTTTCAGGACATTATTTGATTTTTTTTGAATTATTTCAGGACTTTTTTCAATTTTTATGACTTTCTTTTTAGGACTTTTTTCAATTTTTATGACTTTCTTTTTAGGACTTTTTTCAATTTTTATGACTTTTTTTTTCAAGACTTTTTTCGATTTTTATGACTTTCTTCAGGACATTATTTCGATTTTTATGACTTTTTTCAAATTTTTGCCCCCAATGTCTAGCAAGGCAAGGAATATGACAAGTGAATAAATAGGCTTGCTGAAATGTTGGTGGATAGAGGGAAGACAAAGGCCTTTTATTATGGAGACAATATGGATGCAATTTCCAAGAGCTATTGCATGATGGGACCAGAGAATGGATATGACAATGTAAAGCAGTAACATGGCATGAGGGACATGTCAAGAGGTTTTTGAAAAACATGTTTAAATTTTTGTGTCCTTATGTCAAATCAAGATCGAGGAATGAAAAAGAGTGTTTGGATAGTGATAAGATATGGATAGGATAAGCAAGATCAAGAATGGATAAGGGACATGGACTGAAGGTCGGGATTGGCTATGGGATAATGGTAAAAAGTTGCAATAAGACAGGGAATATGGATGAAAGGTTGTAATAAGCAAATGGATAAATGACCAAAAGCTATGATAGACTGAAAGCTGCAAACAAGATGCATGATGCTCATGAAGATCGTCAGCCTTGTCAAGATCAAAGGTGGAAAGGGAAACTGGACATGAGGGACAACAGGATATGAAGGGTAATGATGTGATAGGATAGTGAAGGGCAATAGGATATGAAGGATAATGACATGGTATGATAGGATAATGGAAGGGCAATAGGATATGAAGGAGGAAACCTGCCCCCAAGTGTGGTGTGCAAGAAGTTCATAAATTACGCATGACGCCTGTTTGCCAGGTTTTCATCACGGTACTTGCCCAAGGCGCCTGTTTGCCAGGTTTTCACCAGTGAACGAATTATTTTTCTTTATTTATTTTTTTTCTTTTCTTTTTTTTTTTTCAATTTTTTTTTTTGTTTTGCATTTTTACTTTTTCAATAGATGATAGACACATGATAGGGGATGGAAGAAGGTCTCAAGCATCTTTTTTTTTGTTTGGATAGTAGCCTTGAAAAGAATGGACCATGACCTTTAAAAGTATGCTCAAAGACGTTGGTAGGATAAGGACATGGAAAATGAGATGAAACTAAGGCAAGGATTTATGCAAAGGATGGATCAAAGGGATGGAAGGATGGAAAATATGCATTGGATAATAGGTAGGGTATTGGAAGAATTGGGCTTGAGTGGATGGAAATGAAGGCAAGATCGACATTGGCACACACCTTGAGGGGTGATGGACTGATGGAGGACAAGTGTATTTTGGATATTGAGATTTTGATGGAGGAAAGGCTATGGATTTTGGGACATAAAGGCCCAAAATGGAAGAAGAAGGTGATGGAGGAACAAATTTGAGAGGTTGGGATGGAGGAATGGCAATTTTAGATGCCAAGTTTGATGTTTCTCTTTGTGCTTCAAGGAGCTTCTTGGGGATCCACATGGTTTTTGATTTTTTATGCTTTTGTGGTTCCTTGGAGTGCATTGCTTGCACAAGGGATTTAGGAACCCATATATATTTTGACTTTTCTTTATTTTGCTCAGTGGGCCTTTGTGGCCTTTTGGATATTTCTTTTTCTTTATAGATCAAATTGTTCTTTGTTTTGACATGTCGATTATATTGGACATGTTGATCCTTGAATACATGTGGATTTCGAGACTTATAACTTTTATACTTGGCATCCAAATTGCTTGGAAGAGGGAATGAATGTTGGTGTGGATGGGAATGATATGGAGGCATGTGGGATGGATGGAAGGTTCTCCAAGATGTGTGCCTTTGCTGATGTTGCATAGGAGATGGAGGGATATAGGGACCTAGAATGGATGGAAGCGATGATGGGGAAGGTGGACATTTGGATTTTGACTTTGAAGGGATACCAACGCCTTGAGTGTGAGCTCTATAGCCATGACCATTAAGATCTTCTTTGATATGAAGGGATGCTTGCTTATGGAGGTCTACTCCTTTGCCTTTATCAATATTTTGACTAATAGGATACTCTTTTCTTTGGGAAGAAGACGCTAGTCCATTATGAGGTGGAGGTGATATGATGGAAATGATGAGATCATAAAGTGGATCAGATTGCACCAAAGTGGAAGAACCCATTATGCATGTCGAGGGTTCATGAAGATCTTGCACTGACACATTAGATTCATGAGGGGTATCAGGATCATGAGGGGGACTAGGTTCAATGATAGGCACTTCAAGAGATGGAATGGGAGAAATAATGGGATCATCAAAAGAAATGTGATCTTGGAGTGTATATGCTAGATCAGGACAAGGAGATGGAGGAACAAGTGGATCTTTTGGAGGATCTGAAGGAATGATTTGATCTTGACAAGGAGGAAGATCATTGGAATCTTCTTTAAAGGTGCTTTGCTCTTGACTTTCAATGGGATCATCGGAAAGGATGGAAGGGATATCATGGTCTTTCTGAGGAAGTGGAATGTCAATGGGATTTGAAAGGACATTTTGCTCATTAAATGGAATGGGATCCTTTGGGATTGGATGGACTAGGATATCTTGATCTTGCTCGAGGAATGGAGTGTCACTAAGGCTTTGGATAGGATGGACAAGAATAGGGGAATCATCGTGAGTGTCTAGGAACATGGGGTCCTGGTCAACAATTGGATGGGATGATAAGGTTTCAAGATCTTGATCTTGATTTACTTTAGGACTCATTTCTTCATGCTCTAAATTATCCTCTTGACATGAGGTTGGACTTTGGATATGCATGGAGGATTCTGACAAGGGATCAATGTTTTGGGATGAAGGAAATGCACTTTGAACATTTGTGATGGATTCTTGCAAGGAATCAATGCTTAAATATGAGGAAGAGGGACTTCGAATGGGGTCCTCTAAAACAGGTAATGGCAATAAAGTGCATGGTGGCATTGGGTCTTGTATTTCTGAAACATGACAAGGATGTGCATCACAAATTGGATTATCTTGGCAATCAATTATGGATAGCTCTTGGATAATTGCAGCCTTGGGTGTATTATTTAATGAGGACAATATGGAAGGTTCTTGTGAAACTTTTAAAGGTGTAGGGATAGATGCCACTAGAGAGTCAATTTGTTTATGGGGGGATGAGGCATTGCTAGACATAAGTGTATTATCTTGATCTTCCTCAGAGAACTCACCTGGTAATTTCCTTAAGAGCATTGCAATAAAGCCACCTTTCTTTCGAGGTTTTGACATAGTTGTATTTGGAATTTGAACTTGTTTGGAAAGGAGTTGGTCTTGGTTTGATGTCATGTTTTGATTTTGGGCTTGGTTCAATTGCTCTGACATGTTTGAAACTTGGGTTGGTGTGTGCTGCAACCTTTGTTTTTGAATGTTTGGTGGTGGTTGTTGACATTGATATGTTGGTTGAACTTTTTGATATTCCCCCATTGGTTGAACCATTTGTTGACATTTTATAGTGGGTTGGACATATTGTTGAAATTGGACCATTGATTGTGTTGGTTGAAAATCTGATTGATAGTAAACATCTTCTTGTTCTTTTTGTGAAGGCACATAATATTGAAATTGATGTTGTCTCTTTTCTTGAAATTGTTTCATCATCTCTATTTGGGAGAGGAGAGCTGGTATGTCTGATCGTTCAAGAAGAGATCTTACATCAATTGGCTCAATATTTGGATTTCGACCTGGAAATTTTTGAAACATTTTGGACATTTGTGATCTATTCTTCTAAATGTTTTTCACTCTTTGTTCCAAAATCTCTTTTTCTTGAGCTAGTTTCTCCTCAAGTTTTTGTATTTGGAGATTTACATCATCATGATAAGTTTGATCGATATTGCCTTGTTGTTGGGTTAGATATAATTGTGATTGCATTGTCGGTTGATATGTCAAACTTTGTTGCATCATTGGTGCTTGGAACCTTGTTTCAATAGACATGTCACTATGCAAATGCAATATTTTTGGAATTTTTCAAGGATAATGTATGATATGCAACTAAATGCAAACTAAATAGATGAAGATGCAATCTATGTTTTTGGTTGTTTTTCAAGATTTTGACAAACTTTTGAATGCAAATCTAAAAGAGACCCTTAGGAAATTGAAATGATGTCTATACCTCAAAGGACAAAAGGACTTAATTGACAAAGGACAAGATGACGATGTCTCCCCTATATGCTTGGATACTAAGCTAGGTTTGACGAAATGATATTGATGACAAAAAGACAAAAGGTTTGATAAGGTCTAGACTTCCTAACAATGACTTAGGGTTTATCAAAGATTTGGATTACTCAAGTATGACAAAACCTAGTTTTTGAGACTATATGCAAAAGGACAACTGCTATGATATGATCTTAATATGATATGGTGATTACCTAAGCTTAATGAAGAGACTTAGGATATGCAAATGCAAATGTATGACAATGTCAACCTAAGGTTTAATTATGAAATGATATTACTCTTATGCAAGAGGACATATGCAAATAGATGACTTTTATTGACATGCAAAAGAAGTATGACTTAGGTGAAACCTAAACTTGATACTTGACAATGAACTTGCAAAATGCAAACTAGGATGAACCTAAATGCAAGTGACATAAGAGTTGAGACAAGTTTTTGACCAATGTTGGACAACCATGCTTGAAGTATGATCTTTGAATCTTGTTGAATGTTTGTTGGATGAATGTCTTTGGTGTTTGATCTTATGTTATATCAATGTGCTTGTTCTTGAAATGGTATTCAACTTTTGACAATCAAAGAATACAAGATGTTATAACTTAGACTGAAGACAATCATGCTCATTTCCACATTCCCTAGGGTAGGCAAAGACATTAGGTACTTGAGAGGTAGACTCATTATGAGATTCAAGGAGAATACATAGATGCTTGACCCCACGGGCTCCCCTCCATGGCACTCACTTCTCAGGGCAGCCAAGCATCAGTCCCCATGGAATCTCCCCATGGCGAACTTAGTATCTCTTCCAAGTATCCGAATTTGTCCTTCTCAAGCAACTAGAAGGGTTTTTGGCCTCTAAAAACAAGGTATGTAGTAAGGATTTCTGTTAAGCATTACTCCTTGATGTCATGCAAGCATGATTGAGACATTAAGCCCATCAAGATACCAACAAATGTAGTCACGCAAGCGCGATTTAGACCAAGAGGCCCTACTTAGATGTTGATATGAGAAAGAGTTTCAAGGGGCATCACTTCCCAAGTAACTACAATTCCCACGTAACACTTCCTTCAAAGCTTTCGCTCATCAGGTATTTGTTTATAGTGAGTTAGAATGCCCAGGAATTCTAGCCGTACTCACTTTGGGTCGTTCCCTTCTCACGATTATCACTTGCTTGCTAAAGCAAAGTGGTCGGGAAGGCAGGCCCTCTAATGGAGACAAACAATCAACAAGACAAGCATGGTATTGAAGATCTGGATTTCTGATCACCCTATAAAGGATGAGAGCATACTCTCCTACTCCAATGTCATACTTAGAAAACAAAGCAAACAAGGGTTCATTTCCAACCTATTTAAAAAAATCACTAAGTGCCTAATTAGAAAACTCAAACACACAATTTGGTTGTTTCTCCAAGGCAACCTGCAAAACACATGTCAGAAGTTTGATTTGTAGTCTTTGACCATCGAATCTGCATAACACACGTTAGTAATTTGATTTTTAGTCTTTGTCATGCGTAAGCCAAGATCCTGCACAAATAATCAGTACCAAAATCCAAAACACAGATGATCTGATTTATGAAAACTATCAAAATTTCAGTCCACTTCGAGAAGGCATAACTTTCTCATCCTAGCTCCAAATTACAAACCGTTTAATGCGTTAGAAAGGTATTCAAATAATCTAGAACCAAATTTCGGAAACTAGACCCTCAAAATTGCAATTTACTAAAACATAGAAAATTTTTCAAGTAAAAACTGCATTTTTTACCTCTGTTCTGGACTTTACACAGGCGCAAAAGTTATGACACAGGCGCAAGATGTCTGACACAAGCGCAGAATGTCTTGACACAGGCGCAAGACTCTTCAACATAGGCGCAAGATGCTTCACACAGGCGCAGAAGTGTCCAGAATGCACTGCACGGCCCTGTTTTTGAGTTTTTCACCTGCAAATCAGCATAGAAGCACTCCAAAACACAGTAAGATGGTTAGAAGGTTAGTATTTCACACCGGGTTCACCAGTTAATGTAGCGTAGAAATTAGGATTTATCAAAAGATAAATAGATCAATCAAAACACTAGATATGATAGCTTAATCAAAGGAATACTCATGGAAATGAACCTAATTCTAAAGCACATTCAATGAAGGTATGAAAATGAAGCATTCAAAAGAAAACATTAAGAAAACCAGATCCAAGATTGAATACTCCTTCCATGCGGCTCCATTGTTGTTCTTTCCTCTTCAATAATTTTGTGGATCTCACCTACAAGTGCCCACACAATTGAAAGCAAAAAGGCTCAAGAGTACTAGAAACGAAGGTTTGGTAAAAATTCGAGATTCATGAAGGAATTGATTGAAGAAAACATCCAATTTATAGAAGAATTGGATAAATGAGCAAATTAGTATGAAAGAGATTTGAATAGAAATTCAAATCAATAATAGCAAAATTATGACATATCCATGACAAATTGCTATGCAAGGCTTATGACAATTCATGACAAATTTCTATGTCAAGAATTTATGACATTTTATGACAAATTCATGACAAATTCTATGACACATTTCTATGTCAAGAATTTTATGACAATTTATGACATTTTATGACAAATTTCTATGTCATTGCCATAAATTTAGGAAAGAAATAGGAGAAAATTGAATTTAAGAATTAAGAAATTAGGAAATTAGAAAATAATGAAAATAGGAAATTAGAAATTGAAAGAAATTAGAAATTAGGATTTAGTGAATTAATTAATAATTTTTCATTTATTAATCAATTCACAAAGAGGAATAATTAGACAATTAAATGAAGATTTAATTGTAATAAGGAAACTTAGGATAAATAAGTAATTTATTTAATCCTAAAGGAAGAAATGACAAATTAGGTTAAATGATTGAATCATGAAACCCTAGAAGACGAATTAGAAATGCGAGGATGATAATTAGGTCTATAATTGACTTGATCATGTTTTGATTTGATAAATGACCAATGCGACAAAATGATTTGATTGATAGATGCGCCAATTGAGACAAATAACGATCGATGACAAATCGGTTGAAAAATGACAAAATTGACAAAATAGATTGCAAGATGACAAGATTAGACATGACCACGATCGATGACAAATCGATCGCAAAATGACAAGATTGAAGGATTGATGATAAATCGACAAGATTGATAAACCGATCGCCAAATGATAAGATTGAAAACAGGACAAAACCCTAATTAGGATTGACGATGTCCAAAATGATAAGATTGATAGGAGGACAAAACCCTAATTAGGATTGACGATGTCCAAAATGATGACAAATGAATACGCACATTGATGCGACAGGGTAAAATTGATCAAAATCATGACTGAATATTGTTGTCGACAAGATCAAATTCAAGGATGAGATGATTGAAGAATATAGAAGAATGACTCGATGTTCGCAAATGATAAAGACCAAGTGCGTGACATAGGAGAAATGTTAATGCGATGCAAAAACCTAAAATGAGGCAATGCGCAAATGTTAAAGTATGACCTTGCAAGCGTTGACCATTTTTGGGTGTCTACACAAACAACTCTTTAGAATATTCTTCTAATTCATCTTATTATGGCATTGAGACCTATGTCACCCCACCATCTCTATCTGATATGGCATCCCTTTATGTCCTATTTTTTACATCCTAGTTAAAAGTGGATATAATGGAAATTGTTGTGGCATAAATGAACAAGGGATTAAGGTTCTTTTAGAAAATAACATATGTGAACCCACATTTGGACTTGGATATAATCCTTCAAATCCTACCAAAACTTCTAAAATACCATCTCTCAATGTCAATGCTATATTTAGTATTGATGATGAATTATTTTCAATTAAATCGTCCTCTACATCTCTCTACACTCACCCTACTCATAAGGAAATTATGGTGGTTGACAAGTCTCTTTATTAATCTCCCCAAGAGATTGGAAATCCCACTTATGAGGCTTTATCTTTTATTCATTCTAATATCCTCTCTTCTAGAAAAGAGTCCCTTATGAATTATACTTGTCCCTCTCCTAAGGTTTCTTGTGTGCAAGAGGAACATGACTTAGAAGCCTATTTTTCTCCTACAATATACTTTCTTCATCAAAACATTTCAATACTTATCATCTTATACATGTTTTTTCTTTCATTGATGATAGAGAATTGAACATGTCATAAATTCAAATTCCTCATCCAATCTATCATATATTTATAAAAAATTAGTGGCTATTATGATGCTCTTTATCATGTGACATTGGTAGCTTACCTAATGGGGGCTCATTGTCATTTATTATAGTGAAATTTCATTTGCAATCATACTTTGGAAGCAACATAATAGCCTATTTTTGTCCCATCTCTTGTCTCTATGTATGGGGGCAAGAATGATTTCAAACATCTCTCCTTCTTAAGATTAAACTTTCCCTTTGGTGAAGTAGTGTCTTCTATAAGGATTTTGTATTGATTTTAGAGGTGTTCATTCCTATTGGGAATTCCCTCTCTCATATTGGAAAAGTTCCCCTAATGAGGATCTTAAGTACATATCCTTAATTAGGACCTATTCCTTGGTGTTGGAAGTCTCTAATCATTCATCAAATTCTTTTCTTAATTAAGTGGTATCTTTTTTAAGGAACCCTTCTATGTTGTGAACATGCATATCCCTGATGAGGATCCCTTTCCTTATTTTAGAAGAGTGTTTGTTTTATACATTATCTCTCTTTTATGTCCTCATTTCTATGCTTGGGAGCAGGAATGATATTTCTATCTCTCTTTTTCTAAAGATTTATCTTTCCTTTGTTAGTTGTATTTTTTCATTTGATGTCATTTATTGCATAGAATATGTGTCTTCCTTATCTAGGACCTATTATTTTTTTGAGATAATACATCTTTCATGAACAATATCTCCATAGTGAAAGTTTGTAATTCTTTTTCAAGAATCCACTCTTTTCTAAATATTGGAGAAGACGTGTATTTTTATTTTCCATCTCTTTAAAGATGTTCTTTATCAAAGATCCCTTCTATTCTTTAAGGTGGATGTATTTGTATAATGATCTCTTCCTCCTTTTTCATAATTTAAAAGGTAATTCTTTTTGAAACCCTAATTTTGCATTTTGTGCTTAATCTTTCATTTTGTGTTAGAGAGCTTCGATTCTCACATTCTTGGTTGTATCAAAATTGTGGTGTAGTTGTCTTTCTTACCAAATGATTCTCCATTAGTTTTGATCTTGCATCAAACCTTCTTGTGAGCACTTATCATAAATTTTCCTTCACAATTTGATGTGGTAAACATTACCCTATTTGAACTCACTAATTAGCAAGCTGAAATAGGGGGCATATAGCTACCTGCAAATTTCATCATTTTCTTAGTAAGCATTTAGGTAATTTTTTTATTATATCTAACAATATGGTTTTGTAGGATGCAATTCCTAACAGTGTACTACAGATACCATTGGGGGCTTTGTTCGACACCTCATGGATATATCCTTTTTCATGAAATGTTTACTTTTGTGTACTTTAGCTTGCATATGCGCGTAGTGTCATATGACTGCTAAAGTGGGGGCTAAATGTAGCGTCGTAAATTGTACACCCTTAATTGGGTGGTACAACTCCATGCTTAGGTTAGCACTTGTCTTAGTGTGTTGCATCTTGCATTTTAATTTCTCTTTAAGCATTTAATTAAATAATTCAATTTAATCTAAATTCCTCTTTCACCCCTATAAACTATCAGCATATTGTTGGAATATCTAATGAAGACAATAATGGAGAGATTATTGGCATATGGAGATGATGATGAGATGAGAAGATGACCGGTAAATTTATTGTTGGTAAAGTTGGTAAAGTTGATGGATATTGTTGGCTAGATGATGTTGATATAGTTGTAATTTTTTTGATGACTTTATTTGTGTTGTCATTGATGGAAACCATGTTTGTTGGGTCATCTAAGTCATCTAGGCCTACTGGTAGAGGAATGTACTAGACAAAAAAACTGCTAAGTTGCACAATATACCGGTAAGAAGGAACAATGTGATTATCAAGACACTAGTATGGATGATTGGTGAAGAGTTTGATGTTGCGGTGTGGAATATATGTTTATGACATTGGCATGAGTCTGTGATTGCAACCGCATCAACAAATACAATATATTTAGTGAGTTATGATTGACTATCATAAACTCTATGAAGAAGAATGTATACCTGTAACAGATCTTTAACCGGTAATGATTTATGGTTTGGCAGTGAATCTTATCATGTTAATTTATTAGTGATGACATTTCAGAAACTGTGTGTGATGATAAGATTGCATTTAAGCACGTACAAGGATCAAATTTCTTAAGAAACAACAAAGTGCTTAGAAAAATGTGACAAGGGTTTGATGGCTTATCAAATCGATGTGCGCTGATGTGTGGTGACCATTCAACGGTAGAAATTGTCTTGAAATTCATTGTAATGATCTGCAAATGATTTGTAAATATTTGTAATAATCTGAAATGTAAATTCAATGTATTTTGAATGTTTTTAGGGTTTTGTAACGACCTAGTTGAAAAGAGTATTTAGGTCGAGTTTGAGAAGAGATTTTGTGTCTGTGGTTTAAGAAGAAGGGTGTACCGAATGAGATTGAAGAGTCTACATGTGTGTAGAAGAGATTGAGCTGAACTAAATATGTACTAGCAAGTAAGGAAGTGTTGTGATTAGATCATTTGCCCTATTGTTCCCTAATAGTCACAACAGTATTGAAATTCCTTAACTCGGTTGATCCTAACAAGTCTTATTTGTAAAATCCCTTGACTGGGTGGCTCATTAGCTTGATTTTAAAATCCTCTAACAAGGTTACTCCTAATAGGGTAGAGATCCTAACAGGGCTAAGGCAAAATCCCTTAACCGAGTGACTCCTAAAAGGGTCTTCTCTTAACTGAACATATTATAAAGCTCCTAACTAGGCTAGGCCTTTAACCGAGTGCATTTCAAAAGAGTGCAAGTAATTTGAGGGTGCTAATTCCCACTGTGGTTTTTCCCACTTGGGTTTCCACGTGAAAAATCTATGTATTCATATGGTGGTCATTTTGCTAATATGTGTATTTGATATTATTACTTTATTTGCATGTTGATGAACACTTAAGTGAATGGTTTTATAAATTATTCTAATGGACTATTTGAGTAGTTATGATACTGGTTTTTTAAGTGTTTTTAACTACTGATTCACCCCCCTTCTCAGTAGTTACTAAATCCTCATAATAACAATTGGTATTAGAGCACTAGGTTCTCTTTGTGCAGAAGCTTAACGCTTGAGGTAAAGATCTGAGATGATGAAGAAGGAGGGTCCTAAGTCATAAAGGATAACTATAGAATATGGAGTGACAGAATGAAGATCTACATCAAAGGAATGGGGGCACAATTCTGGTTGCATCTTGAAAATCAGTATTCACCTCCTACCGGTACTCTGACTACAGATCAACTCAAGGAACAACAGGAGAATATTCAAATATTGGAAGCCATTGTAAGTACACTTTCTGATTCTAAGTATATTGATGTCCATGGTTTAGAAGTTACTTATGAAGTTTGGGAAAAGTTGAAGATGATTTATGGTGGAGATGAGCATGTGCAAAAAGCTAAAGAAGAAAGCCTAAGAGGCAAGTTTGATGACATGAAGATGATGGAAGGTGAGAACATCACCTAGTATGGACAAAGAATAAAAGAAGTAGTTGGAGGAATCAAAAGTGTTGGTGGATCCATAACTGAAGACACGGTGGTAAGTAAAATGCTAAGAACCTTATTGTCTTCTTATTCTATTAGAGTATCTGCTATCCAAGAATCGATGTCAATCAGCAAAGATAAAGTTACAGTTGATTCTTTGATAGGAAAGCTTACTACTTTTGAGTTAAATAGCTTTGACAATAGTGTACCTAAAGTGGAATTTTCTTTCAAATCATCAATATCTACTGCACCGGTAAGAAAATGAATGGATGTCTATAGGTCAAGTCATCATGGCGGTGGTAATGTAGAAGTGGATGGTGAAGATAACTTGATGGAAATTGAGGCTTTATTAGCAAATAAACTTCCTAGAGGCACTAGTAAGTACAAAGGCAAGCTTCCTCTTAAATGCTTCTGATGTAGCAAGATATGACATATTGCTACTAATTGTCCTAACAATGATTAGAAAGAAAAGTTTAGAAAGTATAAAGGAAAAGAAAAGAAACAATGCTATGTTGCAGTTGATGAAGGTGTTACCGATGAAGAATATGAGGATGAAGATAATGAGGAAATTGTTTTTGTATCAGTGATGGAAGATATCTCTGACAAGAAATCTTCAGTGTCTCATATTGACAGCAGTGATGAGTGGGTCATTTATAGTGGTTGCTCACATCACATGACTGGTGACAAGAACAAGTTCATATCACTTGATGAATTTGATGGTGGAATAGTGAGATTTGGCAACAATTCACCATGTATGGTAAAAGGTAAAGGTTCAATTTATTTAAATGAAAAAGGTAATGTTGATGATGTGTATTGGGTTGAAGGATTAAAGCATAACTTGTTGAGTGTTGGTCAGCTAAATGATAAAGATTATCATCTTGAGTTTAAGAATGGAGTGTGCAGGACTTTAGGATGCAAAGGAGAACTGATTGCTACCGGTAAATAGACAAAAGGTAACTTATTTCATCTAAACAATAATGTTAGCAATTGTTTGGTTGAAAAAGTTGAAGATAGTTGGTTATGGCATAGAAGATTTTGTCATGTGAATTTTGATAATGTGGTTAAGGTTAGCAAGTCAAATATGGTTAGAGGTATGCCACAACTAGTCAAACAAGACAATGTGAGTTGTAAAGAGTGTCAATTGGGTACGATGACTACTTCCTCTTTCAAGAGAAAATCATTTTCTTTTGAAAATATTTTAGATTTGGTGCACACTAATTTATGTGGTCCTATGAGGACTAGGAGTTTTTATGGTGAGAAATATTTCATGATAATTACTAATGATCATTCAAGAATGATTTGGGTTATATTTTTTAAGGAGAAGTCTGATGCCTTCATTAAGTTTAAGGCATTCAAACCCTTAGTGGAGAAAGAAACCAGTAAGAACCTAAAGTGCCTAAGATCTGAACGGGGTGGAGAATTCACATCAGTTGAATTTATGAAATACTGATGTGAATGGAATCAAGAGACAATTGTCTGCACCAAGGACACCATAGTAGAATGGAATTGCGGAAAGGAGGAACCAGACCATAGTTGAGGCAGCTAGAACAATGTTGATACAAGGAGATGTACCTAAAATGTTTTGGAGAGAAGTTGTTAGCACTACAGTATACATAATGAACTGGGTATTGGTTAAGAAAGGTAATGATAAAACACCCTATGAATTATGGCCTGGTCATACTCCTAATGTCAGCTATTTCAAAGTTTTTAGCAGTAGGTGTTACATAAAGAGAGATGATTATACTGGAAAGTTTGATCCTAAGAGTGATGAAGGAACTTTCCTTGGTTATTCAACTAAGAGAAAAGCATTCAAGTGCTTTAACAAAAGAACTAAGAAGATTGTGGAAAGTTTTAATGTGAAATTTGATGAGTATTATGATAAATCTGATGATACTAGCAAATCAGATGCAGTTGAGGAACATAAGCTAGTGATTATTGAACCAAAAGTTCAAATGATGTAGAGAAGAATAGTGTGGAGGATACTACTTAGCTGAAAGAAGATGAAGACGAAGAACAAGAACAAGAAGAGACTTCTATACCAAAACCGGTTATACCCAGATATGTAAAGATGAATCACTTAGCAAATCAGATAATTGGAGATAAGAATGTTGGAGTACAAACAAGAAGAAAGATCAAAGAAAGTGCTTGTCTAATTTCCACAGTTGAACCTAAGACAATGAGAGAAGCTCTTAAGGATGATGATTGGATAAAGGCTATGAATGAAGAGCTTGATTAAATAGAGAAGAACAACACTTGGTCACCTATCCCTAGACCGACTAATAAAAATGTAATTGGTACTAAGTGGTCATTTAGAAACAAACTGAATGAAGATGGTGAAGTGGTTAAGAACAAGGCTAGAGTAGATTGCAAAGAACATGCACAAGAAGAAGGTGGGGATTATGGAGAAACCTTTGCACTAGTTGCTAGACTTGAAGGAGTTAGAATGCTACTTGTATTTGCTGCATTTAAGGGATTCACGGTTTACCAAATGGATGTGAAGTTTGCATTTTTAAATAGAATTATAGACGAAGAAGTTTACATCAAACAACTAGATGGGTTTGCATTGACTGGAGACAAGGACATGGTGTGGAAACTGCATAAATATTTATATGGATTAAAGCAAGCTCTAAGGGAATAGTTTGAGAGACTCCATTTACATCTGATAAAGATTAGATTTTAGAGAACCAGTGAGGACAACAACATTTACTTGAAGATAGAAGGAGATAAGTTACTGATTGTGGAAGTATTTGTAGATGATATCATATTTGGAGGAGATGATGACATGAGTTTAACCTTTATAGAAGAAATGAAAAAGGAATTTGAAATGTCTCTAATAGGTGAGATTAAATTTTTCGTTGTTTTGCAAGTACAATAGATGAAAGGAGGAATCTTTATTAGTCAGTCCAAATATGTGAAGGAGGTATTGAAAACCTTTGGAATGGAAGATTGTAAACCAATTAGAACTCCTATGATTACAGGTTGTAGATTATCAAACGAAGATGATTAGACCCAATGAATAAAACTGAGTATAGATCATATTGGCTTGATGATGATTGTAATGTATTCATCACTTGTTGTCATTGATGAAACACTCTCACACACACATATGATTACATTGACTACCGGTGTAACTTCATTGGTTTACACTGTTAACTGGTATGTTTAACGTCTATCTCTAACTGATACTCTGTGTCAACCAGTATGCGCTTAAGAGATAATATGTGGTTACATTAAGTTGACATTAAAATAAAGATGAGAATGAAGATGGAGATCAAATAAAAGATTCTAGGACAACGGTTCACTTGTTTTGTTCCAACCAGTATTGAATCTAACCGGTATCTGATTTTGTGATGAGTTACTAGCACCATTTTCTTGACGATCATTTTTGTGATGAGTTATGTTTACTTGTCTAGATACACTGCACCTAGGAAATTATGTTCCTATGGCCGACATAAGATTTTTATGTCTATTTAAAGATATCTTAGTGAATCATTTAAAAGAGAGAACTGATATAGAAAAGGATTTTATGCGAATACTGATATGCATAAAGAGTGAAAGCTTTTGTTGAAGAGCGATAAGTGTTAAGATGAAGAGAAATGTTGAATGTACTTAGAATGATCTGATCAAGCAAGTCTTGTGCTACTCAGAACATATCAAACCTTTCTTGTTGTTTTCTAATCATTACAACATAATCAAATCCCCTAACCGGGTAAGCTCTAACAAGCTTCATTATACAATCCTATAACAAGGTGATCCATTAGTTTGGATTCTCAAATCCTCCATCGAGGTTACTCCTAACAGGATAGTACTCTTAACAGGGTATAAGCTTCTAATCAAGCTTGGGATCTCTAACAAGATTCACTCCTACCAGAGCACTTTGTAAGACCTTAACCGGTCATTTATCTATTGCTGCAAATAGATAACTTGTGAGTTCCATCTCACCATGGTTTTTACCTATTTGGGTTTTCCACGTATAAACACTTGTGTTATGGTGGATGTTCTACTTTATGTGGATGCTATTATTTCATTTTGGATAGCATGTATTTTATTTAAATGCTTGGTTAAGTTCATCTACCGGTTAGTATTTGAAGTTGTGTGTGTTTTGGTGTCACTAATTCACCCCCCCTCTCAATGCTTTTCAAGTCCATTAATTGGTATCAAAGCCTAACTTATTTGAAGCCTAACCACTTAAAAGGGAATCTTGAAACTACCATGGGGGATAGGAGCTACTTTGAGATGGTTAGAGAGATAGAAGCTAGCAGAAATGAAATTGAATTCCTTAGGGGCAAACTGAAAGTTTCTCAAGTCAAAAGGAGAGAGCTATCTGAAAAACTGCAAGAAATATCTGATAATAGTTCTTCAAATGAAGCCAATATTGAAGCTTTAGCTAATGAAGTTGAAAAGGTGATTGGTGAAAAATTGAATCTAAGAAGAGAGCTAGAAGGTCTCACTATCCACATGAGTCAGGAAATGGAAGCCAAAAGAGCTGTTGAAGATCTTATCAAGGTAAGAGATCAAGAGATCATAAAAAACAAATGGGAAAAAGACACTATACATGAGGATTTGATTGCTGAAATAGAAGAAAAGGAGAACCTAAAGCTAGACCTTGAGTTGGCATCATCTCTGAAAGAGAACCTGTCTAAGCATATTGAAGATCTTGTCAAAAAGCTTACTGAATCCAATGAGAAATTGGAGAAGTTCATCAAAAGTTCTACCATGCTCGAAGAACAAATTCAATCACAGAGAATGAAGGGTGATATCTCTGGACTTGGTTTTCATACAACTGAAAAAGGTGAATCCTCTGGTACAAAGAACAAAATTGCTCCTAAAATAATAAGACTACCAGTAAGAAGTTTTTTAAACCTGTCACAAGCCTGGTCATACTGCAAATGTTTGTAGAAACAAACCTAATAGAAATGTAAATTACAATACTAATGCTAGGTATGTGTCTAGAAAGTTTGAAGGTAATTGCTACACATGTGGAATGTATGGGAATAGACATATTGAGTGTAGATATGGATCAAAAAATCCTGCACCACACATGCATCCTAGACCAAATGGTGACCGGATAAGGAATTTTGATAACTAGGAAAACCAAAACTGGCAAAGATCCTATGGCAACCGGTTTTGTCCATTCGAAATGGAAAAGGCAACAAATGTTGTTTTCACCTTTTGTAATAACTTTGGTCATGTGGCTATGAACTACAGAAGAAGAATGGGAAGAGGAAATATAGGACCCTAGAGATCATCTGGTATGGTCTGTTACCATTGCAACAAACTGGGCACTTAGCAAAGTTTTGTAGATCAAGAAATAACAAACCGATCAACTCCTTTAAGGATCAAAAAGGCAAGCAAAAAGTTGATGTTGAGGAAATCAGAGAAGATATGAATCAGATTTGGAAAAAGAAATGTGATGATTCACCTGGAGAAGAAACTATTCCTTCACCCAGTGAAGAGAATCCAACACTGGTGACTTAAGCCTGTCTAACACGGCTAAGGGGAGCTTAATGGTAAAACATCTCCAGACCCTTTGTAAAATGAGCGGGAAAGAATATTTGAATTATAAATTTTTGGTGACTTTTTGTTAACATGTTATCAACCGACATTTCACTTAAGCAGTAAATAAAAATTAGGGTTTGTAACCTAAAGTGCGAGCATTTATTACAATTGGTAAAGAGGATAAAAACAAGTTTTACTTTATCATTTTTACCCTAACTCTTTCAAAAAATAAATTTGAAGCAATTGGAGAGCAGAACAAGATTGTCTTGTTGTCAATTGGAAAATTGTTTTATGTTTAGAGAAATCAAGCTGAATTGAAAGTTGCAGAGAGGCAAATGGGTGTACATTTGGAAATTTCAACCAGGAAACGGAGCGACATGCAAGATACAAGGTATTTCTTTGTATACCGCTTCGAAACTTGTTTAACTAGAATGGCATCTTCTTCTAAGTTTGTAGAAAGGTTGATGGTCACTGTTGAGCCTGAGGAAGCTCTAAAGGTAGATGAAATTATGTCTTATAATGCATTATCACAAGTCCTAAGTGGTGTTGTGGTCAAAGGTGACTTGTCCAGCTATATAGATTGCAAGATAGAAGATTAGGAACTCTACACATCTATACTCAGCTGAAATCACTTTGTAATAAGAGTAGAAAGATTGAAACCAAATATGATAGGGTTTTCGAAAAAGGGTTTCATAATGCCGCATATTTTCTTGAAGATTTTGAGGATGAACACATAAGAATCATCTTGAGTCGAGTCCACGAAGAGAATATGTATTTGGAAAGGACCCATACAATAACCAAGGAAGCTATTAGGGTTGTAACAGGTTATTACTCAACTGGGGAAATTCCTGTGCTAAGAAGAATTTCAAAGGATACTGTCTTCAAGTTAACTGTTTGTAAAATGTTTTTATTGTAATATCTTGTAGAGCCGACCTACTAAAATTGGTCTTAGGTTATGGTATAAATGTAAGATCTTATTTGTAAGATCAAATGTGCAATGCAAAAAAGGATTGTGTGAAGGTATATGCAAGATTAAGCAAAGCTATACACACAGACATCATTTGAAGATTGAAGGAGGGTTTTTGTGAAAGCATATCAGCATTACACCGGTACTGAATCCAGAATATGAAGATGCTATTTTGTGCAGTACATTCTTATTGGATTTAACCATCCAACTATAGTCAGTGTGACTCCCATTTTGTGATTGAGCAGTGAGCTCTAGGCTATTGGCCTTTTTGCATGTGCATACCCCATTTATGTACACTTACTATCTATAGTAGTATCATCTGATTGTGGGCAAGGTTTCCCATCATGGTTTTTCCCCTTACAGGGTTTCCACGTACAAATATTGGTGTTATGTGTTGTGGATGACTTTGTGTTTATGTTTCATGCACTAATCCTTACTGGTATAGCAATTAACTATTATAACTGTCTACCAACATACTTAACTGGTTTACCGATATTAAGCATTAAGTTGGTTAAATTGTTTTTGGTTTAAATTTATTTGACAACTAATTCTCCCCCCCACCCTCTCAGTTGTCTCTGAGACCTAACAATTGGTATCAGAGCTTAGTCCTCTTTTGCAGAAGTTTAATAGCTTGAGGAGATCTAATGTCTACTAATTATTTCAGAAAGGACAGTCATAAACTTGATGGAACCAACTATGGCATATGGAAGATCATAATGGAGACACATCTAAATTGCATTGGAAAAGACATCTGGGAAGTTACAAAGAATGGTTATACTACTGCTGTACCAGGTCAGCCCAGTCCAGCTAACTTGACAAAAAAAGAGGAAAATGATTGCAAAGCAAGAGAAGCACTTTTGAGCGCATTATTAGATCAACAAATCATGGGACTATAAGATAGGTCTACTACTAAAGCTATTTGGGATCATTTGGAAACACTGAATGAAGGAGACTCCATAGTCAAAATTGCAAAACTTGAAAGCTTCTAAGTCAGGTATGAACATCTAAAAATAGAAGAAGGTGAAAGGATTTCTGCTTTTATGGAAAGAGTAAATGAAATTGTTTTGGGTATTAAATGTTGTGGAGGAACCTTAAGTGAGGATGAAATTGTTTCAAAAATTTTAAGAGGATGGCCACCAGCATATAAAATGAAAGTCACTGCTATAAATGAGTTAAGAACAATGCCTAATACATCGGTTACTAGGGATACATGATTGGGAAACTTTTAGCTTTTGAAATTGAAGAATTTGGTCCTGTTGCTACTATAAAGATAGATTTGGCCTTTAAAGCATCAACATCATCTACTCCATCATTGGACAAATCTAATTGGAAAGCCTTTTATGCAAGAGAACTTGAAGAAAGTAGGAAAGAAAATGAAGAACTTGAAGAACTTGAAGAACTTGAAGCACTATTTGCAAGGAAAATGCCTAAAGGTCTAGTTGGAAGTAAATATGAAGGTAAAGAACCCTTTAAATGTTTTAACTGCAATAAGATTGGTCATATGGCTTCAAGATGCCCTGATAGACATGCTAGACTAAGAGAAGAAGCTAGAAGAACATACAAGCCTAACCCTAAATATCAGAGATACATATTTAAGAAGAATAAAGACAAATCTTGTTACATTGATGATGAAGGTGTGACTGATGATTCTGATGAGGATTCGTCAGACAATGGATGGGTTTTTGTTGCCTTAACAGAAGATCAACTGGCACCTACTGCTCAACCGGTAGTACAGGCTCTGGCAGCTAAAGTTGAAGTAAAGGATGAATGGATCATTGATTTAGGATGCTCACATCATATGACAGGAGACAAAGGTAAATTCTTTAACTTTCAAGAATACAATGGAGGCTTAGTGAGATTTGGAGATGACAAAGCTTGTTCAATCAAAGGTAAGGGTTCAATATCTCTTGATGGTAAGCATAACACTGACAATGTCTACTATGTTGAAGGATTAAAGCATAATCTTTTGAGTGTTGGTCAATTAGTTGAGAAAGGATTTCAGTTACAATTTAAAAATGGAAAATTCAAAATCATGAACAGAACTGGTTTGGAAATTGCAACCGGTAATCAGACTAGAGGTAATATCTTTCATTTGAATAACAGTGAAAAGACATGCCTAATTACACATATAGATGAAAGTTGGTTATGGCATAAGAGACTCTGTCATGTAAACTTTGATTGCATGGTAAAGATCAGTACTAATAAGGCAGTTAGAGATTTACCTAAAATTGTCAAACCTCAGAATACAGTATGCAAGGAATGTCAATTTGGAAAACAAGTTAGAGATAGTTTCAAAAGTATTCCAGAAAAATCAAATAATGCTCTTGATTTGATACACTGAATTATGTGGTCCAGCTAGAACTAAAAGCTTACAAGGTGATAGATATTTTATGCTAATCATTGATGACTATTCTAGAATGTGGGGTTACTTTTCTCAGAGAAAAATCAAAAGCACTTGGAAAGTTCAAATTGTTCAAAGCAATGGTTGAAAATGAAACCGATAAGAAAATCAAATGTTTAAGATCAGATCAAGGAGGTGAATTTACATCTAAGGAATTTAATACATTCTGTGAAGTGAATGGAATCAGAAGACAACTATTAGCACCTCAGACACCACAACAAAATGGAGTTGTTGAAAGAAAAAATAGAACTATCTTGGATGCAGCAATAAGTATGTTATCAGAAGAAAACCTACCACATGTGTATTGGAGAGAAGCAGTGAGCACAGTGGTCTATACATTTAACAAAGTTCACATCAAAGGTGAAACCGGTAAGACCCATCATGAACTATGGTTTGGTAATACTCCTACTCTTAAGTATTTTAGAATTTTTGGAAGTAAATGTTATATTAGAAGAGATGAGTATATTGGCAAATTTGATCCTAGAAGTGATGAAGGAATATTTCTTGGTTATTCATCTAAGAGCAAAGCATATAGATGTTTTAACAAGAGATTGTAGAAAATTATTGAGAGTACAAATGTAATGATTGATGAACAATTTAGAGGAACTTCAAGGTATATAGACTCTGGACCGGTAATAGAAATCTTGACAAATGAACCTACTCTAAATCCATGGGTACAGAATGAAGATCCAGTTACCCCGGTATCATCTGATGATTCCATAGTAATTGAGGAACAAAAACAAACTAAGACACCCCGATATGTAAGACTGAATCATTCTGAAGATCAGATAATTGGAAAATAGTTTAAAGGAGTTATGACAAGAGGAAGATTGGCAAATGAAGAGGTATGTCTTATTTCTCAAATTGAACCATCATCTATTAATGAGGCATGTGAAAATAAATTTTGGATTAAAGCTATGGAAGAAGAATTAGAACAAATTGAGAAAAACAACACTTGGACATTAGTTCCCCGGCCTAAATATAAAAATGTAATTGGAACCAAATGGGTATTTAGAAACAAACTTAATAAAGATGGTAAGGTTGTCAGAAATAAAGCAAGACTAGTGTGTAAGGGATATTCTCAGAAAGAAGGAGTTGATTACAATGAAACCTTTGCACCGGTAGCTAGAATTGAGGCATTCAGATTATTTTTGGCTTTTGCAACACACAAGAACTACAAAGTTTATCAAATGGATATTACATGTTTATTTTTGAATGGAGATCTTGAAGAGGAAGTATACATTGAACAACCTGATGGATTTTCTTTGACAGATGACAATGATATGGTTTGCAGGTTAAGAAAAGCTCTGTATGGACTAAAACAAGCTCCAAGAGCTTGGTATGCAAGATTGGATAAGTATCTTTTAAAGATTGGTTTTACTAAAGGAAATGCAGACAACAATTTATATTATAAAGTAACTAATGATGACATCTTTATTATATAAGTATTTGTTGATGATATAATCTTTGGAGGAGAAGATGGATTATGTAAGGAATTTTCTATTAAAATGCAGCAAGAATTTGAAATGTCTATGATTGGAGAAATAAAATTCTTTTTAGGATTGCAGATTTCACAGACTAATAAAGGCATATTCTTGATTCAATCCAAATACTTAAAAGAGTTACTAAAGAAATTTGGGATGGAGAACTCTAAACCGGTAAGCACACATATGACAACAAATGATAAATTATCACAAAGGGATGAATCTACACCTATTAATCCAACTAGATACAAATCTATGATAGGAGGTTTACTGTATTTGACACAAACCAGACTTGATATTATGAATGCAGTATGTATTGTTTCTAGATTTCAAAGTAATCCTAGAGAAAATCATGAATCAACAATAAAAAGGATTTTCTGGTACTTACAAGGCACTATAAATCTTGGATTATGGTATCCTAGAGATGAAAACTTTGAATTATGTGCATACACAGATGCAAATTGGGCAAGAGATGTGGATGATAGAAAAAGCACCACTGGTGGAGCATTCTTTCTTGGAAATAGACTAGTTTCTTGGTTGAGTAAGAAACAGAGTTGTACATCTTTATCAACAGCAGAATCAAAATATGTTGCAGCAGCAACTAACTATACATAGGTACTATGGCTTAAGCAAATGTTGAAAGACATAAAGGTAAAATGCAAGGAACCTATTACTATCTATTGTGATAACATTGCAGCAATTGATATATCTAAGAATCCGGTATTACATTCTAAAACCAAACATGTTTCTATCAAACTGAATTTTCTAAGGGAAAAGGATGAAGCAAAGGAGATAAAACTAGTTTACGTGAATACTAAAGAGTAGATTGTAGATATTTTCACTACACCTTTGCCTAAGGAGACTTTTGAATATCTCAGAGATCAGCTTGGAGTCATACCACCACTGGTAGAGACTTAGACAGTTGATGATTGTCATCAATCGGTAGAATTAACAGAGAAATCTTTTATTCCGGTCTTTGATGAGGAAGCTACTTCTTAGGGGGAGTAGTTGGTATATTGAATTGATTGGTATTTTGTATATGAACTTGGTTTTATTGTAACTTTGGCATTTGATGTCAAAGGGGGAGAGATATCTATGGAAAAACACATTATCTTTTGGAGAAATTGGTATGGGAAAACTTTGGAAAATACATGTTGTTCCCAGGGGGAGAGATTGTTGTTTAGGAGAGATTATTACTTTCTAGTTATAATCTTTTTGGAGATTGTTGGTTTTTGATACTTGGCATTTATGTTTTCGCACTTCGATGGTTTTTCCATCTTGTGTTTCCATCAATGCCAAAGGGGGAGATTGTTGGTATTTTGGTATGGTTTTGTCATTGATGTCAACACATACTAAAACACTAGCACTTTGGAGATCCAACAGCATTCACCGGCAAGCAAGTAACTATTCCACAGTTACTGGTATCTGATACACTAGCAAGATATAATGATCACCTGCACTTGGAATGGCATGGAAAACACTTGGTAATGTCGAAGACATCGTCTGGACATCTTGTCCTGGAGTTTTGTTCATTGGTATATTCATAGTTCCATATTTGTTGTTACCAGCAAATAGGTCTAGGGTTACACTGACAGGTTTATCTTTTCCAGATCAACATGGCACTGTATGGAGATGATTAATTATTGTTGTAAATGCATTAAGCTGACATGTTCAATCAGTTATTGCATTGTATATTATATTGTTTGTAAAATGTTTTTATTGTAATATCTTGTAGAGCCAACCTACTAAAATTGGTCTTAGGTTATGGTATAAATGTAAGATCAAATGTGCAATGCGAAAAAGGATTGTGTGAAGGTATATGCGAGATTAAGAAGAGCTATACACACAGACATCATTTGAAGATTGAAGGAGGGTTTTTGTGAAAGCATATCAGCATTACACCGGTACTGAATCCAGCATATGAAGATGCTATTTTGTGCAATACATTCTTATTGGATTTAACCATCCAACTGTAGTCAGTGTGACTCCCATTTTGTGATTGAGCAGTGAGCTCTAGGCTGTTGGCCTTTCGGCATGTGCATACCCCATTTATGTACACTTACTATCTGCAGTAGTATCATCTGATTATGGGTAAGGTTTCCCATCGTGTTTTTTCCCCTTATAGGGTTTCCACGAACAAATATTGGTGTTATGTGTTGTGGATGACTTTGTGTTTATGTTTCATGCACTAATCCTTACCGATATAGCAATTAACTATTATAACTGTCTACCGACATACTTAACTGGTTTACGAGTATTAAGCATTAAGTTGGTTAAATTGTTTTTGGTTTAAATTTATTTGACAACTGATTCACCCCCCCCCCCACCTCTCAATTGTCTTCGGGACCTAACAGCTGTCATTCAGCTAACTAAAGATACAATAAAGAAGAACACAGAAAGAGCCATCATTAAGAGTGTACCCCCTGAACTGGCAAAGCAAAAACTACTTGAAGATGATGATGATGATTCTTTAAGTATCTCAGAACCCATTGCAATGAACACTTTGAGATCTTTAGAAATGATGAAGATTGCTAATGTTATGGAATCTTGAGCACACAAGAAGAGACTAAAAGAGCAAAGGATTGAAGCAGAGACAATCCGGAATGTAGTAGAAATTATGTCTAGTTTACTACCGAAAATAGTTGTTGCACATCTTCCTACACCCATCAGCATAATCAAATCAAATCATTTGAAGATGCTGCTCAAATTTTTGCTGAGAAGAGCCACAAGAAGAAATATGGAGATAAAATGGCTAAGAACATTGAAAGTGGAAAAATGGCTTTATCTCATAATGGAAGTCTGTTGAAGAAAGCTATTGAATCTGGAGGGAAGTATCTTGCCTCTACCTCCAATGTTACTTTCTTTTACTCTGACATTTCTAAGAGTCAAGATGAAACCGAGCAAGAAATGGAAAGGTTATGCAAGGCATATGTGCCACTTCAGGACTCCATTCATGACTTAAACCATTCTATAGATGATTTGCATGACAAACTAAACAGGAATGATAATGAGAAGGCTAAGAGATTCCGATCTCTAAGAGAGCTCAAGAGTCAACTCACCTCGCAAGTTGACATTCTTCAGAGAGCCTACTCCAATGCAGAAGCTATTCATGCTACTCCTAAAACCTGCATGCTAGACTCAATGGAAGAATTCTATTCAAAATTGATGTCTACCTCTGAGTACACTGCTAACATACTGGAATCATGGGAAAATGCTTTATCCCTGATGATGCAGAATTTCAATGATATTTTTCTGAGACTAGCCAATGCATGAACTATTTTTTGTAATATATGTTGAACACTTTGATACAGATTTTCTATTTATATGTATATATTTTACTTTATCATTTTGGCATTGTTGTCAAAGGGGAGTAATAATATGTATGTGTGTTTTTGAAAATTTTGTATTTATACATGCATTAAGGGGGAGTATTGCATTAAGGGGGAGTGTTGCATTAAAAGGGGAATATGAGTACATATGTAAATATGTTGTGTATGCACACTTAGCATTATTGTATTACTCTAAAATTTTCTAAGTGTTGCCATCAATGCCAAAGGGGAAGATTGTTGTCTTGATGATGATTGTAATGTACTCATCACTTGTTGTCATTGATGAAACACTCTCACACACACATATGATTACATTGACTACCAGTGTAACTTCATTGGTTTACATTGTTAACCGATATGTTTAAGGTCTATCTCTAACTGGTACTCTGTGTCAATCGATATGTGCTTAAGAGATAACCTGTGGTTACATTAAGTCGGCATCAAAATAAAGATGAAAATGAAGATGGAGATCAAATGGAAGATTCCAGGATAACGGTTCACATGTTTTGTTCCAACCAGTGTTGAATCTAACCGGTATCTGATTTTGTGATGAGTTACCAGCACCATTTTCTTGACAGTCATTTTGTGATGAGTTATGTTTACTTGTCTAGATACAATGCACCTAGGAAATTGTGTTCCTATGGTGACCATAAGATTTTTATGTCTATTTAAAGACATCTTAGTGAATCATTTAAACGAGAGAACTGATATAGAAGAGGATTTTATGCGAATACTGATATGCATAAAGAGTGAAAGCTTTTGTTGAAGAGCAATAAGTGTTAAGATGAAGAGCAGTGTTGAATGTACTTAGAATGATCTGATCAAGCAAGTCTTGTGCAACTTAGAACAAATCAAACCTTTCTTGTTGTTTTCTAATCATTACAACAGAATCAAAACCCCTAACCAGGTAAGCTCTAACAAGCTTCATTATACAAATACTCTAACAATGTGATCCATTAGTTTGGATTCTCAAATCCTCCAGCGAGGTTATTCCTAACAAGGTAGTACTCTTAACAGGGTATAAGCTTGTAATCAAGCTTGGGATCTCTAACAAGATTCGCTCCTAGCAGAGCACTTTGTAAGACCTTAACCGGTCAGTTATCTATTACTGTAGATAGTTAACTTGTGAGTTCCATCTCACTGTGGTTCTTACCTATTTTGCTTTTTCATGTATAAACACTTGTGTTATGGTGGATGTTCTACTTTACATGAATGTTGTTATTTCATTTTGGATAGCATGGATTTTGTTTAAATGCTTGGTTAATTTCATCTACTGGTTAGTGTTTGAAGTTGTGTGTTTTTTGGTGTAACTGATTCACCCCCCCTCTCAGTGCTTTTCAAGTCCATCGGATCAATGATTGGGAAACTACACTATGTTATTCATAACAAACCGTATATTGCTCATGCAATTGGTATAGTGGCAAGATTTCAGAATAATCCTAAAGATACTCATATGGTTGTAGTGAAGAGAATTTTTAGGTATCTAAAAGGAACTATTGATTATGGATTATGGTATCCATACAAAGGCAACTTCTCTTCAAGGGTATTCACAGATGCTGATTGGGTAGGAAATATTGATGACCTTAAGAGTACAATCGGTGGTGCATTCTTTCTAGGAGGAAGACTGGTATCCTGGACCAATAAGAAACAAAATTGCATTTCTCAGTCTACAACAAAAGTAGAGTATGTGGCTGCATCCATGAATTGTACACAAGCTATATGGATGAGACATGTATTAGAAGGATTCAAGGAGACTCTGACAGAATTGGTGATCATATATTGTGCTAATACAAGTGCAATAATTATTTCAATGAACCTAGTATTGCATACTAGAATAAAGCATATTGAACTGAAGTATCATTTTCTGAGAGAGAGAGAGTGCAGGAAAAGACAGTTAGGATGGAACATGTGTCTAGTAAGGAGCATTTAGAAAACATATTCACTAAGCCATTTCCTAAGCCTACCTTTGAATATATCAAAGGAAAGCTAGGGGTTATACCCCTACCGAAGGTCAAATAAGATGTTGTTGTAGCATCAATCTAGTGGACTAATTGAAGATCTTTCACTATGGATTGATGAGAAGTGGGCTACTCCTCAGGAGGAGCAGCTGAGATAGAGAAATCAATAGCAGCAGAAGATGAATTTGATACTTTGAACCTTTGGCATTGTTGTCAAAGGGGGAGATGAAAAGTGATAGGGGGGGAAGTAAAGAAGGAGAAGAGTAGTGAAGAATCCAGTGCAACAACCATAACTATTAGAGTGTTATGTATGGTGAGTGTTTCAGTTTTGCATGATGAGACTTTGATGAGATTTTGGTGTTGCCATGAATGCCAAAGGGGTGGACTATTGGCATATTGTTGGCATGTCTGATGAAAACAATAATGGAGAGATTATTGGCATATGAAGATGATGATGAGATTAGAAGATGACCGGTAAAGTTATTGTTGGTAAATTTGGTAAATTTGATGGAGATTGTTGGCTAGATGATGTTGATATAGTTGTAATGTTTGATGACTTTATTTATGTTGCCATTGATGGAAACCATGTTTGTTGAATCATCTAAGTCATCTAGGCCTACCGATAAAGCCTGACCGGTAGAGGAATGTGTTAGACAATAAAACTACTAAGTTGCAATATATCGATAAGCAGGAACAGTGCAATGATCAAGATAGTGGTATGGATGATTGGTGAAAAGTTTGATGTTGCAGTGTGGAATATATGTTTATGACATTGGCATGAGTCTGTGATTGCAACCGCATCAGAAAATTTAGTATATTGAGTGAGTTATGATTGACTATCATAAACTCTGTGAAGAAGAATGTATATCGATAATAAATATTTAACTAGTAATGATTTATGGTTTGGCGGTGAATCTTATCATGTTCATTACTTAGTGATGACATGTCAACAACCATGTGTGATGATAAGATTTAATTTAAGCGTGTACAAGGATCAAATTTCTTGGGAAATAGCAAAGTACTTAGAAGAATGTGAAAAGGGTTTGATGGCTTATCAAATTGATGTGCGGTGATCATTAAATTGTAGAAATTGTCTTGAAATTTGTTGTAATGATCTGTAAATGATTTGTAAAGATTTGTAATGATTTGAAATGTAAATTCAATTTATTTTGAATGTTGTCAAGGTTTTGTAACCAACCTAGTTGAAAAGAGTATTTAGGTTGAGTTTGAGAAGAGATTTTGTGTTAGTGGTTTGAGAAGAAGAGTGTGTTGAATCAAATTGAAGAGTTTGGATGTGTGTAGAAGATATTGAGCTGAAATGGATTTGTACTAGCAAGCAAGGAAGTGTTGTGATCAAATCATTTTCCCTGTTGTTCCCTAACAGTTACAACAATATTTAAATCCCTTAACTGAGTAGATCCTAACAGGTCTTATTTGTAAAATCCCTTGACCAAGTGGCTCATTATGTTGAGTTTAAAATCCTCTAACAAGGTTACTCCTAATAGGGTAGAGCTCCTAATAGGGTTAAGGCAAAATCCCTTAACCGGGTGACTCCTAACAGGGTCTTCTCTTAACCGAGCATATTGTAAAGCTCCTAACCAGGCTAGGCCTTTAATCAAGTGCATTCCGAAAGAGTGCAAATATTTTGTGGGTGCTAATTCCCACCGTGGTTTTTCCCATTTGGGTTTCCATGTGAAAAATTTGTGTATTCATATGGTGGTTGATTTGTTGATATGTGCATTTGATATCATTACTTTATTTTCATATTGGTGAACACTTAAGTGAATGGTTTGATAAATCAATTTAATGGATTGTTTAAGTAGTTACTTGTACTAGTTTTTGAAGTGTTTTTAGAGTATTATACTAGTTTTTTAACTATTTATTCACCCCCCCTCTCAGTAGTTACCAAGTCCTCACAATAACATACACATCCTAAAATTGGGCCCTTAACTTTAAGTATGACCCCTTTTATTTTATTCCTTCAATTAAATGATTCACTAGAATCCCTAATTATGTCCTATTTCAACCTTCAAGGCCCAATTTCACATATCTAAACCCCTTCAATTCTCACATCCTTCTGGAATTGACTTTAGAATCACAATACCTTGCTTCCCTAAAAATTTGTGAAAAAGATGGTCGGACCAAGGTGCTACCTCTTGGTCCCTACTTTTTCTCCCCAAATTTTGGGATCATGTTTTTGTGGTATTTTAATGTTTAAATCCAAAGGATTGCAAAATTATATTGATTCTAGCTCGGCCTATGATCAAAAACAAATTTAGGGTTTCATACATTAGCCTTTTCTTTCCTCATTTGAAGGATCCATCTACAACAAATTGAAGCAGCCTCTGATGAAGTGAAAGTGCAAGCTTATATGAAGTCTTCAACCAAAAAATCAAGCATCTATCAAGCCTTCATCATCAATAGAAGCTTTGGAGATATTGAAGAATAATGGGAGATCATTGACTGTTGATTGGCTTGTACCTCTCTCTTAGGGTTTGGTATGGTTTCATGTTATTTTCAAATCTTTATGTGAGTTTCACAACACTTGTTTTCAAATTTACATTCATGCTTTAGATCCATTATTGCATTTGTGATTTGAAGAATTTACATTCATTTAGGGTTTACTCTCCAAGCGTAGGGTAGATCTCTATATTTACATTTAGGATCTTGCATAAACATAAGGTTCTAGTACACACATTTCAACTTTATATTGGCTATTTGTGGAGGTGGAAATCACCAAAACAAGGGGTTTGACTAAGGCAAAACCCTATATAGCAACCCAAACACCATTTTTCAAGTTAAAGGTATTGGTACAAAAATCCAATGGATGCACGATCTTTGGAACCAACAAAACACATAGGTGCAGACTCAATGCCAGAAGATCTTGGTTTTCTGGGACCAGGGCGTGGCTTCTCGGTTCAAGACCAAGGCATTGCACCCTGGTCTTCTATGTTTTTCAACTTTTTGTGGCAGTTCAACAATGCAAGGTTTTAGGAATTGATTTCCAGAAGTACAACTTTGTGCAGTATTAGAGACCAGAGCATGGCGCCTCGGTCCTACCCAATCAGCCCTAGATCTTGGTGATAGGTGCACACCTAAATTCCATTTCCTATCTTTTACCTTGTGTTTTAGTTTCAAATCTGCAATTTTTAGAATTTCAGTTTACATTTGCATTTTTGCTTATTACCTTAGCCTAGTTGATCATTTCATTACATTTTTGCACATCTCCTCTTCATAGAAACAAATAAATAGAAACCCTAAATATATTCCTCAACTTTCTCTTTGTCTCTCTCTCTTGCTAGAAGTAGTCAAAGTGAATCATCTCCTTAGGCTCTTTTGTATTCCAATGTATGGAGGAAAGTGGGGTAAGGGTCCTAAACCACCCGATCCCATTTTTCACCATCACAGGGAGAAAAGGGGGAAAATTGTTAGTTAAAACAAGGGAAATAGTACTTATAATATTAGAAGGCAAGAGTATTTTTCTGTTGCAAAGAGGTGAAAGAAGAGGGACAAGTGTTGTCACCAAATCAGATTTGTTAAAAAGACATAAGGTAGCAATCAGATGAATCTGGATCTTCTCCCCCTTCCATTTTCTCTTCTTCTCTCTCATTTTTTGGGTTCTCGATTTTTGACTTTTTAAAGAATGCAAATAGGGTAGTTTTTAATTTTAAGTCGTAGATAAGATGTGATAATATAGTAGTCCGATTTTATGAATAGGTGATTCAGTGTGTGAAATTGCAGTTAGATTGTCATTAAACTATCTCCAAATTTGTACACTTTTGGTCATATGAATTGAATACTTTAAGGATTTTTGATTTAGTTGTGTAGGTCTTTTGTAGATGTATTGTTTGTTTATTGGTCTCTTTCGAGGGAATAGCTAAACCTCTTTGTTTAGACAGTTATTACCTCAAGTTTTGTATCTAAATCCATACAACTTCAAAATATCAAGGATATTCTTGAGTTGTCTTTATCCTTTCTATGATGGTGATGTTTATTCATGGGTTTCTTCTAAGGAAAGAGTTTAAAACTTTGAGTAGATATTTGTTGTTTTGGGTGCACAAATTGGATTTGGAAGAAGAATTTGAATGATAAGATGAATGAATCTGTTAGTTTCATGCATTAACATATTGAAATCCACTGATTAATTTTCATTTGTTCATAGGGTTTCTACTTTGGTTTCATGTTCGAGTCTATGACTCAAGCTCAAGAAGTGGTCTATCAGAAGATTGATGAATTTCTAGAAACATATCAAATTATCAAAATCTTTATTTACCCTCTTGTTTTTAGGTGTAGGTTTAAAATTATTTTTTCTCTAGAATGAATAGGTGATATAGAATCAAAATAGAGCCAATTTTGAATTAAATCATATGTAATCTAGTTGAATATGTTGAGAGAAATATGCTTAAATGTAATACTTCGCTAAAATTATAAAAATCCAAGAGCCTAAAGTGTAGAGGAATTACTCATTTATTGAGTAATTCTTGTCAATTAGCCAAGTCAGGTGTTAAAGTTGATCATAAAAACTGGCTGATTTTTAATTTTTTACATTTCATTGATTTGGGAACCAAAAATATAGTGACTCTACTAGGGAGAAGATGAAGAAAATGTTGTTGAATTCAGCCCTAGAGTCTTTGGTTATGAAGTTCTCAACCTAGAAGTAATTGATTCCATCAAGTTTGAAGAAGCTCTTGGGTGACTCTGTTGATGAGTGTAGAATGATTTAAAGCTTTAAATGGCTCTCTTCTATCTAGAGATTATTCCTCTAGAAGGAGGTGGTGACTCTATGAAAAAAGAACTTGAGTTGTGAAGAGGATCTTCAAGTTTTTAGTCAGAAACAAACATCTACTATAATATCCATGGATTCTTGTTTCAATCTCAAATCATGTTCCTTATTAGGTGAAGAATGTCATTAAAGTCAAAGGATTGTTAGTGTTGGCTTTACATACTTCTTTGATGTAAGTTTCAATTAGGCATTTTGTGAGAAGTATGTTGAATATTATCTTTCTAAGTCAGTAACTATATAATTGGTATAATGAACTTGTGAAAGCACAAGTAGAGATGTATCGTCAATGTAATATTCCATATATGGTCCCCAATGATGTAGTGTCAAATAAATATTCTTAATCATGTCCACAAAAAAGATTATGTACCTTAGAAAAGTATAACCCTCCGAACTTTAGTTGTATTTAGGGTTATCCAAATCCTTTCCTTCTTGAGTTAAAGAGGTACATGCCTCATTTTTATGGGAGGGAAGATGAGTTCGCCATCAAGTATGTGCAGTCATTTTGTTATTTCATGGAAGATAATTATATTTGTGTAGAGGATGTAAACATGAAGTTGTATGTAACGTCACTTGAGGAGGATGCAAATGAGTGGTTTAGTAGCTTACACATGGAAATTGTATTCTCATGGGAGAATCTAAAGATGCTATTCTTGAGATAATTTGATGAGAGTGTGCAGTCTGAATTTACCCCAAAAGATTAAAAAAATACATTATGTTTACAGTCAAAGAATGAGATAGAGGATGAATCTATCTTTCAAAATGAATGTAGTTTTATTGTCCCAAGTGATTCACCTTAATGCCTTGCATATGATCAACCAAAGGTACATTTTAAGCTAGTTGAAATGAGTGTTGATCCTATGATGCTTGTTAGTACATTGTTAAACCTAAGGAAACATGAAATTGAATCACTGAGAAAATTGTTTCTAAGTTTTATAATTGTAGCTAAGGGAATCCCTAGTGTTTTTAGACCTAAGGAATCTATATGCATTGATTTATTTTTGAAATCTTATGAATCCAATTCAATCCAATGGACAAGATCTTTGAAACTAGCAAATATTAGTCAAATTCCTAGTTGGATTGAAATTATTGAGAAGATCAAATCTAAGAATGCATTATATGTTGAAGTTCATAGTGTTAATGATAAGGATGTTGTGTTTGAAATTAATGGGGATATGTCAAAGTATGATAATGATTCTCATGATATTAGGTATGAGGTTTGTAATCAACCTAGAGAAAATGAATGTGCAAGTGAAACTTGTTCTCATGAAAATCAAATTTATGAAAATGATGAATGTTCAAAAGGTTTGAGTGCAACATCATATTATGACTACATTTTTGACAAGGTTGTTGGAGATTCAACTCCAAATGATGGGGATAGTGTTTGTAATGATGGATCTATTGAATATTTAGATTTCAATGATGCAAATGACAAACTTGTAGATTTTGATTTGCAACTAAGTGGTACTAACAGCTCTAATGGAGATCAAGAGAAAGAGGAAGTGAAAGATGTGAGAGAAGAGACATGCTCATTCAGTAGTGAACAGATTTCAGAATTATTAGCAATTGAGTACCAAAGGTATGCATATGAAGGTGATCATAAGTTTTTATTCCCTACTCACATAAATTTTGACAGTGAAAATGCTTCCTATAGTGCCAAATATGATACATATATCTTTGATTCTCCATCCACACTTAAGCCAGCTAGTGTTCAAGGTTACAAGCATTTTCTAGAGATGGTAAAACAAGGAGCTAAACTCCCCATTGATTATAACATTGAAATCCTTATCACTAAAGAAGAAGAGACACCACTAGCATTGGTAAACAAACAACTGCAAGCATTGCAAACTGAAATCAAGGAAATGAAAAACAAGGATAAATCATCTACACATAATGGTGCATTGAATATTGAATATAAAGATGTATATGTTAATGTGATGCAGATTTTAATTTCAATCAGGAATAGACAACAGAAAACTATAAAATTCATTACAGAACTACTCCAAAGTAAGAGGCTTCAATTACAAATTTGCATGATTGTGTGTTCTCTAATGTGGATGAATATTATTATGAAAATTTTCACATGAACACAAGTGTTATTGAATCAAAGATACAAGTTTGTAATGATCCATAAAATGTTGATGATACAAGTTTGTGTTTGCATGATGTAGATGTCAAGAGTGATGAAAGAAATATTGAATATGTAAGTAAAGGCTTTTCTATCAGCATCGTGAATTGCAGTTACCGAAAGTAAATGTGTATGAACCATTCTCTTTTCATGGACTTGAAGATAGTTTGCATGATGTGCATGAATTAACCACATTTTGACATGCAAACCAATGATTGGATTGGACCAGATGAATCCAACCATCTGGGAGAGCTGACTTAGGTGCAATGTGATGAGAATTTTGTATATAATAGAGGTAAATTGAGGCCTTAATTTTTGGGTGGCTTTGGGCACTATGTTTGACTTTTCAAACCAGAAAATAAAGGGCAAAGGTGAAACCTTTTTTACTCTATTGCCCAATAGATAAGACTTGGTCAGCTTCCACCAAATACCTCCCCAGATAGAGAGAATATAAGCACCTTTAAATTTCTCCCAAATTTGAAGTGCCTATGTTGGAAAATTAAATTCAGCACTCAGAGGTACAAATGTTAATTTTGCCCAAGTAGCTCACTTTTGAGAGCTATATTTTGAAGTCAATTGAGAAATGGATTTAGGAATGTTTTCACGGGCTATTATTGAGTGAATATGTCAATTTATAGCTTCCCAATATCATATATGATGAGTTTTTGAAGTCTTTGTTTTGGGGTCCTGAGGTGGGTGTGTTATTCCACACTGTTAAACTTTTTTGAGTAGCCATCTTGTTGGTGTAATTAATTATTCATGTTAGATATTATTACACCTTACTTATGTTTACTTAGGATAATGCATTTCATATTAGTTTGGGTATGAGACACTTGGGTGTTTGTGCCACATTGGGATAGTGTTTGTAGGAGAATTTCCACCTTTTGTGGTCTTATCTTGTTGTTACATTCCACATTCAGTGGGTGATCCACCTCATGTAGAATATTATATTGTTTCTCCTACCCACCACACCTATTTCCTACCTACCCTTGTTTCTTATTGAGCCACATGTCATGTTTGTGTGCTCACATATCCATATAGCCTTTCCTATATAAGCAGTCGCATATACATTATATGTAACAATTGATGTATTGATTGATTGATGATCTAGTTGATCAGTATTTGCTCTTGATAGAATATAGTTTATTCCTATCAATGTTTTATCTCTCTACTTTGTACTTTTCATTGAGCTCTTGATCTTGCCAAAATCTCACATCGTATCAGAGCCTAATGGCCTTCATTTATTTGCTAATTTTGGGGGCGTCATATAGTGATTTCAATATCACGGTTGCATCCGGGAGGCCATTTCCATGAATTTTGACTATAAACTTAGCCTATTTTGAAGAAAGTCATTTTTGGAGAAAAATTTAGCCTATAAGGCTATACGGTACAAAAATTTTCAAAAAAAAAAAATCTACAGATAAATTATTTTCATTTTATATTTAAAAAAAAAATTGCAGTTTTTTATTTGTTATTGTGATAATTTTATTTATTGTGAAAAAATTTGTCGTACATCATACCCTGCTTTTGTAGATTTTGCAGGGCCCGTAGAACTTTTTGGGGCCCCTGCCCCTCGTAATCTCCTTCGGCTCCGCTCCCCATCCTGCCGCTCGATGGTAGACCCTATCAGCCTCTCTGCAACCCCTAAGTTCCATCATCCAAGTACTGTTTCTTGCCAGCTCTTTTACTCCCGCTGACACTGCATCTTCGGGCACGCTTGGGGTGCTTGCTCCCAACAAGTCCCATCTCTGGGTCTCGCACCACCCCTTTCGTAGCCTCCAACCATCCTTCTCTCTTCAGCGACGTCCCCAGTCGACGATGATCTCCCCAATAGTGACCACTGCTCTAGCCCATGCCATGTGATTGCCATGTCATACATCAACATACGATTGCCACATCAGCTTGCCACCTATACCGCCACACGGACCTTGCCTAGTCAGCAGTTTTGCCACTTGTCATGTCTGTACGATACGAATAGCCATGCAAGGGGAGGCAAAAAAAATTGACGAGCATACAAGAATCAAATTTAAGCCCATGATTTTCTGACATCAGCCCTACATCAGCAATATTTTGAAAAATTTTACCCCCTTCTCATTCAGCTTTTCAGTTTTGTAGTTCAACTTTGGAAGGCCATAACTTGCTCATCTTGGCTCCTTTTTTGGTGCAATTTTTTTTGAAATGGGATAGAATTTCACGCTCTTCGTAGTGTTGGAGGAAGTTTGTGATTTTGATGAATGGATTTTTCATAATTTGCAGATCTTCATGACTGTACCTGTCGAATCCTAGATTTTCCAACTTCAGAGGCTTCGTTTGGGGTCATACAACCTCTTTTTCACGTGTCATTTTTTTTGAAACTGCATAATTGTTCATTTACTTTCATATTTTGCCATTAGTTTGCAGTGATTTTGAGTGTAAATTGTACTTTCATTATTTGGTCATTTTTTGGCCTATTTGGTATTTGCATTTTCTTGGATCCTAGTTTAGATCACTTGCAGTATTTGTTGAAGTCTCTTATATATCATTTTGAGAAGTGGCAAATTTAAAATCAGAAGTCCACCTTGCCTTGTTTTGCAAGTGGTCCATTGTATACGCACTAAGTATAAAGTGTCAAATCACCATTTTTTTATTTTATTTTTTGGGGGGGGGTTCATGATTGAGTGAATTTGGGAAGGTGTCATGTGTGATTGTGTCTCTCTCTATCTCATTTTTTTTCATTTTGGTGCTATGGGTTCTAATGTCTTCAAAATCTGATTCACTTCAACATCCTTATAATAAAATGATTAAACTCTGTGCAGAAGAGATATTAAAGGGAAGGAAACTATTAGGACAACATATGACAAGGTTTGATTTAACCTTCTACACTTCGGACGTACTCAGAGTCCAGGCGGGTATACCTTTGTGAACTAAATTCACACTTTCAAAAGATAAATCCACATCAAACCAGTCCAGAAAACCAGTGGATCTAATCACCTTGAAACTAACTAAAACAAAGGAATGAAAATTATACTCATATTCAGTATTTTGACCTACAAAACATGTAATAGAAAACCTCGATCTATACCAGTGCCTTATCCAAGGTCACAGAGTCATCTAAATTCAAACAATACTCCCCAAACAAAATATCTTTACACGTCCCATTGGTTCGGCTTCTGTTGATCCCTATATATGCCTAACACATATAAGAATTTATGCATACCAAAGTAAACTATGCTCATCAAGATTCAAAATATCTCGCAAGGAATTTATGGTAGAAGTGATCCCTGCATATTTAATTTCCCTCCTAAAGAGAAAAGCTAGCAAACACATCTACTGAAAGTTGCCTTACAACCCCTATTCAAATGAAATAACCCTGGATTATTCAAAATGAAACAGTAAACAATTTCAAACACATTTGAAGATGACACAAAGTTTTTACTCAAAACCAATGGTCTGTATATTGATATTATCTTCAAGAAAATATTACAAAAACTTTTGAATATTCTCCATTAAACTTAGAAAAGCTCAGATAAATTTCTGCAGCATTTTCTTACAATTCTTTTGTGATCATCTTTCTATTTGTCCTAGTATCCATTTATAACAATATGGATGCACATAGCTTCAGAATTTCCTAGGAGAGTTTGTTACAATCATTTCTTTTCTAGAAGAAGCTACAAAGCATTTTTTAAAAATAGTTACAAGTCCTTTTCGACTTCTGCAACATCTTCTACTTGATGTCTAGTTGCAACCTCTTCTAACTGTTCAGGAGCGCCCTCTAACTTCTCTACATCCTGGATGGCATATTTTCTTGTCCACTCATTGTACACATCATCAGTTGGCCACGCAAAGTTAATCACTTTTGCCTTTGCCTTGGTTAACCTCTTCCAGGAATTTCTCATCTTGTTGACTTCTGAATTCAGAAAACCATAATGATATTTGATTTTCTCTATCTCCTAAATTGTTACAACAAAAAGGAAGCATCATCTAAATCAACAATTCCTTTTATTCTGGCTAACAGTTTGGCCTCTAATTCCTTAAGCCACACTTGTTTGTCCTTCAGTTGATCTGGGCTGACAAAAACTCTAGGGAGCAATTCAAAAACCTAATCAACATACTCCTTTTTGTAAAAGTTAATTTTCCTGTTAGCATTATCCACCCCTTCTACCAATTTTACTAAATCCTTGGTGGTGCCACAAGTGGATTTAATGATAGGATCATCCCCTGCTTCATCATAAGATACACAAATAAGCTCCAAGTCCTTCTCTCTAGGCTTCCACTTGTCAAAAATAGGTGTCAAAATGGCCTTATGTCCATTAAGCTCATTCCACATATCCAAAATCTTGCTTATGTTGTTATATAATAGTGAGGCATTCATTATATCTACAAAACTTGAAATGGTAACCCTCACTCTTTCCTCATACTTCTTTGCATACAAGGCCTGGGCCTGTTTTAAATTTTCTAACTCTTGAGGAGTAATCTCAACCATTTGGGAACTAGAAGGTGCTAGAGATGGTGGGAACTCAATAATGCGGCTGTTAGGTGGAGGTCTTGCAAGAGAAGAGGAGATCATCAGTGTTGAAGACTCACCTTGATGATACTGTCCTGTCAACTGGCTTTCAACTTAGCAATGATCCTATCCTTACCTCTTACCTCCTCTTTAGCACTGTTATAAGCCTTCAAAATTGTTTCTAACTTGACTTGGAGGTCTGCTTTTTCCTTAGCCTCCCTTTTTGCTACTGCAAAACTAAATTTTACAGTCTCTAGAACAATGCTAGCAGCTTCTACCACCCCTGCGTTCTGCACTCTCTTCACTATCATTCCACCAAGGTAGCTTGACCCTGGGGTGTCCTTACTTCTCTTATTCTCATCTCTCTTGAGAGACCACATGACAAGTGCAACATTATCTTTGCTGAAAGTAATTCCCTCCATGGGCTTGGTTTCTTTTCTCACTGTCTCTAGTACCAAGGCATCTGATGTGTCCCACTCAGGGAGAATGAGCACTCCAGCTTGTGCCACCATATCTCTTCCTTGCTCAGGAGTGATGGTCTTAAACTCATCCATCATTTCTTGCTTTATTTCCTCCTCCACTAGAGCTGGATCTTTTTGAGGCTGCTCACCTTTTCTCTTCTCACATCTTGCATTGTATTTGTCTATATTTTGCTTCCATACGAACTACACAAATGCTCCTGATGTACCAAAATTGCTGTCAGCCAAGTAGTCATCACTAGCCTGTTTGAGCTCAGGATCCCACTCCTGGCCCTTAAATTCATTGGTAGTGATGTTCATTTCAGCAGCAAGGGGCTCTTCTAGCATTCCCCCTTCTACTTTTGTAATGCCCCGCCAGGAAACCCCGAAGGGATTAAGCCAAAACACAAGAATAGAGTGCAAATTTATTTTTTTTAAAAGTTACACCACATTAAGATACAACAAGATATCAAGATTCAGATTACATAGCGGAAGACATCACTAACACCTAGAGAGTTTCCCAATGAGATTACTTAAATATCACAACTCACTTAACCCACACAATTAATCCAATAAGCTGATTACCTTAATAATGAGATAATTCTTAATCAGGATAATTTACTTTCAAAAGAGGGAAATATAAATCACAAGCGAAGATTCATCATTAAGATCCATTCATAATCTTCATTCAAGCTTTTCATTTAAAATTACAAACCATACATCTAACATTCTAATACACTAGGATTTCATCATAACATAAGAGATCTTTCCAAGCATATTTAAATTCCTTAACAACAACTGAGTATAATTCATTACTCTAAGTTACATTCTTTCATATTCCAACTTATTGCATTTTAAAAGACGATTGCATACTAGCATCAACGATAAATCTCATCTATACCACTTAAGCATTCGATCAACATGGCATTCAAGAAAGCACTGAATATAAGCATTTATAGTTAATTCCAATTATCCACTTAACCATTCTAACATAAGTTAATCATACATGATAAAGCTGAATAAAGGAAACATAAGAGAATACATCACATAACACCATAATGATCTCGGAGTTCACCCCTAAAGGGATACATCTCTGGGTCTGCTCAACTACAAGACCCCTCTGATAAATAATAAAGTTAAGAATACAAGAGGTTGCACCATTACAATCCGGCCATCAAGGCGAAATATAAACAATATACAAACGACCGCATCGGTCAATTAATACATAGACGATCCTTGAAAAGAACAGGATCCAGCTGAACATAATCAAAGCTAAAACAAAGGTCCAGAAGAGCATCCATAAAACTGAGCCATCACCATCCAAGGTCAAACATGAAACCGATACTCACAAGGGTAGAGCTAACAGGATGACCCACAAAGGTGCTCCTAATAGGACAAAACGACTACACACTAGCGAACGTAGGGACAAGTGTCATCACACAACCTGGTATGGTTACCATGGTAGGTCTTCATAGGTCCCGGCCCCATACATTGGGTTACCCTGGCAACCTAATCTGAGCTTCCGGCCCATCCAAGCCTCATGTGGACCCACACATCCTCTCGTGAAGACAAGGAAGATGGTTTGCCATTTCAGGCCTTCTCACAGCATGTCGAGTCTATGATAGCACTCGTCCCATGTGTGAGGCACAATTATCTTAATTAGAGATTACATTCTAATCTACTTAAAGGTTATCACTTATTAGACTCACTTTCGATGGGTTACCCAGCAGCCACTTTGGGCGCGGCCCCCAATCGAAAGCCACTTCCCATACGACACTAGACTATACTCAAACGAACTCAAAACCAAGGAATACACATGGTCAGATGAACGGAGTTCAGGAAGGGAGAGACAACCATCAATTTAAACATGACTCAAGGATGATCACTTACTGACGGTACTCTAACTAGAGACCTGACCAACAATGGTCAACCACATTCATCATTCGACTCACACACAAGGAGGATATGATCAAAACGACACTACCACAATACAACAGTCAACTCGAAATCGAGGACTGAAACAGGTACCCCAAGTCAATCCATATGACAGGGTCCTACTAAACAAAGCAAAACATGCCATTTCATAATTAAAGGCGAATACAGAAATTAAACTCGCAAGGCAATAATCAGAAAAGACAATATTTCCTCAAATTGATTTAATCATTACAAGTCGATCAAGTTTTCTACAAGATCTAAATCAGCTTACAGTATCTACCTCATCTAGGGATAGGTTGTTCTTGGTTTTCTAACTCTTGAAGGTTCAAAGCATCGAACAGACATATAAAGCCATAAAGAGTTTTTAAACCAAATTCATATTAATAAGACTCAGACAACCATTAATCTATTAAATAAGATATTTAATCTCCGACAAAACATCATTAACATACTAGTCTAAAACCGACCTCTACAGTTTCGTAATTTCCAATCCTAGATGCATAATACGGATCACGAAATATATTTATAAAATGAGAATCTAATGAAGCTAATCATTTCCAAAAGCACACCGTTTCAATTCAAATACCCAACGATAAATATTTCACTACTTCTCAATTACTCAATTGATAAGTTCTAAGATAATACTAACAACATCAATTAGTAATTACATCGTATTTCAACGATTTTCCAATAACATATTATTCTCTATTATTTTTAAACAATACTACCTCAATTAGCCAAGTGCTCTAATTAGCTAGAAGGTAAGATCTAGATTTATTAATCCAAGATCAGACAGAATATAATCAACAATATTCAATTGCGAAAATCAATAGTTTTAGAACTTAATCAGAAAAAGAGCATAAGTCATGAAATGAGATTGAATAATTAATCCACCTATAAATTCCATTATAAAATTAATCAATATCCAATCAACCTTTATCAAGATTAATGCCACCATAATCCTAATTAATAAACTAAATAAAACTTAGTCATTAACATAATATTTACAAATATTATATGCATTTTTTTTTTTTGAATACTAAAAAAAATGCATTAAAAAAACCCATCTTTAAAAACTAATAAAAAAAAACATTTTAACAAGGGCTAGGGTGGGCCGTGCCCTAACCCTAGCCGCAGGCACGGGGGATACTCGTGGGCGGCGCTCACGGTGGTGCCCGCAGGTGCCGCGGTGCCCTGCGGCCACTGCCGTGAGCCGCAGGCAACGCACAATCGCGAACCACTACGGGGCGGTAAAGGAGGAGAAGGGGGAGAGAGCGGGGGGAGAAGGGGAGGAGGAGCGGGTGGAGCTCCGATCCCCGCCCTCCAACCCCAACCAATGTTTAAAACATACGCCCAGGCCGAACGAAAACAACCGCCCAGGCCGAAACAGAAGCAACGCCCAGTTTGCAATAAAATATACATATTTTTTTTAATAAAACACACAGGTTCAAATTAACAAGTTCATTTTAAACGAACTGTGTTTTGGGTAACAAGATATTTGATGATAAACATTTTTATTTTTTTTTCAAACACAATCAGGTTTTAACACCCAAAAGATATGAGGAATTACAACATTTAAAAAACATTTCCAGCCAAACTGTCTAATTTAAAATATCAGTTCATAATCTTGGCATTCAATGGAGGATTTAAACCTAAGATAGCATGAAAACATTCAAACCCCCATTTCCATTTTAAACAATAACTAAAATTGAGGGTTAGATCCTACCTGATCTCGCGTTCCTGGCAAGATCTGCTGAAGAGTCCCAATCTCCAGCTACCAAAACCTCCAATTTTCATCTCCAAATTTCTTTTCCAACCAAAACTTCTCCAAAAATGTCCATCCTCCAATTTTTCCCCAAATTTTGGGTTATATGGAAGAGTTGACCAAAAATTCTATTTTTGGAATTTAAAATTTTTATTTAAAAATAATTCACAAAATTAATCCTTTTCTAATTACAACAAATTGACTTGCCTTTTCAATAAAAAATCGATTTCCTCAATTAATACGATTTAACCTTTCAAATTTTAAAAGCCAACAGAATGCAATAGAATCTATTGAAATTTAAATACAAAACTTTCTTTTCCAACAGCATATACAAAATGCATTTAATATTCAAAATCAGTCATTTAATCGAATTTACTCCCAATTAAAAACGAGCAATCCAATATCAACGAAAATCTCATAATGGAAACTAGATTAATTTAGTCCATAAATCTCTAATGCACAAATACATATTTAATCAAGATAATTACTGAGGACTAATTAATCAATTTAACCATACACACCAAGCACGCAAACCGAGAAGGTCAACCAAGAAGACAACTCGCAAACCCAAACAAAAAGGGATTACCGACGACGACTGGCGATGCTCACTGGAGCACGACTAAGGTCAACTAGGGTCTTACGACCACCTAATCCAACTCTAAGGATAAAAAGGTACACTCAAACCTGCAATCCAGGTGAAGACGAACCTCGCACTCATGCGGCGTTGTACCTAAAATTTCCTGCAACCAAGAGCCATACATGCATACATATATAAACTTAATGAAAACGTTAGCTCAATATTAATACCACGAAATAGGTACACTAACAACTTGGATACAACTAGTGTGAAAACCACATCAACAGCTATGTGTAAAATCAAACATCCGACTATAACATAATATTACGATAAACTAATCAAGATTAAACCAAGGTTAGAGATTGATTAGGGTAGGGTACTACATTCTCCCCCCCTAGGTTCCGACTTACTCCTGGAAGTCGTAAGGCTAGATGGAGAACATGTCGTACGCATCAGCCCTGAAACTCATTCAACAAAGATCAAATTGCACATAGAAATCTTTCCATAATTAAATGAAATATCATTGCAAAATCCTTTACAAACGCCATTATCCATTGGCAAGATACATCTAAAACCATACATTCCTTAAAATATTCTAGGAATTATTCACAATCATAGCAGAGGAACCAGAATTTTCTTCCTTTCATTACACCCAATTAAAACATTACAAAGAGGTAAACAACAATTACCATAATCATCGACCAAAAATGACAAGAAAACATGCCATAATGATCAATTTCCTTTACCAATCCATTTTTCTCATAAAATTTTATTGAATAGAACTAGCTTAAGATATCAATTTCTACAACCAAATTAACTTCCATGAAATAAGAGCAACATAAATAACTCAATTGATTACACTTGCCAGGCATAAGAAAACCTTTCCAAAGACTATGTCCCATAACATAGTGACAAGTTAACACAATTTACTCCATGATACAAATAATAACCATCCACATAATTGGAATGCATAACAGAAAAGGCCACATGTGAGCATGTCAAATGCTCGGTCCAAGGATAACATGCATGATCAGCATCTCTATGCCTGATCTTAGAACAACAATATGATCATAAATATCCAATATCTCACTCAAGGGCTCGATGGTGCTAGGCACACCATAGCGGTGCTACCTTCCATACAAGACCTCTATGAATATCCCTTGTTGAACAAGGTGGTTAGCCTCCAAGAGATAGTCACCACACATAGGTAGGTAGTGGTTACTAGATGCAACACAGCCTCACATACCCCCATCCTCACGGTTCCCTACATCAACTTCCTCGCACACACTCTACCAAATCCGTATCATACGTCCATGGAGAGGAATTTCACATTTCAACACAAGACCAGCATCCGAAAACAATAATGATAAACCAGTTTAGCCACCAAAGTACAGATGAATAAAGATAATAAATCATCAATTCCAACAGTAAGGCAAGAAAATAATCCGGATTTTCAACACCAAATCAAAGTGCAAAAGATCACAAGATCGTGGCCAAACCTTCAAAGTCAAGGTAAAATAAATTGCTGATCCCCAAAGAAATATAAAGAATATCACAACTACACATAACATCACTATGTGACTAACATCTAGCCACCAACGAGGAAGGAAGGAACAACTGACTAGCTATTGCAGTAGCTCATCATGTGGTGCGACATAGTCACACTATCCACATGGCATGGCGATATGCACCTCGACATCACCCCGCATCACGTCGTCACGTGGCATGGCAATACCCCAAGTGGAGAACACACACAATGGACGTATCCCGCATGGTAGTGTACCTCGCAGAAAAAGCACGCGCAAGTCACATCCCACATAGCGACGTATCTAGAAGGATACTCGCCGTAAGTCAGAGGTATACATGACTAGGGTCCACCCACATGCCCACCAACACATACTAACTGGCAGCACATGTGAATAAACCTACCTTTCATGAAGACAAGGCAAGGGATCCTCCAAATTACACCATCACTATACACAGGAATCACCATCCAAACTGCTCAAATAAGGAAGAGGAATAGGCTGACACACATAAACCTATAAATAGGTTCATCAAAGGGAAAGTATTGAGTACACCTTGATACAGTTCAGTAGTACAACTATATCATTCCTCGAAGTAGAGAAGCTAAATTCGCTTCGCGCTGACATTACTCGTACGCCAATCCATACTATTCAAGGAATGGTTACTTCGAATACTACCCCTTAACATACTGAGTAACCCACAACCCGAGGTTTGGTACTCAGCAGGGAAACAAATAAGCAACATCACATAAACAGTATGGTTTCCCATACTCATAAGCAACATATCCTCCATGGTTGATTACTTCACCAAACCATGGGCACAAATAATAAGCACTGGTTTCTTACAATACACACAAATACACCAGTACTGGTTTAGTCACATTTACGGGGAGTACTTTTCAGTACGCTAACATCTATTCAAGGAAGATTTCAATTATGCTTTCTATATAACCAACTGAATCAAGTTTACTCTAGATACAAGTACTAAATTCATTAACAATTCACAATTATATAAGGAAATAACATCATTCCTATAGCTTTCTCGAATCTCACTAAGCATTCATAACTAAATTACTAGCTAAGCAAATTCATTTCTAAAGCTTAAGACTTTCATCTATCACTATGAAGCCAAAATGTAATAGTACAATTTCACATGTTTTATAAACATTCTATTTAAGTCAATGTACTCTTTAATAGCATTTCTAAAATTCTTATGATTAGGCAAAGAGAAGGGAAAGAGAGTTTGACAACCAAACCATTTCCTACAAAAATGCAAGATCAACAGATCACGCTACATTATACATTTCCTCACTATAAGCCTATCATTTAAATTATACAGTTTTCATTTCACTACTGTTTAGAAGGAAGATAATCAACCTAACAAAAACATTTCCAATAATTATGGTTGTAACAGGAGGTTCTAGTTTTCCGAACAAAGCAGAGATCAAGAGAGGCAATCTTTTCGATAATGCAAGACCTCTTAAGAACACTCACTTATAATAATACAATATAGACACATGTCATAATTTGCAACCTACTAGGGAAGATCACATTACGATCAAAGATAAGCAAAGAGCTATTACCCAAATAAAACATATTAATGCATGCACATCAAACAAGCTTTCCATTCGCACTTTCTAACCACATTAAGGTAATTTCATATACCCAAAAGCGAGTTCAATGGAGCATTTGCTAAAATAAATCTTCAATCAAACTGGTTTAATGAGACCAATAAGACAACCTTTCGGAAAACACATTAATACTCTCTCAAAGCTACAATAACATGCTCTCTTTAATACTTCTTCTACAAACCAAGCAGTTTCACATAATTCAACTATTCGCATAGCAATGCACCTTACTAAGGTAGAATTTAACCATGCTACTCCTACAACATACACATGGACAATTCTTTAAACATACACATACAGTTTTCTCCCAATCACTAAAATAAATTTTAAAACCCATAGCCCTTTAATAATCTAAAGACATAAGCGTCATAAGGCTCACACAAGGGTCCAAGAAGTCACACCCTTTTCTCTTTCGCAAACAAGAAAACTCGAATCAAAGATAATTACACATAAGGTTAATACACCTCACAACAATAGAGGGCACACACGACACCAGAGATCCCAATGTTTGCAACATGGGCTCTGATACCAAATGTAATGCCCTGCCAGGAAACCCCGAAGGGATTAAGCCAAAACACAAGAATAGAGTGCAATTTTTTTTTTTTTAAAAGTTACACCACATTAAGATACAACAAGATATCAAGATTCAGATTACATAGCGGAAGACATCACTAACACCTAAAGAGTTTCCCAACGAGATTACTTAAATATCACAACTCACTTAACCCACACAATTAATCCAATAAGCTGATTACCTTAATAATGAGATAATTCTTAATCAGGATAATTTACTTTCAAAAGAGGGAAATATAAATCACAAGCGAAGATTCATCATTAAGATCCATTCATAATCTTCATTCAAGCTTTTCATTTAAAATTACAAACCATACATCTACCATTCTAATACACTAGGATTTCATCATAACATAAGAGATCTTTCCAAGCATATTTAAATTCCTTAACAACAACTGAGTATAATTCATTACTCTAAGTTACATTCTTTCATATTCCAACTTATTGCATTTTAAAAGACGATTGCATACTAGCATCAACGATAAATCTCATCTATACCACTTAAGCATTCGATCAACATGGCATTCAAGAAAGAACTGAATATAAGCATTTATAGTTAATTCTAATTATCCACTTAACCATTCTAACATAAGTTAATCATACATGATAAAGCTGAATAAAGGAAACATAAGAGAATACATCACATAACACCATAATGATCTCGGAGTTCACCCCTAAAGGGCTACATCTCCGGGTATGCTCAACTGCAAGACCCCTCTGATAAATAATAAAGTTAAGAATACAAGAGGTTGCACCATTACAATCCGGCCATCAAGGCGAAATATAAACAATATACAAACGACCGCATCGGTCAATTAATACATAGACGATCCTTGAAAAGAACAGGATCCAGCTGAACATAATCAAAGCTAAAACAAAGGTCCAGAAGAGCATCCATAAAATTGAGCCATCACCATCCAAGGTCAAACATGAAACCAATACTCACAAGGGCAGAGCTAACAGGACGACCCACAAAGGTGCTCCTAACAGGACAAAATGACTACACACTAGCGAACGTAGGGACAAGTGTCATCACACAACCTGGTATGGTTACCATGGCAGGTCTTCATAGGTCCCGGCCCCATACATTGGGTTACCCTGGCAACCTAATCCGAGCTTCCGGCCCATCCAAGCCTCATGTGGACCCACACATCCTCTCATGAAGACAAGGAATATGGCTTGCCATTTTAGGCCTTCTCACAGCATGTCGAGTCTATGATAGCACTCATCCCATGTGTGAGGCACAATTATCTTAATTAGAGATTACATTCTAATCTACTTAAAGGTTATCACTTATTAGACTCACTTTCGATGGGTTACCCAGTAGCCACTTTGGGCGCGGCCCCCAATCGAAAGCCACTTCCCATACGACACTAGACTATACTCAAACGAACTCAAAACCAAGGAATACACATGGTCAGACAAACGGAGTTCAAGAAGGGAGAGACAACCATCAGTTTAAACACGACTCAAGGATGATCACTTACTGATGGTACTCTAACTAGAGACCTGACCAACAATGGTCAACCACATTCATCATTCGACTCACACACAAGGAGGATATGATCAAAATGACACTACCACAATACAACAGTCAACTCGGAATCGAGGACTAAAACAGGTACCCCAAGTCAATCCATACGACAAGGTCCTACTAAACAAAGCAAAACATGCCATTTCATAATTAAAGGTGAATACAGAAATTAAACTCGCAAGGCAATAATCAGAAAAGACAATATTTCCTCAAATTGATTTAATCATTACAAATCGATCAAGTTTTCTACAAGATCTAAATCAGCTTACAGTATCTACCTCATCTAGGGATAGGTTGTTCTTGGTTTTCTAACTCTTGAAGGTTTAAAGCATCAAACAGACATATAAAGCCATAAAGAGTTTTTAAACCAAATTCATATTAATAAGACTCAGACAACCATTAATCTATTAAATAAGATATTTAATCTCCGACAAAACATCAGTAACATACTGGTCTAAAACCGACCTCTACAGTTTCGTAATTTCCAATCCTAGATGCATAATACGGATCACGAAATATATTTATAAAAAGAGAATCTAATGAAGCTAATCATTTCCAAAAGCACACCGTTTCAATTCAAATACCCAACGATAAATATTTCACTACTTCTCAATTACTCAATTGATAAGTTCTAAGATAATACTAACAACATCAATTAGTAATTACATTGTATTTCAACGATTTTCCAATAACATATTATTCTCTATTATTTTTAAACAATACTACCTCAATTAGCCAAGTGCTCTAATTAGCTAGAAGGTAAGATCTAGATTTATTAATCCAAGATCAGACATAATATAATCAACAATATTCAATTGCGAAAATCAATAGTTTTAGAACTTAATCAGAAAAAGAGCATAAGTCATGAAATGAGATTGAATAATTAATCCACCAATAAATTCCATTATAAAATTAATCAATATCCAATCAACCTTTATCAAGATTAATGCCACCATAATCCTAATTAAGAAACTAAATAAAACTTAGTCATTAACATAATATTTACAAATATTATATGCATTTTTTTTTTTTTGAATACTAAAAAAAATGCATTAAAAAAACCCATCTTTAAAAACTAATTGAAAAAAACATTTTAACAAGGGCTAGGGCGGGCCGTGCCCTAACCCTAGCCGCAGGCACAGGGGATACTTGTGGGCGGTGCTCACGGTGGTGCCCGCAGGTGCCGCGGCACCCTGCGGCCACCGCGACCCCTGCGGCCACCGCCGTGAGCCGCAGGCAACGCACAATCGCGAACCACTGCGGGGCGGTAAAGGAGGAGAAGGGGGAGAGAGCGGGGGGAGAAGGGGAGTAGGAGCGGGCGGAGCTCCGCTCCCCGCCCTCCAACCCCAACCAATGTTTAAAACATACGCCCAGGCCGAACGAAAACAACCGCCCAGGCCGAAACAGAAGCAACGCCCAGTTCGCAATAAAATATACATATTTTTTTTAATAAAACACACAGGTTCAAATTAACAAGTTCATTTTAAACGAACTATGTTTTGGGTAACAAGATATTTGATGATAAACATTTTTTTTTTTTCTTTCAAACACAAACAGGTTTTAACACCCAAAAGATATGAGGAATTACAACATCTCAAAAACATTTCCAGCCAAACTGTCTAATTTACAATATCAGTTCATAATCTTGGCATTCAATGGAGGATTTAAACCCAAGATAGCATGAAAACATTCAAACCCCCATTTCCATTTTAAACAATAACTAAAATTGAGGGTTAGATCCTACCTGATCTCGCGTTCCTGGCAAGATCTGCTGAAGAGTCCCAATCTCCAGCTACCAAAACCTCCAATTTTCATCTCCAAATTTCTTTTCCAACCAAAACTTCTCCAAAAATGTCCATCCTCCAATTTTTCCCCAAATTTTGGGTTATATGGAAGAGTTGACCAAAAATTCTATTTTTGGAATTTAAAATTTTTATTTAAAAATAATTCACAAAATTAATCCTTTTCTAATTACAACAAATTGACTTGCCTTTTCAATAAAAAATCGATTTCCTCAATTAATATGATTTAACCTTTCAAATTTTAAAAGCCAACAGAATGCAATAGAATCTATTGAAATTTAAATACAAAACTTTCTTTTCCAACAGCATATACAAAATGCATTTAATATTCAAAATCAGTCATTTAATCGAATTTACTCCCAATTAAAAATGAGCAATCCAATATCAACGAAAATCGCATAATGGAAACTAGATTAATTTAGTCCATAAATCTCTAATGCACAAATACATATTTAATCAAGATAATTACTGAGGACTAATTAATCAATTTAACCATACACACCAAGCACGCAAACCGAGAAGGTCAACCAAGAAGACGACTCGCAAACCCAAACAAAAAGGGATTACCGACGACGACTGGCGATGCTCACTGGAGAACGACTAAGGTCAACTAGGGTCTTACGACCACCTAATCCAACTCTAAGGATAAAAAGGTACACTCAAACCTGCAATCCAGGTGAAGACGAACCTCGCACTCATGCGGCGTTGTACCTGAAATTTCCTGCAACCAAGAGCCATACATGCATACATATATAAACTTAATGAAAACGTTAGCTCAATATTAATACCATGAAATAGGTACACTAACAACTTGCATACACCTAGTGTGAAAACCACATCAACAGCTATGCGTAAAATCAAACATCTGACTATAACATAATATTACGATAAACTAATCAAGATTAAACCAAGGTTAGAGATTGATTAGGGTAGGGTACTACAACTTCATCATAAGTGTAGGCTATTTCTCCTAGATTGCCTAACTGTATCAGTTGTTTCGCTGCTGCCTGTTCATCTCCTATGTGAATAGGGGATTGGGATGGAGAGTACAAAGGTGTATCAGATTGTACTTCTTTTCCTACTCTCTGCTTCTTTGGGCTCTCTTGGATGTCAATGATATCTTGTATCTTCATCTTTCCTTTTGAGGTAGAGGGCTCCCCTGTTGTAGGCATCAACACACTATAATTAGATTTCTTGTCCAATGTATAGTCACCAGGAGGGATTGCTCTAGTGGAGGTAGAAATACATAGAACCATTCTTTCCTTTTTAGGGTTTCTTTTAATCATAGCCTCCTTCTTTTCTTTCAGAGTCTACATTACATCCTCAAAGTAAACAATTAGGAACTTTATTTTCTCCTCAAAAAGGAAAAAGCTAGACAATGGGTCATAGCTGGCATCAAACTGATGTACAAAATCTAACACTTTTTTATAAGCCACCCATTTTTCCTTCCTCAGCTCTTGCTCATCTAGATCAAACTCATTTCTAATGAGGTCTTCAGGAAACTGAAATTGATGGGTTCTACCTCTGCACACTGCTCTCTTTCTAAACATGCCATTGAAGAAGCCTTTTGGATCGGCACACCTGGATATTGCAGTGGACAAATGAGAAGGTTTGAGAAAATATTAAAAACAATTCCAACCTCCCCTGGTTATTATAAATTGGTGGGCTATGGTAACCGTAGGGAAAATAGTCCCTTTACCCCTACTTGTCTGTTCTACCTCTTGTACACTACCAATTTCTCTGAGGACTTCGGCAATTCCCACTTTGAGAGGGACTTGATAGGGCAATAAGAATGGAGTGCCTCTGAAACCGAAAACTCTAAATACTATGGATACAGGGTATAGGTAAATATCACCCCAATTATGAACAATCTTTATACTTTCTGCAAATTCTTTTGGTCTAACAAATTCCAAAAGAACCTTGGGGATTCTTGGGTTTTCTGAGCAGAGGAGAGTCCTAATCTTTGATGCAAAATATTTATCAAATTTTTAAAAAATGGTATCATCTCTTTCCCATGATAGTACAGTGCTCCATAGTTGCACTAGCATCTTTTCTCCATCCTTCTCTTTTATAAGGTCCATCCCACTTGCAAAATAATCACCACCTTTGAATAAAAATAGATGCATGAGTAGTGAATACCATCCAAAAGGCCTATCCACCTTTCCACTCTTTATTCCTATCAATCCTCCATGAATAACATCAGTAATAAAAGAAGCATAATCAAAGGTTACTGCAAGAGAAGGATTCAAAATCTAAGCAATCATTAGCAAGTAGTGATTTGGCATATTTGCCTCAGCATCCTCTCCTAAAATCTGGCAAAGTGACCAATACATTCCCTTAGCCCTAAGGGTGAACAGATTCAATGAGAAGGGCTCTTCAGTGTTGGGTCCTACAACTGTCAACCCACCTATCTTCACAAAAAATTCCTTAAGAGGCCCATTTCTAAGGTGGTTCCTCTGTGCACTATATACTTGAGCTAATGATTTGAAGTTAATGGGTTCCAAAAAATTGGTAAACTCATTGAGCCCAAAAGCACTTCTGAAATCCTCTTTATTGATTTCAATGAGGGCTTTCTCATTTATGTCCCTAATGCTCCTTGTGACTGGATCATAATTATGTGCAATTTGAGTCAATAGATTCATATCCATGAATACTCCTAGAACTACCAATTTTCCAACATCTAACTCCCAAATGCTATTCTGCGGGGCTGGAGAATTTCTCATTCCGAATCCAACTTTGAATAACCCCAACCCAGACAACCTAGCCTATGGATCTCTCAACCAATTACCCTTATCATATAACCCTTCTCCTATTTTCAAATGAGGAGCTCTTGGCACTGATTCTTTCACCTTCGACGCCTGATTAGTCAATAATGTCACCTGCTCAAGAAAATCATCACAAATGGCCCTCTCCTGATAATTAACTTTCCTGGAAAATTATCTCTTAGGTGCCATTTTTTGATATGCAAGCAATTAAAATACTACCCCCAACTGGTTCTGTGACAAATCAAGACCTTAATTAAAACACACCACAAAGAAATTGCCACACAAGAGTACAAGAAAACCTATTTTTAGCTCGAAGGACTCCGCTCTACAACTAAATTGACTTGCTTTGTATTTTAAGAAAATAGCTCTGTATCTGCTCCTCTGCAACAATTAATTAAAATGATACCTTCATCCAGTTGATAGGAGATCATGTATGGTACCCAGGCTCTTAACTATGACATTGATACCACATGCTTTGGTCATCCCTTCAAAATTGAATTCCTGAGAGAATTCAAATTTTTTGCTCCAACGGATCACAACATTCCTACACATTCTTTCCTTTCGCTCTTTCACTGTTTCACAAAGCATAACCTTCGAGCAATTTCATTAAACGAAATCATGCCAACTATTCAATCAAAAGAAACTTAACCGGCCTTTACACCGACTTAACAGCCTTTCCTTCGTGTTGGGCCCTACCTCCTTTAAGGGATACCTTTATGCTTTCTTTACTTATGCCACCTTTTCATTGGTTACTGACTACCACATGGCACTCAACCATTGGCTTTAGAAAACCATTCAAGCCTAGTTCAATGTCAGCCACGTGTCTCTCCCTTATAACCGTTGGCTACACCTTGGTGGGCTCTCAACTTCTTCTAAAACCACGTGTCCATGGACATGTCACCATCTATCATGACACCTAGATACCTTCTCTTCTTTTTGCTATTTCATGAAGCATATCCTTCGGTTGGTTCACAATCGTGAAATAACGTGAGCCCTTGGATCAAAACGGAGTTGATCCTCTTTTAACCTCATGCTCTATCTTTGGGGCCAAAAATCCTTTTCGCCATTTTGTAGGGCATAAAACATGAGCACTTTACCATTGTGAACTTACGCAGTCCGTTAGATTATATTTGACTTGATTGATGCTTAACAACTTACTGAATTCGACAGGTGTGGGCCCTCTGACTCAACTTCAAACACTTGGCATCTAGTCACTTTCAAACTGACATGTCAGTCTTTCATTTGTTGAGAGAAAACACTGGGTTCCACCTCATCCTTGCCACCTGTATCTGCCAGGTCACTTTTTATCTCGCGGCAAGACTCACCTCTGGGACCCACCTTTTAACCCTTAGACCTACCTTGTTGACTATTGTGGCCTCTGCCACGTGCCATCATCTTACTTGCCCTTTCTACCAGCTGGACCGTCTGCTTGGAGTGCCACGTCATTTTTCTATTTTGTGAAAGCTAACTGTCAAGCATTTTCATCTTGCGAAGCTGCGTGAACCGTTAGATCAAAAGAAACTTAATCACCTGTTATGCTCTTACAAAAGACTCCCTTTTCGCATACCGAAAAACCTTTTCGCTGTTTCGCAGGGCGTAACCTTCGATCATATATCAACCATGAAGCAATGTGAATCATCAGATCAGATTGGACTTGATCACCTTTTAGTCGTTTAGAAAGTCTTCACTGCAGGGTCCCACCAGACACTTTCACCATTTCGCGAAAGTTATTTCACTTGCAAGTTCAAGCTACGAAATAATGCCAGCCATTGGATCTTGAACAAGATGAAGCCATTTTAAACCAGACAAAATGAGCCATTTAGAACGCATTTCCCTTTCGCCATTTCGTGAGTTTTAAACCACGCACAACTTCGCCTAACAAAATAGCGAAAACCATAGATCCGCCTGAGAGCTGCACACAACTTATTGGGCCCGACAACATTAGGAAGAAAAGACATAAGGCATAAAATTTTACGATTAATTCAACAACCGCCTAGGGAAATGACAATGGGGGACACCTCCTACGACCCAAAGACCCATTACTTAAGTGGATAAAGTAACAAAGGAATAGAAACTAGAGGGTTTTCTGATAAAACATTGAATGATTTAAAATTAAAACCCTAAACCCCTAGGACCTAACACAGAGCTGAAGCAATTGATAGTGTGTCTAATTCAAAATTTCAAAAACTTAGCCGATTATGGGAAAGGAAAACCCATTTTTTAAATAGTGATAACAGCGGCTCTGACTGGGGATGGTTGATTGCAAGGTCAACACAAGAAAACTCAGAAACTCAGAAGAAACAGACCAAAACATAGACCCAAACAAAACAACAGGAAAGAAACAAAATATATACAAACAAAGGACCTACTGTGCATGGACATCAAGAGAAATAATGTTTCAGGAATTGTCCATGCACTGGAAATTCCTGTATTTCATCATTCATATTCTTCACAAAATATGAATCCTTACCATTTAAGTCACAGACCACAAATGGGCCAATCCATAATGATTCAAATTTTTTATGCTTTCCCTTGTGCTATCCTTTTGCATTCCATTGAAGAACAATGTCATCAATTTTAAACTTCCTTAATGATGTCCTTTTATCAAAAAGGTATTTGGACTACAGTTGGATCTTCTGATTTCTTTTATGAGCTAAAGCTCTAAGCTCTTCCACCTCCACAATTTGGATCATTCTATTTTCCATAGGTTCAGATAGCTCCATGTCCTCATCTTGCAAGAACTTGTAAACTGGAAGAAGATTATTCACTAGCAATCTGACTTGAGTACCATAAACCAGTTCAAAAGGTGACATTCCAATGGCCTTCTTGACTGTTATTCTATCTGCGCACAAAGCTAACCTCAATTTTTTATCCCAAGATCTCTTATTTTCTTCTAGGATTTTCTTGATGATGTTCAAAAGGCTTTTATTGTTGGATTCTGCTTGTCCATTCCCCTTACGGTGATAAGGTGAAGAGTAAGACATGAGTATTCCATGACTGGTGCAAAATCCTACAAACTCTTCCGACCTAAAACTCATGGCATTGTCCATTACCAATTTAGCAGGTATTCCAAACCTAGTTATTACATTATCCATCATGAAATCAATGACAACCTTACTTGTAGCTCTTCTTGTAGGAATAGCTTCTATCCATTTAGTAAAATAGTCAGTGGCTACTATGATCCATCTATGACCTCTTCCTGACCTCTCAACAATCTCTCCAATAAAATCAATGCCCCACTAGACAAAAGGGGCTTCCACTATGACTGGATTTAAGGGTAAGGCTCCTTCATACTTCAGCTTGGATGAAAACTTCTGACATGGGTCACATTTCTGGACATATGCATGAGCATCTTTGAATAAGGTAGGCCAAAAGTATCTAGCCTAGATTATCTTACTAGCAGTTGTCTTAGCAGAATAATGACCCCCACATACTCCATCATGCATTTTAGTCAATGCTCATTTAGCCTGGAATTCATCCAAACACATTAGTAATTCTCCATCTCTTTTTCTCCAGAACAGATCACCTTGAATGAGCACATATTTTTGTGACTTGAGTTTCAGAGTTCTTTTCTGATTATGTGTCATTCCTTCTAAGAATGCAGCATCTCTTAGGAATCGGACTATCTCTGAGTACCAAGTTTGCCTTTCAATGCTAGTGACTGAAGTATCTCTAACTTCAACATTATGTATTTCAACATCCATAAGATTAGACTCAGTCATGAGCTTAGCCAAACCTAAACCTCTCACCAATTTGGTGATCTTTATCTCCAAGTCAAATTCTTGAATTCTATTAATCCATCTACATCTTTTCCCTGTAACCTCAGACTGGGACAAAATATCCTTAACTGCAGCATGTGGGACATAGGCAATGATATTTGCATTTACCAGATATGGCCTAAAAGCCTTGATAGCTTTAACCAAAGCATAAGCTTGTTTCTCCATGGTCTCATATTTTAATTCTGCTGCTTGCAAAGACTTGTCGTAGAAAGCTATGGGATGTTCATATCCCTCATTATCCTTTTGTAACAATATTGCAGCTACTGTATGATATGAAGCAAAAGAAAATAGAGAAAAGGGCTTACTGTAATCAGGAGATTTTAACATTGGTGCTTCCTGAATGGCCCTTTTAATTTCAGCAAAAGCCTCTAAGGCTTCTTGATCCCAACAAAATTTGGTATCCTTCTTGAGCAACTTGACAATAGGCTTCACTATTTCTACAAAGTTTGCAATGAATCTCCTAACAAAATTTACTTTTCCTAGAAAGGATTGAATACCTTTTACATTCTTAGGTTCAGACACCTTGTTTATTGCTTCAATTCTTTTAGGGTCTATCCTTACCCCTTCCTTGGAAATAATGTGTCCCAATAGTTTTCCTTCAGTGACCCCAAAATGATATTTCTTGGGATTTAATGACACACCAAATTCCAAGGCTTTATTGAACACCTTTTCCAAATGTCCACAATGATCATTAGCCCTCTTAGAAAAATAGGTTAGATCATCTCAATAAACCACCATGATGATATTAATGAATTCTTTGAAGGCTACATCCATAGCTCTCTGAAATGTAGCTCCAACATTTTTCAATCCGAATGGCATTCTGACATAGACATATGTTCCCCATGGAGTAGTGAAGACAGTTTTAAACTGTTCAGATTCCTTCACTAACACTTGATTGTATCCTGACAAACCATCCATCATGGATAAAAGATCACAACCTATCACTCTCTGCAGCATGGCTTCCATGTTTGGGGAAGAGTAGTTATCTTTCAAAGAAGCCACATTCAAATTTCTAAAATCTACACACAATCTAATGTCCCCATTTTTCTTTCTTACTGGGACCAAATTGGAGAGCCATGAATAATGTCTTATAGGTTTGATAATCCCCCCTTCTCTTAATTTAGTCAACTCTTGCTGCATCTTAGTTTCTAACATGGGATTAATGGGTCTCTGTTTCTGTCTAAAAGGCTTAGCATCTAGAAGTAAAGGAACTTCATGCTGAAAAAGATCTTGTCTATACGCCTTTAGGTCTTCATAAGACCAAGCAAAAACATGTTTATATTTCCTCAATAAATTAATAAGGTTAGTCCTGACATGAGGGGGTAATTTCTTCCCGATGTATACTAACTTAGGGGATGATTCAGTCCCCAGGTTTACCTCCTCTAATTCTTCCAACTTGGTGGTAGACTGCTGATGTAAGTGACTGTCATTGTAACTGAACATGCTTTCCTACTCTACCAGCCCTTTAGGTATTTCATTGGTTTCCAACTGGACCAAATCATTTCCAAACACTATTTCCCTATTATCAACCACCTCCACTAGTGCATTGCAATCAATGTTCTATCCATCATAATCATCAACACATTGGATGAACCTAAGAATGTCTTCATCATCAGCAAAAACTTGCCAATTGTACACATTATCAAGAATAGCAGGCCTAGATTTTATTTCCACAGTGGAAATACCAGTTAGTGTTGCATCATTATTTTTCAAGGCAACATTAGCTAGGAAATCTGCCATAATATTCTTTGATTGTGCTATCCAATTAATAGAAAATGCACCAAAATGCTCAATAACATCCCAAACTGCATGTTTATATCTCTTTAATCTATCATTCTCGGATGCATATTTGGATCTTACCTGAGAAACAACCAATTCTGAATCCCCTAGCACTGTCAACAGCTGGATTCCATGCCTTTTTGCAACTTCAAGCCCCAACAATAAGGCTTCATACTCTACAGTATTATTTGTGCACTGGAAAGCCAATAAGAAAGAATACTTAAAGGTTATACCTAATGGGGATACAAAAAGAACCCCTGCTCTAGATCCTTCTTTGGAGCAAGCTCCATCAAAATACATCTGCCATAATCCATACTGTTGTGCTTCTAATTCGACCACAATGGGGTCAGTATTCTTCAATTGGGGTAAAATTGGTTGAAGTCTAAAGTTATCAAGATCTACATCAATCATACAATTGAGCATATTAGGGTCTACATTTTCAATTACCCTAGGAGCATGTGGCTCTCTATACAATTTGACCTGATTTCCATTGATTGGAATGGTGGCATAGGATAAATCCAGTTGAACATTTCCTCCTACTGCTGCTGCCCACTGCCTGGACAGTAACATACCATAATGGGGCTTGGTATCAGTAACAATAACATCCATTTTATAAGTTACCTCAGGGAATGCTGCTATTTTTACCTCAACATCTTTCATTGTACCTATCACAAGTACTTCCCTGTTATCCATAGCATAGCATTTTCCATATATAGTGGTTACTGACAGTCCCAATTCTTTCATAACATCATAGGGCATTACATTAGCAGCAGCCCTTGAATATATCATGCAATTTTTTATCAACCGGTTGTTTACTAACAAGGTAACATAGAAAGGATCTACCTATGAAGGATCTTAAGTGATAGTGGTTCCAACATAAACCTTTGGGGTTTGGAACTCTCGATCCTTTCCAATTCTAGCTGAACCGGTGGGTAAGACTGTGTCACTATCAGATATACTAGAAAATAAAGACAAAGCTGCATCCCTATGTTCTTTAATCTTCAGTAATTCTACTAGTGGGACACTGACCTTCATTTGTGTAAGAGCTTGAGCCATGTCAAATGCAGAACTATTACTTATTTCAGTACTAGCTCTAACTCTTTCTACCTTGAATTGACTTGCCTTTTTCACTGTGGCAGCTCCTTGTATATCACTAGTGTTTTTGTCATCTATACTCTTGAGTACATCTTTAACTTGTTCCCCTTTTCCTTGACCAATTTTAGGAACAATAGTAGCACTACTTGCTGCCCCCTTTTGAGTGACCTCTTTTATGAACATGGAACCAAGTTCACCCTGATTGGTGTCTTTCTTGGTGCTTCTCATAGTTGTGTTTTGCTTTGGCAATGGCAGCTTTAGTGAGATTTTTAACTTCTTTCTCACTAGGCCTTCTAAGATGAACTTCTTCATCCTCAATTGTTACCACATTCAATGTAGGATGCCAATCTAAGGTTAGTTGTCCTTGAACAAACCTTTCATTATCTAGCACATCATTGTATTCACTTTGTATAGACTTCTCATCACTTTCTATGATGGTTTCAAACATATTGATGTCAGGCTCAGCTTCTTGTCTCATAGATTTTTCAAGAGCCTGAGCCACTGCACACTGATGAGGAGAATGTGGTCCATCACAAGCAATACACCAGGGAGTATTTTCTATATTATGGATAGTTTTCCCTTTCAAGGGATCTGGAGTGTCCTAATTTTGGGTAATTTTAGGCTTCTCATTTTGGGGTTTGCCATCTTTCCAGTTGGTATTATAAGGCATGTCATGCAATCTAGGGGGGTCTATCTTGCCAGTTATAATGAGGTTTGTCATTTTTGTTTACCTTGGGAGTCAGATCCTTTATTGCAATAACCAACTTCTCTATCTTATCTTCCTCCTTAGCAACTTTATTAGGTTGTTATTTTGTTTCTTGCCATAACCTACCATTTGTTCTTCTTCCCAACTTCCCAGATGCTTTTCTATTACTTTCTACATTAATGGCAATTCTAAAATCATCTCTCAAGTCATGTGGATTCTTATCTCTCAGGATATAGGCCATCTTAGAATCAAATGCATTGTAGTAGGTATTTAAACACATGTTATCATCTAATCTCATCACCTGATACAATCTATGCATGGCCTTTTGGAATCTGGCATTGAAGTCAGTGATCATTTCATTATTAGACTTTCTGATGTTATTGAATTCATCAAGCATGAAGCTCACATTAGTCTTATCACTATATTGCTCTTGAAAACAATTTTTAAAATCCTCCCATGACCCTATGCTATTAACTGGAAGACCTCTGTACCAATCTCTTGTATCATCAACTAGGGATTGGACAAATAGTTTCATGATAACATCTTCATCCACTATCTCATAATCATTTATTAGGTCCCCAAAATATTTTAGATGTTCCTCAGCACTAATTGCATTGTTCCCAGCAAATTTATGGAGTTTGTCTCTTAACTCAATAGGAACATGATTGGGATATCCTGGGATCCCATCAAAGAACAATTGTCTATATTGTTCTAAATTGATTGGTCTCCTTTGAAAAGGGGTAATAGCATTATTGTTTCCCATGGTCATTTTAACTTTTGGAATTGGAGACTGAGATACTTGGGTGTACTGACTATTCACAAGGATTTGACTCACTGAGGCTATATTAGTAGGCACTGTAGGTTGAATCTTAATCGGGGCAAGGGAAATTTGTTGAGGATCAGGCTTACTAAGGTCTTCTGATGGAAACGTGATAGGGGGAGCCTTTAAGTAACTAATTTTTCTTTTTACTTCTTGATTTGCTACTTCCAATTCAGCTTTCTCTAGTTCCATTTGGAGATCCTCTTTTTCTTTCCTCATTCTTTCCATTTCTCTCTCATGTGCTAACAACCTATAAGAAATCTCCTCTGCAGTTTTAGATTCAATTCCATCATCCACCCATTTCTATTTTCCTTTATCCACATTAGTCCTAGGAAGCTGAGAATCACTAAATACTTCCCTGTTTGGTTGGACTACTGACCTATATGCTTGCTTGGCTTTGGGGATCATAATTTCTTTGATCACAGGGCCCTCTTCATCACTCTTTTCTTTTTCCTTAGCTAGCACTTCAAGATCAACTATTTGTCTAAGAAGCCTATCTCTCTCCATTAATTTAGCTTTGACTTCCTTCTCCTTATTTGCTTCCTTTTGGGTTCTTAGGGCAATTAAATGGTGAACTATCCTATTCAAATCTTCTATCTCTTGGGACACTTTATCTTCATCAGGGAAAACCTCCTTAGAGTAAGATAAATTGACTTGATCTATGTCAATCAAACTAATGTTTCCATCTATTGTTCTAGGCACAGAGTATCTAATTGCATTTGAACTGGCCCTATCTTTTGCAGAGACACTAACATGGGACAAATCTTGATTTAAAACATGTGCATTATCAATATTTCCAAACAATCCAGAATGGAAGCCTAATATTTCTTGTTCAAAATCTCTGGAAGAAGAATTAGATTTTGCATAAATAGGTTGATCAGACATCTTACCAGCATTACTAGTCTTTTGTACCCAAGCAGCATTTGATGGCTCGTGTAACACTAATCACTTCTGGCCTCTTCGTGACTGCTCTGGCAAACCCTCTTGCAAAGTTTCACAAGGATGCTTCTTCATGAATGATTTTTTTTTTTCCTCCTTGCATTATGCTTGTTCTCCTTTTCGAATGATTTATAGTTCACAAGGACTGGTTCCAAAATAACAAAGTCGCCATGCACAAGAATATGGGAATTATGAAAACAAGCTTAGAATGAAAGACTGCAATTCCACAACACAATGATTTTCTTTACAAATTCAAGCAAAAAGTCTGCTTCTTGATTCTTAATGTGACCTATCCCATCCAGGTCAGCACAATATGAATTAAATCTTTTTTAACCAGAAACTTTTAACAATTCGTTTACTCCCCAGCAGAGTCGCCACTTTTGTTGTCTTCAAAATCTAATTCACTTCAACATCCTTATAATAAAATGATTAAACTCTATGCAGAAGAGATATTAAAGGGAAGGAAACTCTTAGGACAACATATGACAAGGTTTGATTTAACCTTCTACACTTCGGACATACTCAGAGTCTAGGCGGGTATACCTTTGTGAACTAAATTCACACTTTCAAAAGATAAATCCACATCAAACCAGTCCAGAAAACCAATGGATCTAATCACCTTGAAACTAAATGAAACAAAGGAATGAAAATTATACTCATATTTAGTATTTTGACATACAAAACATGTAATAGACAACCTTGATCTATACCAGTGCCTTATCCAAGGTCACAGAGTCATCTAAATTCAAACAATACTCCCCAAACAAAATATCTTTACACATCTCATTGGTTCGGCTTCTGTTGATCCCTTTATATGCCTGACACATATAATAATTTATGCATACCAAAGTAAACTATGCTCATCAAGATTCAAAAATATCTCACAAGAAATTTACTAGTAGAAGTGATCCCCGCATATTTAATTTCCCTCCCAAAGAGAAAAGCTAGCAAACACATCTACTGAAAGTTGCCTTACAACCCCTATTCAAACGAAATAACCTTGGATTATTCAGAATGAAATAGTAAACAATTGCAAACACATTTGAAGATGACACAAAGTTTTTACTCAAAACCGATGGTCTGTATATTGATATTATCTTCAAGAAAATATTACAAAAACTTTCGAATATTTTCCATTAAACTTAGAAAAGCTCAGATAAATTTCTGCAACGTTTTCTTACAATTCTTTTATGATCATCTTTCTATTTGTCCTCGTATCCATTTATAACAATATGGATGCACATAGCTTTAGACTTTCCTAGGAGAGTTTGTTACAATCATTTCTTTTCTAGAAGAAGCTACAAAGCCTTTTACAAAAATAGTTACAAGTCCTTTTCAACTTCTGCAACTTCTTCTACTTGTTGTCCGGTTGCAACCTCTTCTAACTGTTTAGTAGTGCCCTCTAACTACTCTACATCCTGGATGGCATATTTTCTTATCCACTCATTGTACACATCATCAGTTGGCCACGCGAAGTTAATCACTTTTGCCTTTGCCTTTGTTAACCTCTTCCAGGAATTTCTCATCTTGTTGACTTCTGAATTCAGAAAACCATAATGAGATTTGATTTTCTCTATCTCCTGAATTGTTACAACAAAAAAGGAAGCATAATCTAAATCAACAATTCCTTTTATTCTGGCTGATAGTTTGGCCTCTAATTCCTTAAGCCACACTTGTTTGTCCTTCAGTTGATCTGGGCTGACAAAAACTCCGAGGAGCAATACAAAAACCTGATCAGCATACTCCTTTTTGTAAAAGTTAATTTTCCTGTCAGGATTATCCACCCCTTCTGCCAATTTTACTAAATCCTTGGTGGTGTCACAAGTGGATTTAATGATAGGATCAGCCTTTTCTTCATCATAAGATACAGAAATAAGCTCCAAGTTATGCTCTCTAGGCTTCCACTTGCAAAAATAGGTGTCAAAATGGCCTTATGTCCATTAAGCTCATTCCACATATCCAAAATCTTGCTTATGTTGTTATATAATAGTGAGGCATTCATTGTATATGCAAAACTTGAAATGGTAACCCTCACTCTTTCCTCATACTTCTTTGCATACAAGGCCTGAGCCTATTTTAAATTTTCTAACTCTTGAGGAGTAATCTCAACCATTTGGGAGCTAGAAGGTGCTAGAGATGGTGGGAACTCAATGATGGGGCTGCTAGGTGGAGGTCTTGCAGGAGAAGAGGAGATCATCAGTGTTGAAGACTCACCTTGATGGTACTGTCCTGTCAACTAGCTTTACAAATTAGCAATGATGCTATCCTTACCTCTTACCTCCTCCTTAGCACTATTATAAGCCTTCAAAATTGTTTCTAACTTGACTTGGAGGTCTTTTTTTTCCTTAGCCTCCCTTTTTGCTACTACAAAACTAAATTTTGCAGTCTCTAGCACAGTGCTAGCAGCTTCTACCAACCCTGTGTTCTGCACTCTCTTCACTATCATTCCACCAAGGTAGCTTGACCTTGGGGTGTCCTTACTTCTCTTATTATCATCTCTCTTGAGAGACCACATGACAAGTGCAGCATTATCCTTGCTGAAAATAATTCCTTCCATGGGCTTGGTTTCTTTTCTCACTGCCTCTAGTCCTAGCGTATCTGCTATGTCCCACTCAGGGAGAATGAGCACTCCAGCTTGTGCCACCATATCTCTTCCTTGCTTAGGAGTGATGGTCTTAAACACATCCATCATTTCTTTCTTTATTTCCTCCTCCACTAGAGCTGGATCTTTGTGAGGCTACTCACCTTTTCTCTTCTCACATCTTGCATTGTATTTGTCTATATTTTGCTTCCATACGAACTGCACAAATGCTCCTGATATGACAAAATTGTTGTCAGCCAAGAAGTCATCACTAGCCTATTTGATCTGACGATCCCACTCCTGGCCCTTAAATTCATTGGTAGTGATGTTCATTTCAGTAGCAAGGGGCTCTTCTGGCATTCCCTCTTCTACTTCATCATAAGTGTAGGCTATTTCTCCTAGACTGCCTAACTATATCAGTTGTTTAGCTGTTGCCTGTTCATCTCCTATGTGAATAGGGGATTGGCATGGAGAGTTCAAGGGTGTATTAGATTATAATTCTTTTCCTACTCTCTTCTTCTTTGGGCTCTCTTGGATGTCAATGACATCTTGTATCTTCCTCTTTCCTTAGGAGGTAGAGGGCTCCCCTGTTGTAGGCATCAACACACTATAATTAGATTTCTTGTGCAATGTATAGTCACCAGGAGGGATTGCTCTGGTGGAGGCAGACCTACTTAGAACCATTCTTGCCTTTTCAGGGTTGCTTTTAATCATAGCCTCCCTCTTTTCTTTCAAAGTCTATATTACATCCTCAAAGCAAACAATTAGGAACTTTATTTTCTCCTCAAAAGGGAAAAATCTAGACAATGGGTCATAGCTGGCATCAAACTGATGTAAAAAATCTAAGGCTTTTTTATAAGCCACCCATTCTTCCTTCCTCAGCTCCTAATCATCTAGATCAAACTCATTTCTAATGAGGTCTTCAGGAAACTGAAATTGATGGGGTCTACCTCTGCACACTGCTCTCTTTCTAAACATGCCATTGAAGAAGTCTTCTGGATTGGCACACCTGGATATTGCAGTTGACAAATGATAAGGTTTGAGAAAATCTTCAAAACAATTCCAACCTCCCTTGGTTATTATAAATTGCTGGGCTATGGTAACCGTAGGGAAAATAGTCCCTTTACCCCTGCCTGTCAGCTCTGCCCCTTGTACACTACCAATTTCTCTGAGGACTTCGGCAATTCCCACTTTGAGAGGGACTTGATAGGGGAATAAGAATGGAGTGCCTCTGAAACCGAAAACTCTAAATACTGTGGATACAGGGTATAGGTAAATATCACCCCAATTATGAACAATCTTTATACTTTCTGCAAATTCTTTTGGTCTAACAAATTCCAAAAGAACCTTGGGGATTCTTGGGTTTTTTGAGCAGAGGAGAGTCATAATCTTTGATGCAAAATATTTATCAAATTTTAAAAAACTGGCATCATCTCTATCCCATGATAGCACAGTGCTCCATAGTTGCACCGACATCTTTTCTCCATCCTTCTCTTTTATAAGGTCCATCCCACTTGCAAAATAATCACCACCTTTGAAAAAAAACAAATGCATGAGGAGTGAATACCATCCAAAAGGCCTCTCCACCTTCCCACTCTTTATTCCTATAAATCCTCCATGAATAGCATCAGTAATTAAAGAAGCATAATCAAAGGTTACTGCAAGAGAAGGATTCAAAATCTGAGCAATCATTAGCAAGTAGTGATTCGGCATATTTGCCTCAGCATCCTCTCCTAAAATCTGGCAAAGTGACTAATACATTCCCTTAGCCCTAATGGTGAACAGATTCAATGAGAAGGGCTCTTCAGTATTGGGTCCTACAACTATCAACCCACCTATCTTAACAAAAAATTCCTTAAGAGGCCCATTTCTAAGGTGGTTCATCTGTTTATTTTATACTTGAGCTAATGATTTGAAGTTAATGGGTTCTAGAAAATTGGTAAACTCATTGAGCCCAAAAGCACTTCTAAATTCCTCATTATTGATTTCAATGAGGGCTTTCTCATTTATGTCCCTAATGCTCCTTGTGATTGGATCATAATTATGTGCAATTTGAGTCAATAGATCCATATCCATGAATACTCCTGGAACTACTGATTTTCCAACATCTAACTCCCAAATGCTATTCTGCGGGGCTGGAGAATTTCTCATTCTAAATCCAACTTTGAATAACCCCAACCCAGACAACCCAACCTGTGGCTCTTTCAACCAATTACCCTTATCATATAACCCTTCTCCTATTTTCAAACGAGGACCTCTTGGCACTAATTCTTTCACTTTCGATGCCTGATTAGTCGACAACGTCAACTGCTCAAGAAAATCATCACAAATGGCCCTCTCCTGATAATTAACTTTCCCAAAAAATTCTCTCTTAGGTGCCATTTTAAGATATGCAAGCAATTAAAATGCTACCCCCAACTGAAACTGTGACAAATCAAGACCTTAATTAAAACACACCACAAAGAAATTGCCACACAAGAGTACAAGAAAACTTGTTTTTAGCTCAAAGGAATCCACTCTACAACTGAATTGACTTGCTCTGTATTTGAAGAAAATAGCTCTGTATCTGCTCCTCTACAACAATTCTTTAAAATGATACCTTCATCCGGTTGATAGGAGATCATATATGGTACCCAGGATCTTAACTACGACATTGATACCACATGCTTCGGCCATCCCTTTAGAATTGAATTCCTGAGACAATTCAAAATTTTTGCTCCAATGGATCACAACATTCCTGTACATTCTTTCCTTTCACTCTTTCGCTATTTTGCAAAGCATAACCTTCGGGCAATTTTGTTAAATGAAATCACGCCAACCGTCCGATCAAAAGAAACTTAATCGGCCTTTACACTGTCTTAACAACCTTGCCTTTGCGTTGGGCCCTACCTCCTTTTCACCATTTCATAGGCTTTATCCTTCAAGAATTTCTCCTTCATGAAGCCACGCTAGATGTTAGATGGGACTCTAACTGCTCGGCGTTTAACTCTTACCGAAACCATCGACTTCTCCATTAACCATGCCTTTACCTTGACTACTAGTGGTCTTTCTCTATTTCGCGAAGCTTAAATAGTTTTCAATTTCGGGCCATGAAACAATGTGAACCATTGGATTAGATCAAAGATGACCATCCTTTAAGGGAGACCTTTATGCTTTCTTTACTTACGCCACCTTTTCATTGGTTACTGACTACCACGTGGCACTCAACCATTGGCTTTAGAAAACCGTTCAAGCCTAGCTCAACGTCAGCCACGTGTCTCTCCCTTATAACCATCGGCTACACCTTGGTGGGCTCTCAACTTCTTCTAAAACCACGTGTCCATGGACATGTCACCATCTATCATGACACCTAGATACCTTCTCTTCTTTTTTCTATTTCGTGAAGCATATCCTTCGGTTGGTTCACAATCATGAAACAACGTGAGCCCTTGGATCAAAATGGAGTTGATCCTCTTTTAACCTCATGCTTTATCTGTCTTTGGGGCCGAAAATCCTTTTCGCCATTTTGTAGGGCATAAAACATGAGCACTTTACCATTGTGAACTTACGCGGGCCATTAGATTATATTTGACTTGATCGATGCTTAACAACTTACTGAATTCGATAGGTGTGGGCCCTCTGACTCAACTTCAAACACTTGGCATCTAGTCACTTTCAAACTGACATGTCAGTCTTTCATTTGTTGAGAGAAAACACTGGGTTCCACCTCATCCTTGCCACCTGTATCTGCCAAGTCACTTTTTATCCCGCAGCATGACTCACCTCTGGGACCCACCTTTTAACCCTTAGACCCGCCTTGCTGACTATTATGGTCTCTGCCACATGCCATCATCTTACTCGCCCTTTCTACCAGCTGGACCGTCTGCTTGGAGTGCCACGTCATTTTTCTACTTTGTGAAAGCTAACTGTCGAGCATTTTCATCCTACAAAGCTGTGCGAACCGTCAGATCAAAAGAAACTTAATCACCTGTTATGCTCTTACAAAAGACTCCCTTTCACAGATTGAAAAACCTTTTCGTTCTTTCGCAGGGCATAACCTTCGAGCATCTATCAGCCACAAAATAGCACGAACTGTCAAATTAGATTGGACTTGATCACCTTTTAGTCGTTTAGAAAGTCTTCATTGCAGGGTCCCACCAGATGCTTTTGCCATTTTGCGAAAGGTATTTCACTTGCAAGTTCAAGCTACGAAAGAATGCCATCCATTGGATCTTGAACAAGATGAAGCCATTTTAAATTGGACAAAATCCACCATTTAGAACTCATTTCCCTTTCACCATTTTGTGAGTTTTAAACCACGTGCAACTTCACCTAATAAAATAGCGAAAACCATAGATCTGCCTGAGAGCTGTGCACAACTTACTGGGCCCGACAACATTAGGAAGAAAAGACATAAGGCATAAAATTTTACGATTAATTCAACAACCGCCTAGGCAAATGACAAGGGGGGACAACTCCTACGACCCCAAGACCCATTACTTAAGTGGATAAAGTAACAAAGGAATAGAAACCAGAGGGTTTTCTGACAAAACATTGAACGATTTAAAATTAAAACCCTAAACCCCTAGGACCTAACACAGAGCTGAAGCAATTGATAGTGTGTCTAATTCAAAATTTCAAAAACTTAGCCGATTATGGGAAAGGAAAACCCATTTTTTAAATAGTGATAACAGGTTCTCCTAAATTTTCACTTTTAACTCCTTTTAATTATACATCATGGAAGATAAAGGCATGGAGTAAACTAATGAAAAAGAACTCATTCATTATGTAAATGGAACTATTACAACACCACCTGATCCTTAGGCTAATCCTAATGCTCAAATTGAATGGCTCACTAAGAATGATATGGCACTTGGAACTCTTAGAAAGTATGTATCAGATGACCTCATTTTTCACATTGATAAGTGTACTACAATTAAAGAGACTTGGGATATTTATGAGAAATTGTATGGTCAAGTTAATGAGATTAAGGACTACAAGCTTGATAGTGAACTCACAACTTTGGATCCCAAGGATTTTGATACAATCCAAGATTATGTCACAAAAGCAAATGAGCTAAGAGAAAAGCTAAGGATTGTGGAATTGACAAAAAGGGTGCTCAATTGGTTTATAACTTGTTGGACAAGCTTCCTTCAAAGTATGTAGCCTTTGTATCTAGATTTCACACCCATAGGTTAGCCCAAGGTTCCTCATACACTTCTCCCTCTTTTGATGAATTCACAAAGATGTTGATACTTGAGCAATATAAGTTGAATAAGATGGGGATTCTCAAATCTTCAAAGTCACAAGCATTGGTTACTAATAAAGGTAATCAAAGAAATCAAGGAAAAGGAAAGAACCAAAAGCAACCAAAGTCTAAACCACAACAAGATGGAGCACAATCCTCCTCTCCACAACAAGGTGATTCTACATCCTCACCCAAGAGGAAATCATATAAGGACAATCTTTTTTGTGCATATTGTAAGAAGTCAGGACATGATGAACAACATTGTTACATGAAGGATATTGATGAGTTGAAGCATCTTCTTGAGAAGAACAAAATCAACTTACCTTCTAGAATGTCTACTTCAGCTTCCAAAGAAAAGGATAAAGGAAAGGATCACTCTTTTAGGATGGATAAAGGAAAGGGATAATCTCTTTGTGCTACTAAAAGTCATGATTCAGGGAGATGGCTTCTAGATTCAGGGGCTTCTCGTCATATGGCATCTTTGTAGTCTATGTTCTGTTCATTTCAGCCTTGCCACATGCCACAGATTTTGATGGGCAATCATACATACATAGATGTGATTGGGATAGGATCTATTTCCAATGGGGATAACTCCTTCAATGATGTGTTGTGTGTACCCCACTTGACAAATAATCTTCTTTCCATCTATCAAATCACACATGGGGCAACTAGGAAAACTGTGAAGTTCACACCTGATTTAATTATCATTAGAGACTTGGAGACTAGATCTATCATTGTGACTGGGGTGCTTGATCATGCATCTCAGTTGTACTCCTTTTCACATTTTGGTCCTATTGATGAGGTTGATTCTTCCTATGTTGATGATTCAGATTTTGAGGGCAACTTTGGGTACTTGAATTTGGGGATTCTCACATGTGACCCCATTCTTGAGCCTCACATTTCATCTCCTCCTATTGATATCACATCACCTATTTCACTTGATGATGTAGCTAGTGCAACCATTTTGCCTTCTTCTAATTTAGTGCACAGGATATTCCATGTCTTCCAGCTTCACTTGATTGGGATGACTACTTGACAGACATTGCAGGTTTGTTTGTAGAGTCCTACATTACATATTTGGGAGACATCATTGATGACATTCATCTTCTCTTTGATGAAGATGATCCTTCTTTTATAGTTGTGAGAGAACACTCTAACCTTCTTGTGCATTCTCTACATGATCATTCTTTCAAGGTTGACATGATTGTGGATACTTTTGTACAATAGTTTGAGGAGGTCTCTTTATTCTTAGAGGAGATATTTGTGTCTTTGGCTATTGTTCTACATTCTTCTCCACTAGATCTTGGAGTTCCTTTTTCAGAAATGTGGAGAAGTTCACCACCTTTGGAGGGGGTAACTTTTAGCATTGACATGGGGAAACTTGAGTAGTTTTTAGAGATTTCATTCATCATGAGTTTTTTTCCTACATCTTCCCTTCATGATTTGGGAGACTTCATGGATACACCTTTGGTTTTGTTTCTTCCTTAAGGCAAGGAATGTTGTTTGACATTCATGGAACAGTTTCTTCATACATCATCGATCTTCTATCATTGGTGCTGATTCTACATTGAGGGGGGCCTACTTAGTCTCTCTTCTTCTTCTCTCATATGGGGGGGATTTTTTTCTCACATGGGGTATTGTTCCTCAAATGCTTTTATGAGAGTTCTCTGTATAGTTTTCATCTCTCTTTTGGGGGAGGGTTCTTTCCCATTGGGTTTTTCTCTCTTTCCCCGCTTTATGAGAGGTTTCATTGTAATGTTTTGTGTGCATTTGCATTTGTACATGGGTACCTAACATGGCCTAGTAGCCAAGACCCATCTTGCATTTCCTAGTTGCATTGTAGATGTAGCTGCATTCCCCTAAGTTGCACTTAAGGGGGGGTGTTGGTGTAATTAATTATTCATGTTGGATATTATTACACCCTACTTAAGTTTACTTAGAATAATGCATTTCATAGTAGTTTGGGTATGAGACACTTGGGTGTTTGTGCCACATTGGGATAGTGTGTCTAGTAGAATTTCCACCTTTTGTGGTCTTATCTTGTTGTTACATTCCACATTCGTTGGGTGATCCACCTCATGTGGAATATTATATTGTCTCTCCTACCTACCACACCTATTTCCTACCTACCCTAGTTTCTTATTGATCCACATGTCATGTTTGTGATCTCACATATCCATATAACCTTGCCTATCTAAGCAAGCTCATATACATTGTATGTAATGATTTATGTATTGATTGATTGATTTATGATCCAGTTGATCAATATTTTCTCTTGATAGAATACATTTTATTCCTATTAATATTTTTTCTCTCTATTTTGTACTTTTCATTGAGCTCTTGATCTTGGCAAATTCTCACACATCTATAGAGAGTTGCATTTTGTTACCAGTTGGGTGTTATTTCATACCAATATTTTTTGGTGATTTTTTACATCTTAATGGATCTCCATGTCAGTTTTTAGAGCCCCATGAAATCATTTGACATGTTTTCTAGGTCACATCCATTTGCAATTTGTTCAATTTTACAAATTGAACATTTTAAAATCTACTAAAGTAGCCCTACATCCAGATTGCTATTTCATGGCCTAATGACCTACTATTGGCAACATTTATCAAAAACTTACTTAACACAAATACAATTTTAGATCTGATAATTAATAGTGAAAGCATAAATCAACAGCACAACAATAACACACATAACACCAAGATTTTGATGTGGAAAACCCAGTCAAGGGAAAACCACGGTGGGAACCTACCCTCAATATGATGATACCCTGTTAGAAGTATATGAAATATTACAATGGGGAATGCACATGCATTCAGACACACTGCCTACAACTCACTGCTCAAAAACAACAACAACAAGGGCTACAACCCTAGGGAAGAATCATTGTCTTATCAGATTACATTCGAAAGATCGTGAACTAATAGAATAGAATCTCCTCATACCTAGTTGTAGTTCTGGTTAGGCACATATACTTCTCTTTCATAGTTCTTCACACTTCTTTTCACTTCTTCTCTTCTTCTAAAAGATCAAAATATTATCTGCACACTACACACATTCATGGATACATCTACAACATGATATTACATTAATTTATACATATCATCAACCTATTTTCCAAGGTCGGCTCAACCCACATCATAAATTACAAAATATAACCATACATGCTACAATATTACATGCAAACCAAAACAATATAGGATAATACATAGTATGGACCTAAATCACCAACTCGAGAAGAAACACCTCCAAGAATTACACCATGAACATCTGCAACACGCTACAATCATCATGTTGGCCAAGAACATGAACATCATTGGATCAAGGAAAATCATCAATAACGAGAACAATGATCAATGTAGACCACCAACATGGATAGGACATGATCTAGAAACATCCACATGGATCATGAATCACCACAGAAACAATCGCAACAACACCACATACTAGAATCTTCATCATCATTATACCGAACTTTAAGAACACTTACAAAACTGACTGTCAAATTAAAAGGTATACTTGTGGACCTCCAATCATGAACCATCGAAATTGAAGACACACCAAAACATCACAAACACTGTGACAAATCCACAAAACAAGATATTGCAATGCAGAGCAATCCAGAGCAAAATCCAAAACACTGATCAACACCGAATAACTAAAAAAACCAACCGCAATACCGAATCTCATAAATCAATCAAATCTCCATGTGAACCTCTAAAATTTCAACTGAATCAACTAGAGATACTTATCTCAAAACCCTTTAATCCACAACAACTCATATGCAACACACTGGCCAAGCCAACTTACTTAATCTAGTTACAACACTGGAACACAGAGGAATATGTTGACATCAATGACAATAACACATTCTAGCAAACTTCTCAACAATATCCAACACCTACATGTCAAAGTGAGTGTTCCCCATTAGTCTTTATTATTCATCTACCAATTTTCCAGTTTGCAGCACCCCAACACCTCATCGCTAATTTTTCAAAGTCAAATCCAGATGGACTTTACAAGGGTTGAGAATCAACACTTCTAGAAGTTTTCAGATAAGGCAAGTTTGGGTATAAATATTTTTCACATATGATGGAATTGAATCAAACCCCTTTTCACACATTCTCATGGGATCTAGATGTATCATTTTCTAACCGGTGTCCCTTGAAACGGAAGTTTGGTATTTTTTCAAATCAGTGTTTGGATAGGTTTCCGAAAGGTTTGAAAGGTGGACTTTTAGAAAATGTCTAAGTTTGCAACTTACAGGATTAAAATCTTTTACCACAAGCATCATAATGAGCATTAATTTGGCATTCTGGAATCCTTGTATGACATTCTGCAAGTGCGTGAGTTTCTAGGACTCGGAGAGGTGATTTGATCAATGTTTTAGAGCGATTCTAGAGGCTTCCTATGTTGTTTTGGTCATAATGTAGTGATTTTGAATGTCAAATTAAACAACAATTAGTTTAAGTTTTTGAATCTAAAATATGTCTAGTTGAGGTTTCAGAGAATTTTCAAAGGTTAGTTGTTTAGGAATGATTTTTTTTTAGTCAATCCTACCAAGTACCTGGCTAATGTTGTAGCCCAATGTGATCAATTAATGCTCATCTATAAGTAATGTGTGTTATTTAAATCATTTATATTTAAATAATAAATTTAAATTTATTTGGATCATAGAAGAGGTGATATTATTTAAATCACTCAGTTGGTTTACAAGAGAAATTGTTGGAAAAACATAAGAGGAAAGTTGTCTAAATCATTTTAAGTGATTTGATGAAAGGCCAGGAAAAATACATTGAAATCCTTCTTCATACTGATTTTAACCTTGTGATAATATCTTTATTATAAGTAAAAAATTTGGTGGGACCATTTCAATTATACCCCACAAATTGCAAGTGAAAATTCCAAAAGGGGGTGCGGGAGTGCAGGGAAACCTTTGAGTTGCATGAAAGTCTCAAATGTGTCAACCCTACACATGCGCAAATAAAATTAGGGAAACACAAATTTTGTGTGATTGTGTAGAGAGACTAAGGTATTCAGTGTTTTCTCTATGCCTATGCTAGAATTGAACTTTGAAACGGTGTATGTGTTGGTGTTTCCAAGTGATTTCTTAAGTTTCTCTAAGAATTAGCCTTCTTCCTTTAATAAGAACTTAATACCAATGACCAATTGACAAGGATATCATGACAAGATGGATGATCCTTCTTCTCTTTGGGCTCTACAAGACCCAAGAAGGTTAACCTATAGCAATCCTCTCAGATTTACAATATACTAGACCAATATTGCTTTTAAAATAGATAATTATTGATGAAACAAGGTTAATATGAATAAGAAACTTAGAATTTCCCCTATTCTTCTTACTTCACAAGATATTGTCAATAGAAGATTCAAATCCTGACATAAAAAAGGAAAATGAGATAACAAATGCTTAAAATATATTGTGGTTACTAAACAAACATATCATCAGACCAGTGTGTTATTCATAGGCACAGAGTCACATTTCTGACAAACTGACAAGAGTCACATTTAAATCTTGGAATATAAATGCCTTAAAATATATTCTATTATATTTTCCCCCGAATCATAATTAAATAATTGTATAGCTATTCCTTAGTCGTTGTAATGTACTACCAGAATTTAATTTCTTCCTTAAAGAAAACCTAAGCATCACATCACACATCTATAGAAAACTCATAGAGACAATACCATTTGTCTTTAACAAATGAAAGCATATAATTGGGAAACAATAGATACGAGACAATTCATTAAAATGTTTTCTATTGAATTTCCATATGTGTAACCATTCATATATCAGAAAAAGATAACTGTATATCAAGAAAAATGCTCCTAAATCACTTTCATATCATATTTTTAGAACCCTCTCAAAATGTCCATGGATTCCCTTTTATAAAAACAAGGGAGCAACAAAGCTTCCGATCAATGTCATGCCACATGTCACTATTTCACTTCATCATCAAGGAATAAAGCATAACAATTATCTCGAGGAAGAACCAAGGATGAAGGATACCATAACAAACCATGATTCAGAATGAATCACTACCTTTTACAGTTATGGCCTTTTTGACCAATCATATTAGAAATAAGAGGCAATTAAATCAAACTGCAATGGAATTCATGAAAACAAAAGAAAACCTCCAGCTAGTAGGACTATCTCTCATGACTTACTTCTCTCTACAAAAGAAGCTTTGACAAGAATCCATGATTCTCCACCACCCTATCAGCATCAACTAGAACTTTACCTAGTACCTTGTGGAAAAGTCAATTTCCAAGTTCTATCTTCCATTCTTTTTTCTGTTCTAAGTTCTCCACCCTCTTGTATGAATGAAGGGAGGGGAGTTCCTTGTATTTTGGAAAATATTTTCAAATCTTGTGCAATATATCCATGAAATCTATGGTGATTAATTAGCAATTCTTCAGCCTCTGATAATATGTGATTTAATTCATCTGACATGCTTGTCCACACTTGAGCATATTGACCACCAGACTCAATAAACTCATAAATACATTAGATTAATTGTTGCTTTTGAAACAAATGTCAAATGATAAGTTTTAATTGAATCTCTACTACCTATTGCCTCTGCATAACATAGAATAACTCTTGATATCTTGTCCATGTAACCTCTAAATAGGGCAATATATGTTCAAACCTGCTCTTGACATAGCTTTGGGCCCATATGAACTTATTCATTATGAGATCCTTCTTCAAATACATTACCTCTTGTTACAATTTCAATACTTTCTTCTCAGCCTCTTCTCTTTTATTTTTTTCATATATGAGGCTAGTCTGCAACTTGGAAATAGTGTTTTCATCCTCCAATAATAAAGCTTTTTCCTTTTGAAGATCCTAGTGCTTATTTTAACTCAGTGTTTTCCTAAGTAATATGTGCAATTGTTTCATTAAATTCTTCAACTTTGACCTGAGTAAATAGGGCAGTATTTACATTTAATTTGGATACATCACTAGCAAGGACATCCCTAAGCCTGTAAACCATAAACTATCCCATTATTTCATTCATATCACTGATCAATTTTTGTCTTTCTCCTTCAAGGTACATGCACCATTTGAAAAGAGTTTTATTAGAAGGTTAAACTCTAAACCAAAATAGAGCTTATCATATCCTTCATCAATAAGATTGCAGTCAAATTTTTAATCTCTTCTCAGATTATCAAAAACAATACCGAAAGATAAATCCATCCGAGGGATAATTAAACATCCAGCTTCCTTAAGAAATTGTCTCCCCTTTTCAAGTGTCATTTGATCAAATTATTTATTTCTCTTTGTATAACTTTTGATTACATTCCTCCCATTTCTCATTAAGGATTTCTCTTAGTCCCCTAGCAATCTCTCTTTCTTTCCACTTGTACATAAACAATTTAAATTCTTGAGAATGAATGAATTTATCATCAAATGGAAAATATTATGATGTTTTTCTTCTCACATCTTCTATCAGATAGTTTCTTATTTGAATCATATCATCATTATTCTCATCAGGTGGAATGTAAGGTTACAACCTTACTTCTTGGGTCACTTCCACCTACTCTTGTCATTTGCTTATACCTTCACCCTCTTGAGATAAGTCAACACTTGAAGATAGTGCTAGAGATATTTTGGCTAAAGAAGAAACCTCAACCTGTCCTCCCATTGCTAAGGCTAATGGACTTGGAGATGGGGGTGGAGGAATGGAAAAGTTAGCTAAAATTACAAGGGTATTCTGAATAATCTTCTCCATCCTTACTACTCTGTTGAATTCATCTGGAAAAAGTATTTCATAAGAGGGGTCCTCAAGCCTTTTCCTTCTTTCAATTTTTTGTACTTTGAAATACATTGACCTTCTTGCCTATACCTCTTAATAGGAACTAAAATTCCTCATTAATTCCTCTTTGAGTTCAAATTCATGTTGGGCCCTCCCTAATGTCATTGCAATTTTAGCAGACGTCTAATACCCCGCGGGGTCAAATTCCCTTGCCTTCAATCCTAGTGGAAAATGAAAAGACATAAGTAACTAGATGGCTTGCTCAAAACCTTTATTTGGAATAATTTCAAAATCACCAATTTCTAGACATATGGGCAAGAAGGATCCCTTTTGATGGTCCTAAAAGGAGCTGAGGCTTCATACATTTTCCACATAATCTCTAAAGCAACCAATTTGTTTGGAACTATAAATGGTAAAATATGTGGCATTCCCTTGAATCCATATACCCTAATGTATGTATATTTCTCATCCAAGTACCATATGGCCCAATTATAGTCAATATTTACTTTGATTTCTTGTTCCTTCCCCTTTGGTCTCAAGAGATTCATCACTTGCTTTGACAGTTGACGGACCTCTATGCCACATGTAACATATACTCTTCTAAAAAAATGTTGCTCGAACACAAGAGCTTGTGAATACTAGTATCTACAATCCCATATAGAAGTCCACAACTGGACTGACATTTTAACACCCTTTTGAATAGGCTTTACATTAAGAAAAGGGCTCCATACACCATATTTTTGTCCTTGAAATAATATCATATGCATTAATAATGAATACCATTTGAAAGTGATTTTTAAACCACCCTATTGTATTTTCACCAATGATTCATGTAGTGCATCAGCAACAAATTGGGGGTAATCATAACATTTGTAATCAATCTCACTTTGCACATCACAAGCAAGCAACATAAACTCCTTGGGCATCATAGGATTCCGACTATACCCCAATACTTGACAAATTGCATAATAAGTCAATTCAAAATATCTATAGCACAAATCCACTTTGTATGGGGGTTCCGTGTTTCTAGCAAACTATTGCAAGTTGTTTTTGTATCTTGGTCTATGAATGGGCAACCATTTCCTCTTGAAATGCCCCTTTGTGGTATCATATTCACCTTTTAGGTTTTCCAAATTAATCTTTGTATCACAATCTCTACAATCTTCTAAGCCAAATATCTCCAAGATTGTATCTTTGTTGATATCTAACTGCCCTCTATTTGTAGCTTTGATGTATCAACCTTCAAAATTGTAGCATTTTGCTTAGGCACTAACTAGGTCTACATTAAGAAAAACACTAGGAACAACCAATCTAGCCAGTCCTAATCTACATGGACTGCACTCAAGAATTGCAGACTATGATTTCATATAGAAACATTGAAAAAGATGGTGCCCCTTGATTTTGAAATAACTTTCCCTACAATTATATTGCTTATCAACAAATTTTAAAACACCAGCTCATGTTTTAGGTCTGTAAGATGACCTAGGTAATTGAGAAATTGAATAATCATGAAGGCTTCTATCCTTCTTCTGTTTCTTAGCTTTGGGTTCTATAGACTGTGAGGTTTCTGAAAGGGGTAGACATTTTACAAATTGATTTACGATTTTCCTAGACACTAACAATACTTCAACTAGGGATATATTTGATTTCTTTACCAAACTCTTCAAAGCAACTAAGGAAATAGGCAATAGGACTTACTCAATTTTTCTCATGCTATCTGAACCTTTTGGCTGTTGGACACTTTCATAACTTGATTTCTCAACTTTGCACCACATCCTTTCAATAATTTGTAATAAAAGAAATCGAAGTTGTCCAAAACTTGAATTCACCAACTTTTTCTTCATAAATAAAGTTTGTATGAATAATGATTTCATAAACGGGCTTTACACAAGTTTAAAAATGCACCGTTGGTCTCAGAAAAATGGCAGATGGTGGAAAATTCAAATGTTTATACTCGAGGAAGTTGTCAGTCACATCACTTGTCTTGTTACTTTATTCCATTACCTCGGCACTCGTCAAGATCACAAAAGCTACTTTGGTGAGGCCCAAGATGACACTCTGGATTCCACGTGGCCACCATGTTTCTCTTATTTCTCCTTAACTCGGGACTCGTTGAAGCGGAGAAAACACATTCACTGAGTGTCGAGTATCCTTTTTTTGTAGTCATAATATCCTTCTTAGACACTTGTGTAGCATAGAACACAAGATTTATCAAGTGTAGAGTAACTTTTCCTTGGCCAACTCAACTCAGGATTTGGCCAAGTTAAGAAAACACTTCTACTGAGTGTCACGTTAATAATTTAGGCACCTATTGTCCATGACATCAGAAAATAACTCAACACAAACACAACCTATCGTTCAATTAGGGCCCACTTTAAAACAATCCACACACATGACCTATTATAACCCTTTAAGTTACATGTAGAAGGGGACAAAACTTTAATTGACCTAAGACACGAGAAGATAATAACCGATGCAATGCAGGCCAAAACAATTCCTCACCAAAACCATGATAGAAGTGGTTATTAAAAAAGAAAAATTTGGAAAAATGGCGAGAAAACCTAAACCTAACCAAGGAAAGAATTTGTCCAAAATTGTCCTAACAATATGTACATCCTTCAAAGCATAAAGAATGAGGAATTTTGTTAGATGACATAACTACAATTCTTGGCAGAGATGCATCCAAAATGTGGAAGTAGAGAAGAGGTGCATGAACTATTTGATGCCATGCTCAAAGAAATCGTGGTCTCATAGAAGCCATGATCTACAACATATGCACAAAATAAATATGTTGAAAAGGGTTTAAAAGATTTCCAGTATAAATGTCATATTTCATAGCCTTTTTCACCTCCCTACTAGTGACAATATTGGAATAGTGAACTAGGGTTGCACGATCTGCACAAAGTATGTTTGTTGAAAAGGTTTTTGAAAGGATTCAAGAAAAATGTGATTGGGAAGAATAACTCCCACACCTTGTCCTAGCATCTTATTTGCTAAATATGCCATGATGTGAGCTTTGGAACAATGAAAGATTGATTCCCTTCAAAGCATAGAGGATGGAGGATTTCAGCTACATATTATCATTCAAAAGGCTCTAAGAAAAAGATAGAAGTATTTATGTTGCATGTGAGTTGTTTTCTATGTGCCTCAAGGAATGTTATCTCAAGAGTGTCATGGTTGTATGATGTACACAAAATGAAATGAATCTCATTAAAATGGATTTAAATTTTTTAAAGAAAATGTAGATGGAGGGTACAAATACCATAGTCCACAACCTTTTTCACATCCTTGCCAGTGCTAATGTGAGAGCTTTGAAATAAGGAATGGGAATCTAGCAAAGCATAGAGGAATTTTGTCAAATGTCATAATTTTAATTACTATAAATGAATGTAAAATATGGAATCACAAGAAGTGCTTGTTAATCGTTTCACAGAGTACCTCAAGTAAATATGATCTCATGAGGGAAATGAAGGCAAGATCTGCACAAAATAGATCCATTGCAATGCTTTTAGAATCTTCTTAAGAAAAACTTGTAATTGGTAGGTGTAGAACCAAAAGGCACAAACCAGGCCACCATTTTTAATCACCTATGCCAATATGGGAGCTTTGTAAAAGGATTTGTATAGCTATCAAAGCAAAAAGGATGAAGGTTGTGAACTTCATTTATATGAGTATTGTTAGAACACCTAAAATTAAGAAGGTAATGAGCAGTGTTCAAAAGATCAAAGGACATATTCAAAATAGCTAGCGTGGATGGGTATTTTGATTCATGGATTGCTTTTCACAGTCTATTTTAGGTTCAATCATATAATTGCAACAGGAAGCCAATAAAGTGTACCTTGAGTTGCATTATGAAAGGGAATTAGATATGGCCTTGCATTTCTCTATTTATTTTTGACATTAACTATTTTGGGTACAAGTGGCGTGAAGTCATCTTCCTTAGCCTTTGGTGTAGAACAATTTAACAACAATGATGGGGAGGATAGGAAATTCACCAAAGTTTTTTCAATTGGTGTTATTGTGTAGCTATTGTGTCTATCATGTTGGGAATGACCTTTGTTGTTTATATACAAAGTAATTGTTGGTTGGAAATGGAGATTTAGTTTGGTTACTATACTCATGTTTCTATCCACTATCATTTTCTCTTTCGATGCCAAGTATTGTGTTATGGTTAATTAACAAGAAAATTCCTTCACTGGGTATTTTCAAGCGATTGTTGCATCTATTAGAAAGAGAAAATTTGTCCTACCTTCTGATTAAAGAGAATTATACAATTGCCTTTGGATAAAGAAAAAGATAATCAGGAATTCTTTTTAATAGACTTCTTCAAGTTTTTCAACAAGGCAATCAAGGCAAGCTATTTTCACATGATGATAAAGCTAAAGCATAAGGATATAATTAAAGGCATATGGTTTTATTTTCAAAAGTAAATATATTGTAATTCTAAAAGGAGGCACACCAAAGATGCATCATAGTTTTCACCTAAGTGGGTTTTGTTTTACATGAGAGTTGGATATGTGGAAAGGGCTAGAATTGTTTTGGATGCCAGATGTCAAAGACTACAACGGGGGAATTTTTTATTACAGGGGTTATTTTTTGTTTCCAAGGCATTATGTGTCAAAAAGTCATATTTCTACCAATGAGAAAAATATCTCATGGGAAAGGGACAAAAGGGGGGGTTTTGTTAGTATTAAAAGGTATTGTACTTTTTAGTTGCAGAGAGGTGAAAGAGGAGGGACGGGTATTGTTAGTAGATCAGATTTTTAAACAAGACATGTGGTAGCAATTAGATGAATTTGGAGCTTCTTCCCCTTCCATTTGTTTTTCTTCATTCTCATTTTTTGGGTTATCGATTTTTTTTTTAAAGCATGCAAATAGGGTAGTGTTTATTTTAAGTTACTGAAAAGATGTGTTAATTTAGTAATCTAATTTTAAAAACAAATAATTCAATGTGTGAAACTGCAATGATATTGTCATTAAACTATCTACAAATTTGTACACATTTGGTCATATAAATTGAATACTTTAAGGAGTTTTGATTTAGTTGTGTAGGTCTCTTGTAGATATATTGTTTGTTCACTGATCTCTTTCAAGGGAAGAGTTAAATCTCTTTGTTCAGACAGTTATGATCTCAAGTTTTGTATTCAAATCCATACAATTTCAAAATATCAAGGATATTCTTGAGTTATCTTTACATTATTTTCTGTGATGGTGATGTTTATTCATGGGTCTCTTTCAAGGGAAGACTTAAAAACTTTGAGTATATATTTGTGGTTTTCGATGCACATTGGATTTGTAAGAAGAGTTTGAATGATAAGATGAATGAATTTGTTAGTGTCGGGCATTAACATCTTGAAATCCACTGATTAATTTTCATTTGTTCATAGGGTTTCTACTTTTATTTCATGTTTGACTCTATGACTCAAGATTAGGAATTGATCTATTAGAAGATTGATGTATTTCCTAAAACATGTCAAATTATCAAAATATTTCTTTACCCTCTTGTTGTTAAGTGTAGATTTTAAATTATCTTTGATCTCAAGAATGAATAGGTGATATAGAATTAGAATAGAGCCAATTTTGAATTAAATCATATGTATTCTAGTTGAATATGTTGAGATCAATCTACTTAAATGTAATACTTTTCTGAAATATAAAAAAATCAAAGAGTATTACAAAGGTCTACCTGCCTAGGTCTTGTAGAGCCTGAAGTGTAGGGGAGTTACTCATTTCTTGAGAAATTATTGTTATTCTCCAAGTCAAGTGTTCAAGTTGATCATAAAACCTAGCTTATTTTATAACATTTTATTGATTTGGAAATCAACAAGAGCATAGGGAGAAAATTAGCTTGCTAGCTAGAGGAAGCTATCGAATATTGTAACTGGGAGATTTGTAGGTCTTTGTCTTTGATTTCCTCCCTTGACTGATTTATTTATAGTAGAAAAGAATTACATTCTTTTTTGGATCCAATTATCTTCTATTCTCTTTCTTAGGTGTTGATTCAACTGAAACCTTTCTCTATTTTTCTTCATCAATAATTGCTTAGGTTTCAAGTAGCTCCTTCTATAGCTACTCTTCCATTTCTTGAAACTATTTTTAAACTGAATCTCGGCATTGTTTTCCTCTATCCATTGTTCATAAATTCATTTAATTTATTTGAGATCTTATTACGCTCCTCTTGTTCCTTTTGCAATAGTTCCTACTCCTTATGTTGTAGTTATTGGATGAAATTTTCCTTTTCTTTCTTTTCAAATTCCGCCACAATAGCCATTCCTTGCAATTCATGTTGTAGGAAAGTTCTTTCTACATTCCCTTCCTAAAGGGAATTTTCTAGTCTTTCTTCCCAGTCCTTCTTGATCTCACCAACCTTTGAGTTCTTCAGCCTCAGTTTAGCGTCCTTTTGATTCAAGGTGGCTTCTATTTTTAACAGCTTATTTTCCTATTTAGTGTACTGTTAGCTCGATTGAGGGAATCAGTTGTTACTACTTTTTGAGTTTCTTCCATCAATTCAACTTTATCTTGTGGTTGGGTTGAACTTAAATCCACTACCACGACATGAATCTCATAATCATTGGATGACATCTCTTTCCATTTTGATGACTCATGTAAATATCTAAGCTCCATGGTAATGATATTTTGTTGTTAATTGAACACAGTTTTCATGCTTGCAGTGGTTGGCCAAACAACATCCTTCTCTCTACACTTATGGATCTTTCTTTCTCTATATTCCTTGGCCATATTGGATTTTTTATCCATCTTTGTAGGAGAAACAATGAATTTCCCCACAAAAGAAACACCTTGGGGAAGACTAAAATTAATTTGGACAGTTGATACTTGCACCTACATTCCTGGGGAAGGGGCTTTTAGGAAAATCAATTCTCTGGGAGAGAGGAGGAATGTTCTATAAGGTCATGGTGGTGATTTGGGATCCTAAGACATTGAGCATGAAAGTTGGAAAAATTTGGGGCATCATGGAAGTGAAAACTAGCATTTGAATTTAAATAGGTATTATTATGGTTGGCGTGGATCGGGAGACAAAAACCTAAATTAGGGGTTGGGTAGTTGAGAAGATAGGCATATTTAGTAACAAGGGAGATGCTTGAGAACAACCAAATTATGAGGGAACTATAGTGGATGGCCAAAAAGGTATGGAGGATGTCCCCGACACAACTAAATTTGACTTCTAGATTTACTACAAGAATAGGGGACTCTATTAAATATTGCGTAGAAAAAAGTAGGGTAGGAGAGAAACTTACATGTTCGGAAAATTTTATTGAAAATGAAGGAGTGATCCAGGTAAATTCCTTGCCTACCACTACATGATGAGGAGATATTGTCTTATTTTTCCTTTCTTTTTGGATGATCCCTTTCCCTTTCAAAGTGACCTTAAAATTTGGGTTTGTGTATGTGGTGCAGGAGCACCTATGGAACACCTATGAAGCACCTATGAAGACCGATGGAGACAAGGTGCACTATGGTCACTAATAGGCCCTCATGGAGAATCAATGAGTAATGAATTATAAAAGGCCTTTTAGGTCTCAAAACAATGTAATCATGGCTATAAATGCAATGAAATGTAATAGAAAGGTCAAAAAGTGTAAAATTGTCAAAATTGGCAATTAGGCCTAAAAAGGGCTAAAATTGGGTTTTGAAGGGTAGAATAGGTTTTGTGAGGAATAAAACATGTTTAAAATGTTTTTAAGGTCATCTTAAGAACATTTTTATGTGTTGGTAGAGTTAGGGGTCAAGTTTGTTCATGTTGACAACTTTGTTTGTCAAATGACAAATTTTTGAGCAACTTTTATTGTCAAAATTGCAAAAATGACAAAAATAGGTGGTTAGAGGTAGTTGGGTGGTTATGGTTCAGTCTTGAAGGCCACAATTACTATAAAAAATTGTAAAAAAATTATATTGAGATATTTTGAGAGTGTATGGTCGAAGACAATCATTTGGAGCAATAAAATCCATATTTTTTATGTGCATTTTCTAAGTTTCAACGTGAACAGTCTGATCCTTATTGATTTTAATGCATTTTATGTTCATATCTTGAAGGTTTATTGTTTAGGGATGATAAAGGAGTGATTTAACCTTTCTTTGGAAGTGGTGGAATTCATTTTCATTGTGTTTTATCAAAGTTCTTGGCATTTTACTAAAAACTGCCATAACCCTGGCTTAGGGTAACCAGTGGCTTCATAAATGTGATATCTTTTGTTTTTATGCTTAACCAATCCTCATTTTGGGAAGGTATGAGTGGAAGGATGTATTATACCTTTCCAAGGTGTTTTTACGGTGTCATGAAAGGTTTTGGCACATGCTACATGATGGTTTCAAACTATTAGGATAGTCACAGGTGCAGTTTGACTGTCACAATCAAGTGAAGAAGGCTTTGTTTGATATGACAAAATGTATGACGGCCAGGAGGGATTAGGGGAGTGTTGGTTGGTGTGTTGAAAATGTTCCTAAGGTGTTGGAGAAAGTGGAGTTCCCAAGGAAGGGCTTAAACCAGTGGGTTTCCAAAGATAGTAGCAGACTGTCATAGTGTGACAAAATGACAGTCACATAAAATGTAGCCTAATGCGGGGGCCATATCTCGGAGTTGAACTATTGGATTTGTCTAAATTTTGGATATGTTCTTCCAAATAAAGTTATTCAGAATCTCACTAGAATTATTGAGGATTTTTGAACCGATTCAAAAGTTATATACCTCTGTGTATAGGTATATCTAAGAGGACAGCAAGAAGGTAACTTTGGTTTTATTTAATCAAAGTGTTGAGATTTTTGTCTTGTGAACCTAGTTTGGATTTTAGTGGCTTGTAATAATTCCAAATGCAATGTGGGAATATTATACCTTGGATTTAGGTTATGGAGAGACTTAAGAGTCAAGTGTTGATCCTAGAGTAGGGTCCAAAGGTGTGAGTAATTTATCAAAACCTTTGAAAGTGCAGTCCTAGTCATATTGATGAGATGATCAATCATGATCAGTAGAAGTTGGAATGGGAAGTTGGTTTCACCTAGCATGTAGAAGGATCCTCTGGAGTGTCACCTTAAGTTTCTAAACCCTTTAGAGGTCTAGACCAGTAGATCCCTCTGCATTAGTCTAATTGTCACTTGAGGCCTTTTATGACTATTCAGGGGTTGTATTTTTTTAAGGGATATGGGCTTCGGGCTCATCCACGATGATGGGGATTGAAAATTTTGTACTACCCTAGTTTCTCCAAGGTCTCTACATTATCAAAAAATAGGGACTCCTTCTTCACTATCCTTAGAATATTATAATTATTCTAAAGGGTAAGAGTGTTCTTCATGTAGATGAGGGAAACGGTTCAAATCAAAGATTCAAAACTTCCAACATCCAACAATGGAGTTCTTGCAATAAACACACACATGCAAAACAAAATGAACTATTAAAGAACATATGCATGCAAACACATTTCTAACTCCATTGCACTCTTATCAACCAAGATCTCATGTTTAATGAATAGTGCTCTAAAAAATACACATGCACAAGAGGCTATGGTGAATGGAGATTCATGATGCAAAGAAATGAAAGATGCAAGAGAAAAAAAGATTAAAGATAAAACTATAAAAAATGCAGGAGAAAGATTCAAAAAATGCAAGTATGAAAATGGTAGATTGACTTGCTAGGCTTAGAAATGAGGAGGAGCAAGGTATTTATAGATGTCCTCGGAGTGAAATCTAGATTGTAGGATAAATATGGGATAAAATGTTGATGTAGAAATGAAGAGTGTTTATCCCATATGCATAAGATAATTGAAATGTATAGAGTGTGATAGGATAAATAAGGGATGCATTTGATATACTAAAAGGATTTAGGAATTTTTGAGTTTAATGAATAATGAAATATGTATTCTTTAGTCAATTATATTATTAAATTTAATTCACAAAATAATAGAAAATGAGTATATTATGGATGAATATAATAATATGGAGAAATCTAATAATTTGGATCTACTTAATGATTAGAAAAATTGAAGTAGATTGAAGAGGACAATATTAATGGAAATTTTTATGTGTCTACATTTTTCCCCTCTTTGAGACAATGTAGCCTGACGCTTGTTTCAAAGAAAATTGATTAACTGATATATGCCCCGGGTAAGTCATGTTAACATTATTTCAGAGTAGTCCGTATGTGGCATTTTTGAGTGGGTGTCACCCACTCTTTTTGATTTTCTAGCTATGCTCTCCATACAGAATGTACGAGCTAGATGTTGTCTCAGTGTTGCTCCTGGTAGCTCAGCTTTTCCATTCAGAGTTTGAAGGAATGCAAAGTTGCCAAGTGTCTCTAGTTTTTATGATGCAACGTTCCTCTGGACCCCACCCTACATCTTGCAAAGATAAGAACATGTGGTGCCTCTGCGTTGTCCAAACTTTTTCTGTTTCTGCACTCTTCTTCAAATGTCCTCAGAGTTTTCGCGTGTCTACCGTGGTGGTTCATGAGTCAGGATGCAGTTCGCATCAAGGTGTTCTTGTTGAGTAGGTATGGAGGTTTCCATGTTATGGTGAAAATAACAACTTCAGGGGTGATTTTTTACTGGGTATGTTCTTGTAGGATGCCACAATGGGTTTTCTGGTCAGAAGCAGTTGCTGAAAGGTTGTTGATGTTGTGAGTTGTTAGCTATGCCAAGGGCTTTATTTATGCAGATTTTTTTCTTGTTTTAGGGGTTCAAAACTTTTATGAAAAGATATAGTCAAGTATTCTAGTATTCTAGATAAGAGTGGCCTCTATGGTGATTGTTTTTCAGTATGATGTAATATTTTTCTGTGCATTCTTTTAATTCTAGTATAACTTTGGAAATATATGCCTAATACTCCACCGATTAAACTATGTTTTGCACTTGTTATCTGGTGGATGTGTGATGTATGTTTCTTTATGTTAAAAGGAATTATGGTTGTATCTTGATTGTGGTTATGTCCAGGCATATAGATTGTTGAATGGGCTTTAAAACCTAATGTTTCTAGGTTTTATATGCTATTAATGCTTTTCCAAAATATTCTGGTGAATAGTCTAAATAGTTTAGATCATTTTGTTTTAATTTTATTCTTTCACTTTCCCCCAATCATAATGAAGAGACAGATTCTTAAATCTAGAGGTCAGTCAATGAGTTTTGCGCAATAGGTCCCCCGTCACTGAATTTCCCATAAGGTTGTTCGCATTCAAGGTAAAATTTAGAGTCAACAGCTCTTTTTTTGGCACGTCCAGTGGGACCATCACTTTGAGTAAGCCTGAGCTAGTTTATGAATCACAAGCCCATTACTAGGAGTCAAACAACCCTGAATCCAAGTGTACTCCTTCCACCCCTGGTAAACATCCACTCGGCTGCAACATCTTCTTCCTAAAGCTTACCTATCTTCCCTGTGGCCACCCCTATAGCAATGGTACAGGTTCCTCCTAGAAATTTTATGACATAGAATAATGGAAGCCCTCTCATTCCCCCCACTCCACTTGTAGTATGGGACCCAATTCCCTCTGTTGTGCTAAAATTCATCCCTAAATTTATTGGAGAATGTCACAAGACCCCTGGGGAACATCTACAAGATATAGCCAATGTCTGCACCATCCATGGTATCACCAAGAAAAATGTAGCCTTGAGATTTCTCGTGGCATCTTTTAAAGGAAGAGCTCTAGATTGGTATAGTTCCCTGGGTCCAAATACTATAGCGGATTGGGATCAGTTGGGTGACTGCTTCTTTCAAAGATTCTTCGACAAGGCCGACAAATCATCTTTGATGCACTAGTTGATTATGATAAAGAGGGCCCCTCAGGAAGTAGTGATAGAATTCAACTTAAGATTCCAAAAGACCTGGCAAAGAATATCATTGTCTGCCCGCCCTCCTGTGGATATGGCATTCGTCTTTTATCTAAAAGCCTTCAACTCTGATATATCAATAATGACCAAATCCATAGGAGGTAATACCCTCCCACAAGCATTCAAAATAGGGGTCCAAGCATAAAAATATTTTGATCAATGTCGGGAATCTTGTGCCACGATCCCTCATGCCAGTCTTTCCTGAGCTATCTAACCAAGCCTCTGAAGAGGTCAGGCCTAGAAAATCCGCTCCTCAATCCATGTATATGTACCTTGGTCCCCTATAAGCATATGCCCCTCCATAATCATCTTTGGCCATGAAGGTTAGCGACATGAAGAATTTGTTGAGAACCTTCTGAAATGAGATTGTCAATCTAAAAAGGTCCCAAATCCACCCGCTAGAGCGCCTTTTCAATAAAATTTCCAAGGGAATAGACCTACATACTAGCAAAACCAATATGCAAACAACTGTGTTGATAAATCTAGCTAGCCAAATGGTCAAATAGTTCTAGTACCCAATCCTTTGCAGATCGTTTACCCCAGCACTGGTAAGGAGTTGACAGTGGGACAAAATAATCTCGTGGATGATGCTAATTCTTGGTGTTTTCCATGCAACAATGCCCACACTCCAAGAAATTTTCTGAGAGGCAATTTGTAGCAAAAATTTGCAAAGCAACGAAGCCTAGGCATGGTACCAGATGATTCGGTTTATGCATCTTCTGGCATGGATAATGCCTCTCTCATTTCCCAAATGCAGGGTATGTCAATACAACAAGAAGTAGAGATAGCTCCAGACCACACACTATTTCGCTCGATCAGAAGATTTTTCTAAATGAATTCATAGACTCTAACCCATACTCCAAATACCATGCCACCAGTCTAGGTACTTACTACATTTTTGATGAAAACCAAGTCATTCCAAAACTTACCAAAGAACCATTTACTGAAGATGAGTTGTCTTCTACACTATGGACTTTATATTTTGATGGTGCAAGATGCAAGGTAGGCTCGAGGGTTGGGATTCCCCTCACTTCACCTTCGGGTGAACGGATCCTGAAGTCTTTTCGTTTACAATTTGCATCCTCTAATAATGAAGTAGAATATGAAGGACTGATCCAAGGTTTGAGCTTGGTAGAGAGGATGGGAATTAAGCAATTGAAAGTTCTGGGCAATTCTGAGTTGGTTGTACACCAAGTTCAAGGAATCTCTAGTGCCAAACATGTCCATATGAGATCTTACCATCATAGGGCATGGGATCTCATCAAAAGCTTTGATGCTTTCAATATCCAGAGAATTCCTCAAAAAACAAATGTTTCTGCTAATCAGATGGCTACGATAGGATCACAATTCGACCCTAATGTAGACCTACTCGCCAGCTCCAAGATAGTTTGTGTAGTCATTTGACTAGCTATTCCCGATAATGACACCCATTGGAAAGTTTTCAAAAGTGACAAGCAGATTTCCCTATTCATTCAAAACTCAGGAGATTTTGCGGATCAATTGCAACCTATGGTGAAAGAGGCTTACGGGGATCAAATCATCCAGCTGGAATCCAACAAGCTCCCTAATGGGTTGATCACCCTAGAAAAGTTGTTTGACCATGATGATTCCAAAAATGACAAGAAAAAGCTTACAACTGATAAAGGAGACTATACCGAAATGTCGGTAGGAGGTGGGAGAATACTCAAGATTGGAAAGCAGGTTCCTTTAGAAGACTGAAAGAGATTGGCCCAATATTGTGATGAATATGTGGGTGTATTAGCATGGTCCTATGAATATTTGAAGGGTTACGACCCTAGCATTATCTAGCACACCATCGAGTTTACCGGTGGGGCCAAACCAGTCCGGTAAAAGAAGAGGCCTGTCAATCCAAAAATTGAGTCCCTTATGGCCTAGGAGTTGAAAAAGACGATAGAATCAAGAATCATCTACCCCATCAAGCACAGTACATGGGTATCCAACCTGGTGCCAATCAGGAAAAAGAACAGAGATATTTGGCTTTGCCTAAACTTCAGGGACTTAAACCAAGCATCTATAAAAGACCACTACCCTTTGCCAACAATGAAACAATTGTTAATCATGGTGGCAGGGTCAGAGATGTTCTCAATGTTAGATGGTTTCTCGGGTTATAATCAAGTATTTGTGAACCTAGAGGATCAACATAAGACAAACTTCATGACCAAATGGGGGACATTCGCTTATTTGAAGGTGCCATTTGGGTTGTCAAATGTCGGTGCAACTTTTCAAAGAGCTATGGACCTAGCCTTCAAGGAGATTGTCAAAAAAATCATCCTTATATATTTGGATGACTTAATCATGTTTTCAAAACACAAATAAGATAATTTTGATCATCTTGAGCCAGTATTCCAAAAGTGTTTGGAGTTTGGAATCTCTTTAAACCCAAAGAAATGTATTTTTAGGGTCCCACAAGGAAAATCACTAGGGCACATAGTGTCGAAGGAGGGAGTCTCTATTGATCTTGATCGAGTTAAAGCAATAAAAGAGCTTCCCCTTCCTGTCAATAAAAAGGGGGTCCAGTCTTTCCTAGGTAAGGTTAACTTCATTAGCCGCTTTATTTTAGACTTCCCAGGGATGGTGAGGCCTATCACCCCGATATTCAAGAAGGAAACACATTTCAAATGGACTCTCGAAGCTAAGGAGGATTTAGAGGAAATCAAAGATTCCATCTGCTCAGCCCTCGTCTTATCCAACCCTGATATGTCTAAATATTTCATAATGTATGTTTTCTCTAGCCACTATAGCGTTGTTGTGGTTCTGACCCAAAAAAGACACAAAAAAAGGAGGTGAGCACCCTATAGCTTTCCATTCCAAAACTCTAAAAGAATAAAATACTAAGTATAACTTCGTTTAAAAATAAGCTAAAAACCCAATTTTCCCTCAACAAAAGGTATTTACCTAAAAACCTTTTTAGACTACTATGCGCAAGGAAATGGACTCGCCGAGTCCACTAATAAGAATCTCATCAGACTCATTAAAAGGATAGGCTCAGAGTACAAAAGGGAGTGGCATCACCACTTGAGGAGTGCGTTATGGGCCGATCAGATAATGCCCAAGCAAATCTTAAATAATTCTCCATATAAGTTGGTCTATGGTAAAAATGCATTGTTTCCTATGTCTCTAGTTATCCCAGCCTTACAATTACTTAAGTCAATCGAAGTGGCAGAGAATGGTCCTATGGATGTAAGGCTGGTGGAAATTATGGAATTAGAAGAAGCAAGGGAAACAAATTTTTCATCACTTCAAAACCGTTAGCAAACCATCAAGAAGTGGTTCTATGGTAAAAAGAGTTTTGACCCAAAATTCAAACAAGGTGACCTTTTTTTGAAGTACAACGAGAGGGAGGCCAAGCTCGGTCAGCATGCCAAGTTCAATGGGTTATGGGAGGGACCTTTCCACATCATAGGTTGCAAAGGATTCAATTATTTTGACCTCAAAGATATGCAAGGAGACTCTCTCAGGATCTCGGTCAATGGGTTCCACCTTAAGCCTTTTCATTAGTAGTATTTCTCTAAATGTATATACTATAAATAGTGATTTTGTATAATTTATTTATTTAATTATTTCCCATCATGATCTCAAGCAGACAAAGTGAAATCACAAGATATATCATAATTAAGCAAAAAGAAAATTATTATATTATGCGTAGTTTTTACAATTCATGGACAGGTCTCCAACCTAATATTAACAAAAAGAGCAAAATGAATTTTTTGAATATAGACTGTCACTTCCTCAAGGATCCTCTTCATCTTCATTATCCTCCATCTGGAAATTAGAGTCTTCAGCATCATCTACAACATCCTCTCCCTCTGACCACTCATGGTCAGAAATGCCACTATGCTCCTCAGCTATGGACACAACAACCAAATTTGGTTGGACGTGTGGCATCAGGACCCATAGGAATATATAATCACTGAATTCTGATGCAGAGTTTGGCAACAATAAAGTGAAAAACCCACACACACACTCCTAGGTCTTACAATACCTATGCTTCCTCCTAAGGTCTCAACCCACTCCAATGTGAAATAGGATTCTTACCTTCTTCTAGGGATGGTATAACACTCCCATGCCCTCCTTAAGACTCACTAAGACCTTCCACAATAATTTTTTGGGATACAAGTTTGGATATTGGTCCTAGGGGCTTGAATAGGTCTACCAGCTAGTAGCCCTATTTTACTATTTTTTTGGTTTTTTCTCAAAATTGTTCCAAACAACACTCCAAGTAAATTTGGGTTTCAGATACCCTTTTGGAACTACTGTCAAACTCCAAAATTTTAGGCTTTCAACCTATTCTTGCACTCTCCAACACCTACTTAGTTCACAGGCCTAATTGATCAAGTTAGGTCTATTTTCAAAGGAAGTATGTGAGAATGGGGTCACATGAAGATTATAACTCTTCAAGAGGCTTCTTCTATATCCTAATGTTCCCAATCCAACAATTAATTCCTCAGTTTATCATTCTTCATTATGTGCACAATGAATTCCATTCTAGGCTAATCTAAACCCTCAAACAGTTTAGACTAGGGCTTGGTGGTAAAATTACCTAACCAAATCCTCTGACCTCACCCCTTTGTAATCTAAGAATAAATACCTCTAAATTTCATTCTACCAATGGCCATTGGATTCCAATGGGTAGATTGCAAGTTAGGGCTCCATTTGCATTGTAACCCTTGAAAATGGAGGGTTTCAGACCTGCAGAAAGTAAACCACTTATAAATTCCTCCAAATTTCACTTCAAGAGGTCAGACTAGGTGCATTAGAAAGGTGATTAAGGGAACTTTCCAATTAACTCAGATTTTCATCACAAGAATTCACACCCTGTACGAACAATACAGAAAACTATCATTGTTATGGCAAAATCAGATTTGTTCTATTTATTTTCTCCACCGAACTTTACAAAAACTCTCCAACCACCTTCCCCATGGTTTTTCAAGCATATATAAACCCTCCTCAACATCCATAACCAAATTTTGAATAGTAATGAATGTTGGAGAGGTAGTTGTCATCCTACTGGTAACTTTTCAAAGTTGCTTGACAACAAAATGCAACATTTTAGCAACTTGGACAATATTGAGGAATTAAGAACTTAGACCTTATGGGAACATCTCCAAGTTCATTATTTGACTCCAAAAACCTAATAAAACATCCTATACCTATCAACACTAGAATCCAAATTCCAAGCCTTCATGGTCTAATAGACCTCTAGGTTTATATGCTCACCTAAGAGATTATTGACCATACAAATAGCCACTCTATTACGTCAAAGGTGATCATTGATCCAACCCCTTATTACAACACAAAATAACATATAAAAACTACCCTTGCTTGAAAAGTAGAAGGTTCTTTGCACCATACACCCGGGCTCCAAAAACTCAAGTCCCTTGAGTTGGGATATTTGCCAACCTAGTTCTTGTTTTTTCAATGGCCTCTGAAGTCATCCAGGTAGCATCCTCTAAAGGTTGATTCTTCCATTTGACTAGGTACTCCAAGTAAGTCTTCCTCCTTGTCTTCTTTAACCCTTTGATCCAAAATGCACTCAATCTCAAGTTTGAAAGGGGGTGGAAGTCCTTCCAACATAACTGGGCTAGAAGAATCAGATGGACCTACAACACAAACATCATCCACAGAACCTTTATATGCATATATGTCAGAAACATTAAATATAGGAGATAGACCAACATCAGAGGGTAGATATATCTTGTAGGCATATTTCCCACATCTTTTGAGGATCTTGAAAGGACTTATCTTGAGCACTCCTACTGTCAATATTTTGTACCTCTCGAAGTTCAAAAACACCTTTAGGATGGGTTCTATACACAATTTGGAAAGGACTCAGTCCCGTACTTTTGTTCACAGAGTCATTGTATGATAATTCTACCTATGGAAGAATGACATCCCAAGTGGACCCATGGTCCTTATTCAAGCACCTTAAAAAATTTCCAAGGGATCTATTAATCACCTTTATCTGTCCATCAGATTGAGGGTGATAAGTAGAAGAGAAAGACAAGTTTGTCCCCAACCTATGCCACAAAGTCCTCCAAAAATGTCCTACAAACTTAGGATCTCAGTCTAAGATGATGCTCAAGGGTAACCCATGAAGTCTAACAACCTCCTTGAAGAATACACCTGCAATACTAGAAGCATCATGTGTAACTTTGCATGGCAAATAGTGTGCCATTTTTGAAAATCTGTCCACAACAACATATATACTGTCATATCCTTATTTAGTCCTAGGGAGACCTAAGACAATTCATGCTAAATGAATCCCAAGGTTTGTTAGGGATGGGTAATGGATTATATAGACCTGCATTGGAACTTGTCCCCTTTTCCCTTTGGCATATCCCACACTCTATCACATAATTTCTTACATCTGATTGCATCCTAGGCCAAAAGTAAAATATCCTAACCAATTCAAGTGTTATCAAGTCCAAAGTGACCTGACAAACCCCCACAATGTTTTTCCTTTACAATATTTTCCCCCATGGAGCAATTAGGAATACAAAGTTGTCTGCCCTTGAAAATTAAGCCTTCTTGTAGAATATAATCAGCAAACTCAGTATGATACCTGTCATTCATGTCCTTGAAATCTTCATCTTCTTGATACATGTCTTTCAAGGCACTGATTCCCATGCTTTCCAATTGAATCTCCTAGATTGCTAAGTTCCTCCTACTAAGTGCATCAGCTACTTTATTAGCCACACCTTTCTTATGTAGGATAGTGAAAGTGTAAGCTTGAAGATATTCCATCCACTTCATATGCCTGTGATTTAGTTTCTCCTACCCGCTCAAAAAACTTAGTGCATGGCTATAAGTATACACAATAAACTCCTTAGGTAAGAGATAATGTCTCCACTTCCTAAGAGATTGCACCATAACATACATCTCTAAGTCATAGGTAGAATAGTTTTTCTTTGCCTCATTTAGTTTCTCACTGAAAAATGCCACAGGTCTACCCTCCTGACTCAACACTCCTCCTATGGCCTTCTTTGATGCATCACACTCAATAGTGAAAACCTTGTGAAAGTCACAGAGTACTAGAATAGGTTGTTCTGTAATTTTAGTTTTCAAAAACTCAAAAGACTTGTCAGCCTCCTTAGTCCAGACAAATTGGCATTTCCTTCCACCTTTTATGGTTTCTATCATTGGTGCAACAACCCCACTGAAATTCTTAATAAATTTTCTATAAAAACTTGCTAACCCATAGAAATCTTTTACCTCACTTGCTGACTGAGGGGTTGGCCAATATAGAATTGCCTCCACCTTAGATGGATCTATTTTCAGATTGCCTTGAGAGATCACAAACTCAAGGAACACTAGTTCTTTCTACAAGAAAACACATTTATCCAAATTGATCTTCAACTTCTCCTCATGTAACCTTTTCAACACCAAATCCAAGTGCATTAGATGTTCATCCTTGTCTTTAATAAAAATCAATATATCATCTAAATACACTACTACAAAATGATTGATGAAAGGCTTAAGAACCTCATTCATGAGTCTTATGAATGTACTAGGGGCATTGGAAAGCCCAAATGGCATTACCATCCACTTGAATAGGACCTTATTGGTCTTAAAAGTTGTCTTCCATTGGTCTCCATCTCTGATCCTGATTTGATGGTACCCACTTTTCAAATCCATTTTGGAATAGTACTTGGCCCCTCCTAGACAATCCATCAAGTCTTCCATTCTTGGCATTGGGAATCTATATCTGATTGTTATCTTATTGATGGCACTAGAGTCAATACACAACCTCCATGTCCCTTGTTTCTTGGGAGCTAGTACTGTTGGGACTGCACAGGGACTTATGCTCTTCCTAATGAACCCTTTCTCTAGAAATTCTTGGATTTGTCTTGCAACTTTTGCATTCTACTTAGGGGTAAGCTTGTATGCTTCCTTATTCAGAAGTGTAGCACCTGGTATAAGGTCAATATAATGACCGATTTCCCTTTGAGGGGGGAGGGAGTCTGTGGTATTGTCTGCAACTATTCCTTTATACTTGCTTAGCAGATCTTGAACCTCTTTAGGAGCTACTTTCTTTTCTACCTCTGGGCCCTTAGGCTTGACAACTATTGCAAAGAAAGGGGTATCTTTCTCCTTCAAAACCTTCATGAACTCCTTCTCATCTACTAGTATAACACTAGTCACAATGTGCTTATCCTTACTGTCACCCAGAAGAGGAGTCATAGTGAAGTTCACCCTTCTTGGTGATGGTGTAAACATTCTTCCTTCCTTCATGACTAGCATCTACATCATATTGCCAAAGCCTTCCTAGTATTAGATGACAAGCATCCATTTCTACCACATCACACAACACCCTATCCTTGTATTCACCTATTGAAAATTCTATCCAAACTTGATCACTAATCAAGGCTTGTTGACCTTTGTTCAACCAAGACACCTTATAGGGATGGGGATGAGGTAATCTTTGCAATTTAAGTTTAGTAACCATTTCAATAGAAGCTATCTTATCTGTGTACCTTGAATCCACAATGACTTTACATACCTTGCCTTGTACCTTGCAAGAGAATCTGAAAAGAGATTTCCTCTTAAGGGGTTCTTTGATGATCGGTACCTTCAAGAGGGTCCTATTAATCATCAAGAGTTCTCCTTGCTTTGGATCTACAGACTTTGAAGTGGATGTGTGGTAGGAGGTCATGATTTGACTATCTTCTTCTTGTATCAAATGTTCTCTTCTATCACCTCCTTGGCTACTATTGCTTAGCTTCTCTAGACACCTGAATGATAGATGTCCAACTTGGCTGCATGAAAAACACCTACCGGTGAAGACACTAGGTCCTCTTCCCTTGAATCTTCCTCTACCATTCCCCCTTCTTCCTCTAAATCCACCTCTTCTCCCTGATTCTCCTTCATGTTCTTGATGATTGGACTCTCATTGGGGTTTAGAATATCATCCTCTGCCATTGAATCTACCCTTGCCCCTAAAACTTGCACCTTTTTCTCTACTACTGTGTTCTCCTTTCCTTTTTTTCCTCTCCTCAATCCTAGGTGCCATCTGAAAACACTTGTGCACTGATTTAAGATTGAACAAACTCAGTTCATCTTGAATACTGAACTTAAGACCATTCATGTACCTTGCTATCTTTTGTGTCTCACTTTCAGGCATCTTTTCTTTGAGTGACATCCGATGGAACTCCTCAGTGTAGGTACTGACATCCAGATCCCTTTTCCTTAGGTTTTGTAATCTCTTGTGTAAGATGATCTCATAGTCCTCAGGTACAAACTACCTTTTGATCTCTATCACCATCTTCTTCCATGAAGTTATAGGCCTCTTTCCTTCTTCATCTCTTTCATTTTGTAGGAAGTTCCACCAACTAAGAGCTAGACCCTTCATTTTGGATTTAGCCACCTTCACCCTTTGGTTCTCAGGTACCTCTTCACATTTGAAATAATTCACCATTGCTTCTATCCAATCCATACATTCTTCTGGATTCATTTTCCCAGAGAATGTAGGTAGTTCTACTCTATTGTCTCTTCTTCCCACCCTATTAAGGGATTCAAAAAATTGCCTTTGGTCTATTGGCATCTCTTGTCTCTCTTCTTCCTCTTCTCTTTCTCCATTAGAGGTTGATGCAACTTCTTTTCTTGCTTGGTCTTTCTTCAACTTCTCTATTTCTTCCTCCATCTTTTTATTCTTGGCCGCCTGCTCCCTTACTATCTTGGCCAACTCCATGTTTGTCATAGGTCTAGTGGGAATCTCCTCACTATTCTCTATTGTGTCTTCCATTTATTTTTCTTTCCCAAGGCTCTTTTGATGCTCTAATACCACCTGATACAGAGTTTGGCAATAGTAAGGTGACAAACCCACACACACACTCCTAGGTCTTACAATACCTATGCTTCCTCCAAAAGTCTCAACCCACTCCAATGTGAAATAGGATTCTTACCCTTTTCTAGGGATGGTATAACACTCCCATTCTCTCCTTAAGACTCACTAAGACCTTCCACATCAATGTTTTGGGATACAAGTTTGGATATTGGTCCTAGGGGCTTGAATAGGTCTATCGGCTAGTAGCCCTATTTACTATTTTTTTTTGTTTTTTCTCCAAATTATGCCAAATAACACACCAAGTAAATTTTGGTTTCAAATACCCTTTTGGGACTACTATCAAACTCCAAAAATTTAGGCTTCCAGCTTATTGTTGCACTCTCCAACACCTACTTAGTTCATAGGCCTAATTGATCAAATTAGGCCTGTTTTACAAAGGAAGTATGTGAGAATGGGGTCACAGGAAGATTATAACTCTTCAAGAGCCTTCTTATATATCCCAATGTTTCCAATCCAGCAATTAACTTCTCAATTCATCATTCTTCATTGTGTGCACAATGAATTCCATTCTAGGCTAATCTAAACCCTCAAACAATTTAGACTAGGGCTTGGTGGTAAAATTACCAAACCAACTCCTCAGACCTTGCCCCTTTGGAATCTCAGAATGCATGCCTCTAAATTTCATTCTACCAATGGCCATTGGATTCTAATCAGTAGATTACAAGTTAGGGCTCCATTTGCATTGTATCCCTGGAAAATAGAGGGTTTCAGACATGCAAGGAGTAAACCGCTTATAACTTCCTCCAAATTTCACTTCAAGAGGTCAGACTAGGTACATTAGAAAGGTGATTAAGGGAACTTTCAAATTAACTTAGAGTTTCATCACAAGATGTCACACCCTATACGGATAATACAGTAAACTATCACTGTTATGGCAAAATCAGATTTGTTTTATTCACTTTCTCCACCAAACTTTACAAAAACTATCCAACCACCTTCCCCATGTTTTTTCAAGTATATATAAACCCTCCTCGATGTCCATAACCAAATTTTTAATAGTTATGAACATTGGAGAGGTAGTTTTCATCCTACCGGCAACTTTTCAAAGTTGCTTGACAACAAAATGCAACATTTTAGCAACTTAGACAATATTGAGGAATTAAGAACTTAGACCCTATGGGCACATCTCCAAGATCATTATTTGACTCCAAACACCTAAGAAAACATCCTAGACTTATCAACACTAGAATCCAATTTCCTAGCCTTCATGGTCTAATAGACCTCTAAGTTTATATGCTCACCTCAGAGATTATTGACCATACAAATAGGCACTCTATTACATTAAGGGTGATCATTGATCCAACCCCTTATTACAACACAAAAGAAGGTGTAAAAACTACCCTTTCTTAAAAAGTAGAAGGTGCTCTGCACCAAATTTGGTGTACCACTCAGTGCCATACGGAATAGGAACTATCAAGTGAATTCGGAGGAGAAACTTAGCAGCGAGCTCCACTCGAAAATGATGGGATGACAGTGTCATTGTTCTCAAACCACTGATAAGTGGGTGTGTGGTCACCCCCTCTCCTGAAGTAATGAAGCACCTTAGATCTAACGCTAGAGGAAGACCTCTGAAAGGGATGTGGTATGCCACGACACCCTCCAATCCCTCCAGATAATCTCGGGAGAAGAGTGCTTTGGTGAGCTCTGAGGACAAAAGCCTGATCATTCCAGAATCCAACAATGAAGCCACAAAATGCAAACAAATGTTCGTGTTTACACGGTAATTTTCCATAGTGTCTATAAAGTCCTCACCAAGCACCAATTTGATAGCAGCAATAATCAGGGGATTCTTCTAGCTTGTCATCATCAACAGCCTCTGGTCAGAAATATTTCCAAAGAAAGTGAACTGAGTCTAACAGGAGTATCCATTTCCTGAAGAAACTCCGTCGTGGAAGCTGATACTGTGTAAAGGAATGTCTGAAAAGACATATTTATAATGAATTCTCAGCTCTAGGTGACAAGTGGTAAAGACGCAAGTGCTCCCAAATTCCAATGCTCCTATCATTCCTCATCAATTTGCACAAGTAGGCGAGGTGTGGTTCAGAGTTGGAAAATGTGCTGCCTGGAACCTCGAAGAAAGAGGTGATGTCCTTAGATGCCATGCCTATGTGTAGGTACATCGCGCTTAAACCATATTCCCTCAGGATTGTCTTAACTCGTGCGAACCCTGCTAGCTACCGATATTCTCCATTAAAGGGCGGATCCATCCAGACAAGAAAATCATCTCAAGTGGCTTCAATTCACGGCGGGCTGAGTAAGTTTTCTATTGGAAATTATAGATGGTGGTGCTCATCCTCCTCAGGATTAATTTCAACTGTAAAATGAATTGGCATACGTGAAAATGGATGCTCGCCATTAAGCATCTCCTTTCGCAAAAATCTAGGCATGTAGTGCATTAAAAGAAGGCGGTCACCAGATATTCATCTTCTTGCTCTTTTTGCAACCTAAGTGCCCAAAAATTTTGAAGGGTCAATAGACAAAGGTTTTCCTACAAGAAAAAGGGAAGCAGAAGCGACACCCTCAAGTTCTGCTCAAGGAGGATTGTGGGTTGACATTTTTGGAGAACTCTCTTATTCTTCCCACGCTATTCTGCCCAGGTCCAAGATGGATACCTGTAACACATTTGCAGTAATAGATTATTTTGAGAATGTTTTCAAACCTCAGCTCCATAAGAAGCCCAAAAACATCACAGAGGCCGCATGCAATAGAATGATTCATCATAGAGTGGAGCCGCAATCTATCGCAGCTCATTTCTTGAACAGTAGTGCCCCTCAATTTGTTGTCCCCATGGTTTTTGTCTATCTCATGGTTGTGTGCACCAACAAGTTCGACCCTGTGTCCTACTCAATTAGCGGCTCTTTCTTAAAAATGGCGATCTCCCTAGAAGCCATAAGGGATATGATGTATTGTCTCATTTTTGAGGGGATGAAGGTGTTCTCTGAAGCTATTATGGAGGAATTTTGGAATACCAAAAGGGATGTCATCTGTTTTTGCCATGGTGCCCTCAATCGGAGTCTATCCTCTGGACTCCCAAGGCTCCCTTTGTCTTACAGTGACTTGAGGCATGATGACCTCAAAGATATCTCATCCACTCTTGCATGGCTATGTGGTCACGATAATGACTAGGAGATCACGACTACTATGATGGGTTTCCTTTTCAAATGTTGGAAGCAAAAGGGGTCTTTTCATTTTGACTTCTCTGTCTTCATAGCCAGAGAAATGGTAAAGCAGCTATCTGAGTTTTCAGTAGTTGTGATGCTTCAGATTTGCCTCGATCCTTGTCTACCTGCTCCTACACAAAAATGAGGTCTTCTTCAGCCAATACATGCGATTGGCTATCTACGATGAGTTGGGGAACAAGATGTCGGTGTCAGCTTGGACACCCATTCTATTAGCTTCTTACGATGCCTATCAATTTTCTGATTGTTTCTTAACTCCCATCCTTAGGGACTTAAGTTCAATCCCTAATGAACCGCTTGCTCATTTCTCTCAGGTTCAAATGAATTGGATGTACAATGAATGCCCTCCCTACAACTGGTTTTTTAGGTAGTGATTTTTCTTTTATTTGAGTGCATGGTTTCTCAGAAGAACCCTTCCATCTACCTACCTATGTCACACAAAGGACCCTCGCCCTTGAAATTGTATGACAATTGGTAAGAATCAAAAGGGCCATAGGGGCGGGGAAGCATGACATATCCATTACAAAGGACCACAAAGCTATTGGCCCCATCACTTTGGTCCATAGAAACATTGCAGAGGACATCTTGACATCCAAGCTGGTGTAGCTCAACCTAGTGGTGATTGATGATTCTTGGAGTTATGACCCAGATGGGTGTCTTAGTAGAAGAAAGAATGCAGTAAAGCACGAACCGTGAAGCTCGTGGGAAGGGTGCACTAATCCATAGGTGAATGACCCAAATCTTTACGTGGGTCTCAATGATTTTCCCATGTTAAAGTGACCCTCGTGGTTGAGCTTCTATTCAGTCATGCAAAGGTACAATCCTATGAAACACATCCCTCGGGCCATGCTGGAAGCCATGACTTTAGATTCCTGGCCTAGGAAAAAGAGGGAGGATTTCTGGATCTACCAGCAGGAAGTGAGTCAGCCTAGGGCTTATATCGGGAACGCCCCTTTGGACGACCGTTTTGAGCTAGAATGGCGCTAGTACAACAAATTTGATGAAGAGACATACAATAGCTCCCCATGTGGATAATCATCCCTTGAGGTGGCCCAACGGTAGGACATGGAGGTTATAAGTATCAAAGAATAAGATAACGAGCCTCATATTCTTCTTCCCCTCACCAATTTTTCTTGTAGATCTCATTCCCAAACGGGTAAGAGACAAGTTGAGAAGCAGGTGCACGACTCTCCCTCCCTAGAGGTTCCCTTAGTTCCTCAGTGGCTGGTGACTTCCATGGTTTAGGTACGTCCTTCTTTTCCTTTTCCTTCTGATCAAGTTGTTTCTTCTACTGCTGCCCATCTTGTAGCAATGCAAACCCACATTCCCACCACCCCTATGTTAGCACCCATCGAGACACCAGTTGACACTCAAGAAGAATTTCTGCAGATCTCCATTTCATTCCCAGCCCCCGATTTTATTCCCACAACATTTTCCTCGTAGATGCCCGAAATAGCCACTATCTCATGTAGGCTTGGTTTTGGCAAATCCACTCCTCCCCCAAATGTTAGAGCAACGTCTACTAATCCATTTTCTTCAAGAGTCTCTCCCTTCATCCAATTGTTTTCTCCAACCATGCTTGCATGCCCTATTCAGACCACTTTTGGTGGTCCTATTTCCCAATTCCCCTTTGCAATTCCTCCTAGTGCAATGTTTGCAGGCCAAGCTATTGCCAACCCGAATCATTACCAACAGCAAGTTACTTATTCCAAGACTGCCTGTATTGGCAAGACTAGTAAATGAAAAGAAAAAGATGGTGCCAGGCCAGCCTGTTCGCACTTGCAGATGTATTTCAGTGAGGAGAAGGATAGTTTGTTCTTTGCAACCATGTTCCCTAAGGTTGACAAACTGGAAGCCCAAATGAGACCTAATGATTACATTCTGCATGTTATTGGTGTCAACCTCCTAAATGCTAGGACATCTGACAAGGTTGAAATGATGGAAGAAAATTTGAAGGCCGTATCTTTGGATTTAATCAAAAAGAGTCATCGCCTAGAGAAGATGCAATTGTAGAATGTGAACCTCTGAGAATCTCTAGCCCAATAGAGAAAAGAAGACAAGGCTCGAAATGCCGAGATCAATCGCTTGCAGGTATTTCTGACGTGGGATAACTCAAAAAAAGGAAAGTTGTAGTTCGCCCTTAATAATGTGAGTTCTTAGTTGAAAGGCTAGGATGAAACAAGAAGTGTGACCTTAAGAGAATTGCAGGAGAAATACCAAGAAATTCAGCAACTAAAGGCAACTTCTAGAGATGCCACCCAAATGCAAGCATAGTTGCATGAAGAGATACGTCTAAAAGAAGAATACACTCAGCAATTGAGTAACGCATAGGTCATGCTTTCAAAAGAGGAAGCGAGGTTTTAAATAGAGTTGTGTGGAAAAGAGAGTAGCCTAGAGCAAGCTGAGAGGAAATTTCTAGACACAAAAGTTTTATTGCAGCAGGAACAAGATCTCGTGTCTTTACTCCAACAAACCATGGAGGACAAAAGTGTCAGAACCCTCGCTTTGGAAAATCAAGTGGTCCTTGAATGAGATAGGTGCAGAAAGATGCATCAGGAAATAATAGAAAAGGATGAGGAGGTCGCACAGTTGTTAAGTATCCCTCCAACCGTAGAGGTCTCTCAAGATTTTTCTCCAATCCTAGTGGAATTATATGCTTCCCATTGGGAAAGAATTAAGCAGTATAGCCCCTTGTTGCAACCTATGTTGAGATTCCTCAGAAAAACACAATCCCTCTTCGTCGAGGTGGGAGCCCTCATCAATAACTCCATGCTTGTCATTGGCCCCAAAATCCTCATGGCTCAAGAATTAATCTAGATGTTGTATATGGCTCAAGACTTAATCCAAATGTTGTGTACGGCTCAAGATGAAGAGTTGAGAGAGAAAGGAATAGCAGATCGTCGGCAATTGATCAAGAAGACCAATGTCTTGATCAACCAACATAGAGTGATTATGCATATGTTAGTGGCACTTGAGCCATTACAGATTTCAATCCCAGACATCAAGCAGCACATCAAGACATTTGTTTCATTGGACATGCCTTCTCCATTCTCTATGGATGGTTATGTACTAGGAATTGAGCAAGTGTTAAACCAGGTTGAGCATTTGCAGCAAGATAGGACCTTCCTATAGCGCCTGAACAATCCTATTTTGGCATAAGAGGTCAAACATCTCTTGCATCCTCTGGCTCAGCTCTACACGCTCTTCAAACTAGTCCATGATGAACTGGTAGGCTTGCCATTTTACGAGATAATTTGTTTGGATCAAAATTACCAAAATCTGGAGGTGCAAGTATTGCCCTCCGAGGAAGAATGGTTTCTATTGCAACAGGTCTTCGATCTGCTCCACCTTATTCTGACATGAAGTCTAGTCTCCGAACCAACAATTTTGGGTTCTAGCATTCCACAAGTGGAATTCCCCCTTTTAGTCACCAAGAAATAACATTATTTGAAGTAGTCCATATGCGGCATTTTTGAGTGCATGGCACCCATTCTTTTTTATTTTCCATCTATGCTCTTTGTACAGAAGCCAGAGCCAGATGTTGTCTCAGTGTTGCTCCTGGTCACTCGGCTTTTCCATTTGGAGTTTGAAGGAACGCTGAGTTGCCAAGTGTCTCTGGTTTTTATGCTGCAACATTCCTCTGGACCCCACCCTATATCGTGCAAAGATAAGGACACCTGGTGCCTCCGTGTTGCCCGACCTTTTTTCTATTTTTACACTCTTGTTCAGATGTCCTCAGAATTGTCATGTGTCTACCATGGTGGTTCATAAGTGAGGATGTGGTTCGCATCAAGGTGTTCTTGTTGAGCAGGTATGGAGGTTGCCACGTTATGGTGAAAATCACAACTTCAGGGGCCATTTTTTGCTACGTATGTTCCTACAGGATACCACAATGGGTTTTCTAGTTAGAAGTGGTTGTTGAAAGGTTGTTGATTTCATGAGCTGTTAGCTGAGCCAAGGGCTCTATTTATGTAGATGTTTTTCTTGTTTTAGGGGTTCATAACTTTTATGAAAAGATATAGTCAAGTATTCGAGATAGGAGTGAAGCATTTTAGCTACTATTGTATTTCTGAAGAAATGATAATCAAATTGTGCTTGTGGCCTCTATGATGACTGTTTTTTAGTATGCTATAATAGTTTTCTATGCATTCTTATAATTTTGGTATAACTTTGGAAATATATGCCTAATACTTCGTCGATTAAAATATGTTTTGTACTTGTTATCTGGTGGATGCGTGATGTATGTTTTTTTATGTTAAAAGGAATTCTGGTTGTATCTTGATTGTGGTTATGTCCAGGCATATAGATTGTCGAATGGGCTTTAAAATCAGATGTTTCTAGGTTTTGTATTTTGTTAATGCTTTTCCAAAATGTTATGGTGAATCGCCTAAATAGTTTAGATCATTTTGTTTTAAGTTTCTTCTTTCCCTTTTCCCCCAATCATAATGAAGAGTTAGCTTCTTAAATCCAGAGGTCATTCAGTGAGTTTTGTGCAATAGGTCCCCCGTCACTGAATTTCCTATAAGGTTGTTCATATTCAGGGTAAAATTTAGAGTCAACAAGTCCTAGTAAGAATGATGATTGATGTGATATGCACCCTTGAGAGATTGATCGAACGATAGATTAGGGGAAAATGATTGGATGATTGATATTGCACAAGTGATTAAGCTAAGATGCTCATTTGATGAAATGCACAGTTGATGCGTAATTGAACAATTGATGGAAATGATCAGTATATCTAGGTTGATAAGCTGATTAAGCTAATTGAGATTGATGCTATCACAAGATAAGGTGATCCAATGATTGATTGATTGATTGATTGATCTAGGGGTGTTGATATTTTAAGAAGTCATTTTGATTAGTTGATCAAGTTCACATGAGACCTATACGTTCTCGATATTGATAATAGAAATCATGTCCTAAGATGAGTCATCATATTACTAAGGAACAATCCACAAGCTGCAAGTAGGTGAACATGCCCCATCCTCACCTTTCTAGTCAAAGACATCCTCAAGACAAAATCTCTAGTCAGAGACATCCTAAAAAAGATAAAAGACATCTCACCAAAGATAAAAATTAGAAACCATAAAAAGAAATTATCAAACAAATAGACATTATGCAATGCCAAAATGAGGTTGATAGGGTGTTGTTATGTTTGCTTAATGTTTTTACTGTTCTTGTACAAAGTGTTTGCGTTTTCACCACGTTTATGAAATGTTTGTGGATTTGATGAAAAGTGTTATGATTTTTAGGGTTCAAAATGTTTTAATTTTTTAGGTTTTTCCAAGACTTTTTTTTTTTATTTTTTGAGTTTTTTAAAGATATTTTATGATTTTTATGATTTTTTTAGGACATTTTATGTTTTTTATAATTTTTTCAGGATATTTATGATTTTTATAATTTTTTTAGGACATTTTATGATTTTTATGATTTTTTCAAGACATTTTATGTTTTTTTATAATTTTTAGGATTTTTTCATGTTTTTGTAGTTCCTTGGAACGCATTGCTTACATAAGGTATTTAGGAACCCATATAGATTTTGAATTTTTTTTTTGAGAAATTAGCTTTTTTGGCCTTTTGGATATTGCTTTTTCTTTTTGGGTCATATTTTTCTTTGTTTTGACATGTCGATTAGATTGGACATGTTGATCCTTGATTGTATGTGGATTACTGGACTTATGGACTTTATTCTTGGCATCCAAATTCCTTGAAGAGGGAAATATTTGTATGGATGGATAGGAATGATATGAAGGTCTTTTGGATGGATGGAAGGTGATCAAAGATGTGTGACTTTGCAATCTTGTTTTCCACTTGCATTTGCTTTGTAGGTGAGATCCACAAACATCCATTTGAAGGATAAATAAGGACAATGGAGAATCATGGAGGAGGCACTTTGTGATGATGTACATTTAGTTTTAAGTGCTTTGTCTTCATATCTTTATTGATTAAATTATGATTATTTTCATAGCTTGTTAGTTTTTGTGGTTAACTTGTGAAATTGTGTCCTTAACCTCTTGACAATAAATCTAGAAGTCAATAATCTTTTCCTCACTCCATTCTATACTTATCAAATCATTCTTGAGTCTAGGGGGTAGCTTCTTTGCAGGATTTGCGCTATCTCGCATATTATAAAAGCTATGCTACCCTAGTCTTTCTAACCCATGAATATATAAGAGATGAACACAAATGTCTCAAGTGAAGGCTCTTGGACTATGCCTTTAATCCCAATAAGGCCTTTGATTGTGAATCATAAGATTTGTCTGATTAACTAAGAATCCATTTGGATGATAATGCTAGGGATATTATATAATATAGAGGCCCAAATGCACAAATTTTGTGACCAATATGGCCTCGTCTTTTCTTTTCTATAGAATAATTTCCCCAAATTCAATGGGAGGCTTATAAAGAATGGTTTTATTCCTTCTTGCCCCAATTTCTGCATCAGCTATAGAAAGTTGTCTAAAAACTTCTAAGGCTAGGACTCTATTAGTAATATAAGTAGGTAACCTAAAGGGTTCTTCTTTAAATCATTGTACTCATACCATGGTAAAATTAATTCTGAAGAACCAATCATAGGGAGGGGATTTAACCTAGGTTGAGATTTGAATCTATTCCATCCACTCCTTTTGGGTTCTAGTAAGCCTAAAGGTATTTGGTTAAAAATATCAGAGGGTCGAGATCAAAATACAATCCAAGAAGGCATAATAATCAAATGAAGTAGATACAACATGGGTCTAAATAGTGATAGGGGTTTTATTTTGAGAGGAACCTAGAATTATTAAGTCTAAACCATTTTGTCCTTGAAAGAAATTATCATTCTAGTATAACATCATATGTACCATAAAAGAAGAATACCTAAAAGTCAATTCATTATTGTAATTCTGTAACTATTGGGTCATTTTATTGGTGATCTCTAAAAAATATATACTAAAATGACTTTCCTTCCATAGCTTGTACCCAAAAGCAACCTAAAATTCCTTAGCATCATTGTCCTTGTCCATTCCAAAAATGAAGGCCATCATGGAAAAATAATCTTACAAGTCTTGCGAGAAATGGTTAAACGTTATATAGGAAAGTTAGGAATTCTAGTTACACCACCTGAATCTTGGAATTAATCATCAAAGCAGCTCAATTTTGTTTTATGACTTTCAAAATGATAACTCAATTTGCACTAAAATTATTGAATCATTCAGTCAGGAATGCAAAACATCTCTCGGTTTACCTCTGCAGTAATCATGATACAAAGGTTGGCCCCTATAATAACTCTATTATGGACATCAAAATGTGAAGCACAGATGTGTATAAGTTTTGGCAAAGAATGCACAAATGTATCCATACACTAGGGAATCCTCAATTACCCAATTCTAACTCCTCAAGAGTTTAATCTTCCCTCATTTTCTCTCTACAATCTTCTCTGTAAAGCACCCTCACACAGACCCTTAGGATAATAAGCCTTAGGTCAAATATTTTGTCCATAAAATATATGACTAGGGCAGGGTTCTCAAACATTTGGAACTATGCAGGGTCTATCTGCCTGGCTCCTTCAAAGAAAGGCCTTCCAAGGTTAGAGGTTGAAGTGTATGAAATATTATGAAAAATATTCACCCCAGAGAGTGAGGCTATTGTAACATTTGTTCTTGGCCCTATTTTTGCTCCCTCCATATTTGTTAAGTAGTGATAACACAACTAGTATCAACTTTCGTAAAGGTTACTGAGGCTTTGTCTCTATGATTTATTAAGAACTTACCACTTTAGAATTCAAAGAATCTGAAATAACTTGTAATTCTTTAGCAAACACTTTTTAATTTTGCATGCTTAATGTATATAACTATCAATTTCTTGAAAATTCGCATATTAAACACTCATATGAGCAAAAGCCAGATGTTGCAATGAGAAGAAGAGAAAGAAAAAAGGATGGTGATAAAGAAGGCTTAGTGGAGAAAATGGCATTAAAACTCGATTCAAGGAACTATGCATTAGGATAATTTTTTAATGATTGATCTTGACAACGAGCCGAACTGGCAGGATAAAACAAAAACACCTATACATTATACCCACTGGCACTTGTTTGAAATAACATAGCACACAACTCAAACAACCTACCCTATTATGTACAATCCCCAAGGGGCACATTCCTTAATAAAAGTGCTTAATGTGGATCCCATTAATAGGGATCCCAAGAGAATTACCACTTTCATCTTCTAATTCATAAGAATTACTTTCCTTACATCAATTGATTCGAAAGGGACCCACCCAAAGTGAGTTGAACTTAGCATGTTGACCTGGCTTGGTAGCTCTCTCACATTGTACTTCAACACAAGGCCTCCTTTAAATTATAGGTTAGATACAGTTTTTTCAAACCACCTTTTAACCATTTGTTGATTATGAGTTAGGGTGTCAAAATCCTTTTCCCTTTCTGCCTCTATTGTCAACAATTTGGAGAATCGGATACTCAGGGGCCCATATTCTTTTATTTATAGAGACTTTATCAATTGTAGTGAAGGAATTTAAATTGAGATTAGCAAAATAGTCTCTTTACCATAAACTGGCTCATATGGGGAAGTCTTAAATATTTTTTAGGTGTGATGTGATCAACCCACAAGGTACCCACAAATCCTTGACACTCCCTCTGATGATATAACCCCATCTATTTTATTAGTCCGATCATATTCTTGTTGGTAATTTTTTCTAATCCATTCCCTTAGGGATAATAATTTGAAGAGGTTTTAAGATAAATCCCTTAAGTTAAAGAAAATTTAGACACTTTGGATCCTAGGAAAGCTCATGTATTATCAGATAAGATGGTTTTTGGGGGGGCAAATCTAGTTACCAACTCTTCTAGAAAGTTGGTAAACTCTTACTCAATTGCATTCTTGAGAGAAGAAGCCTCAGACCAATGGGTGAAATAATCTATTACACTCAAAATCTATTTTTGTCTAGCACTTGAAGGAGGATTGATCATGCAAATAAAATCCATACCCCATTGAGCAAATGGTTTGTCAAAGACAATTGTTTTGAGGGGCATAACTGATCTTTTTCTTTTACCACAAAGACTTGACATTTCTGACATTTCCAAACCCACTGATGGAAATCTGTGAACATAGTTGGCCAAAATATCTAGCTCTCATGATTTTTAGTGTTGTTTTCTTAGTGGAGAAATATCCTCTGGACAAACCATCATGCATTTCTTCTTAAATTTTCTTTGCTTGAGTCAAGTTCACACATTGAAGAACCCCATTGAGGGTTTTTTTGAATAATATTTCCCTGATTATATCTTATCCCTTGAAGTCTGAAGAAACTTCACTTTAAAAGGGGACTTTTAGAAGGATACTTACTAGTCTTCACAAAGTTGATGCAATCGCCGATCAAATATTCTGAAGATTTTGACTAATTCATTAGCACCATTTATGAACTTTGATTCTGAAGCTTTTTAGATTCTTTTTTTGTGGCCAAATATTCACACATTCCATGACCATGGATGTTTTTGGCTGGGTGGACTTCAATATCATATTCTAGGATCTTGATGACCGAGTTGGCTCTTTTTTCAATAATCTCTCCTTCCATTGTGTATTCTCACACACTGGAATGTGCTACATAAACCAACACTTTGTTTGCCACAATCAGATGTTGAAACTTCTTAAGACTTTTGACCACTGCAAAGGTTTTTTTCTCCAAAGTTATACTTAACTTCATATCCCTTCAGTGTCCTTAAATATAAAGCTATTGGATGTTCACTTTTTATCTCTTGATCCTTGTGTGTTAACATGACAACTATGCTATTTTCACCACCATAAACATACATAATAAAATCTTTATAGAAATCGAGATTCATTAGAACAAGTGTTGAGGCTATAGCTTCTTTTACCTTCATAAAAGCTAGCCTCCCTTCTAGAGTCTATTTGAATTTTTTGATCTTTTCAAAGCATGAGTGATTGGTCATATGAACCTACAAAAGTTTGATATGAAATTGTTTACAAAATTAATCTTTATGGGGAAAAATTTGCTCCCTTTTTGTTCACTAGTAAGGGAGATTCCTTGATTACTTTTACTCAATTGGGATCAATTGAAATTCCTTCTTTGGAGACCACATGTCTAAGGAACTTACCTTGGGAAAATCCAAACACACATTTCTTTGGATTTAAGGATATCCCAAACTCTTCACACTTTTGGAACACTTCTTCTAGACGACCAAAATCGTTTTCCTTCCTTGTGGAGAATACAGTAAGGTCATCTAGGTAAATCAAGATGATCTTTTGATGAGCTCTTTGAAAGCTATGTCCATAGCATGCTGGAAGGTGGCCCCTACATTTGATAGCCCAAATGGTATTTTAGCATAAGTAAACATTCCCCACTTTTGGTAAATGTTATTTTATGTTGATCTTCTTCTTTTATTGGAAGTATCCAGAGAATCCATCTAGTAGGGAAAACATCTCTGAACCAACAATTGTCTGCAAAATTTGCTCCATTAAAGGGAGTGGATAGTGATCTTTGAGGGATACTTTGTTCCAGTCCCAAAAATCCATACATAAGCGGATATCACCATTCTTTTTTCGAATAGGTAATAGGTTTGAAACCTAGGTGTTATGCTTGATCAGATATATAATTCAAGAATCCACTAGCTTTTTCAGCTCTTGGGCCATGAGGGATTTAGCCTTCAAGTTGACGGGTCTTTGTTTTTGTCAGATGGGTTTTGCTCCTTCTGCCACCTTAATAGTATGTTGAATAACACTATGATCATATCATCTCAGATCGTCATAACTCCAGGATACAATCTTTTTGTATTTGTCACAAAGGTAAATCAAGCATTCTTTATCTTTTTTAGGGACATATTTTCCCACTTTCAACTTCCTATTTTCTCCAACCTCTAAGTCTTCATAATCACTCTTAGCAGTGACAAAAACACGTTTGTCATTCCTAGAATCATCACAATAAAAAATAATTCTCAAGGGTAATAAAACCTTTACGTAGCTTATTTCCTTTCAATTGAATTATTAGATCTTCATATGCCTAGTCAATCTTTGGTTGCAATGAATCCCAAAATTATTTAAATTGTTGTATGAACATAGTGATTTGAGCATTATTCTAAAAAACTTTCCAATTGTTCTCATTGTTTGGTATTTTCGGCCTAGCTATCATTTATATTGAACTTCCATTAGCCGGCAAATTTGTAACAAGGCTAAACTATGATCTAATTAATGCTAATCTAGCCTCTATATTTTGATTCTAAGGCATAGCCTAAATGTTGAATGCTTCAAATCCTTCAACCAAATCTCAAACATGATGTCGGTAAGATCTCATCCACACATTATTTCCTACAAAAGAATTCCTTACTTGCTTATGTCATGCCCAAACTTTTGGGCACAAACGGAATAATTTTTTTTTTTTTTTAAACTTTATCTAATAAAACTAAGTGCGCTAAATAATGCATTAACAAGTCTTGTCTTAACTGCATTTGATTTCTTCCATCTAATAAATAATCTAAACACTAGATCAAGTAAGCGAGATCATCTAAACTGAATGCAAAACAATAATTCTCCAAAGAATTATTATTATCTCATCAAGTAATTAGTAATAATAATTTCGTTTAAACATAAGGCTCTAAATAATTTTAGAAGAGATTTTATTGATCTCAAATAGCCTATTAATTGCCTGGAAATTTAATTAATTTGCCCTAGCACTTAGCTTTATAAAACCTATTATTATTTTAACAATAATTATAATTTGTCTAGAGTATGACTCTAGGGTCAATTAATCCCATAATGAAATTGTGCTATAAAAATTTTATTATAGTTTGGCCAATAAAATTTAACTCCTAAGGCTAGCCATTTCTAAAGCATTTATTATGATTTCCCAATTATTAAACCCCAAAAAGGGTTCTAAAACTAGCTTATAATTAAAGCCCTAAGGAAAAAGACTCTACTTAATAACAAAAGTAAGTCCACTATTAGAATATTTATTCCAATTCAAGTCTAAACTTGTAAGTCATTTTTATATATGTGTCTACATATATAAACTATGACTATCACTCCTTGGAGTTATATATATATATATATATGAATAATTAATTACATATGGGGTTACAAGGAGTTGTTGTAAAAAGAATATTATCCTATTCAAAATCTATGGGGGAAATACCTTATTCAAATTTTGAATAGGGTTTCCCCCTCTTCTTTTTTTTATAATAAATAAATTTAAAACCCTAACTTTTTACATACCCCACACATGTTTATTTTTTTTATATTTATCTATGTGTGTTTTGCCCTAACCCAAAAATTGGGTTAGGGCTTGTGAGTGTGTGTGTTCTTTGTTTTTGGTGTGCAGATCTGAGAATGGAGCGGCGGCCAAAGAAGGCACCATGGTAGACGAGTCGAGGCGCTCATGCTGGCAGAGGGCCGAGCAGATGCGCAAGGGAGGGGGGAAGCCAGAAGTGGCATCCACTGCAGTACCCCGCAGGGAGCGGCCGCCGTCCACTAACAGTGGTGGCTGCCGCATAGTCACCGCCGCTGGGGGTCGCCCGCAGTGGCGAGCTTCACCCTGCCCACTGCAGACAGCCCACAATGAGCGGCGTCTGCTCATTGCAGCGCTCACAAGGGAGAAAGGGAGGCCCCGATCCGATGGGGTAGGGTTTCTTGGCCCTCCCCCCGAGTCTGCAATAATAATTTAAATTTTTATTTTATTTTTTATTAAAAACAAACAATGCATATATATATATATATATATATATATATATATATATATATATATATATATATATATATATATATATATATATATATATATATATGTTTCCCCCTTTTTTTTTTCTTTGGTGTTATAATGGTAAAAAGGAAGATAAGTTTACCTAGCTGTGACATTATTTTTTTTTTATATATTTATATATATATGTAAATGTAGTTGTAAATATAAACACACTTTAGCTTGCTGTAAATTCTTTTATCATTTTAACTCATGCAACCAACTGATAAAACAGTGATAGTAGGGAATAGATGAGATTTTTTTTCTTTTAATAAGTCAATATGTATGCTTTAAATTCTACTGTTATTTTTTTTTGTATGTAAATCAAATCTAATAATAATTTACCTAGCACACTACAATGGAAAATGTCATTCTTTTTTTTGGTTAAGTATTCAGTTTATTTCTTTCCTATTAAAAAGAACATTAACAACAAGCTCTAATATATATATTTTTCTTTTTTTTATTCTTAGATGCTAACTTTAGAAATAGATCACTAATTAGATTTATTTTCCTGCAATTTAATAAAATGACAGAAAGTAATAAATTATAACAGCAACTATATTAGCCTAGGAAACATTAAAATCAATTCAAAGTTAAATATATTAAACCTATTTCACTAAATTTGTATTTGTATTTAACTCAAAAGGTCTATATGCATGCTTTTCCCATTTTCCATAATGTTGTTTGCATGAGGAAATAAAAGAACCCTAAAATTTCAAAAATAACATGAATGCAATAACCCCTTTTTTTTTTAAACTAAAGGACTTAATAAAGCTCATACATTTCATTTTTTTTTTTGCAAAAATAACTAAGTAAAATAATGCATTTCTTTAAGCATATTTAGGAGACAATGTAGATAATATTACAAATGGGATTGAAAACCCTACTAGTCTCTCCTTTCCATTGAATGAGAACTTAAAATAAAATACATACATTTCCTTGCTTTTGAAAAATAAATACAACATTTGGCTTTTCTTTACAAACTACAACATAAATACATCTTCGAATCTCAAAAAAAAAATTAAGTATTTGATACGCATACATTGAGTAGGGCAAAGTCCTCTAGCCAATCCTTCATATTCAACCTTATTGTTAGTGCAGGGAAACTAGAATCAGAAGACTTTTTTGTTCTACTCCCCACTTGGTGAGACTATGCACACCACTGCTTAGAAGCCAATTTTGCACTTTGCACCGTCAAAGTACATGACCCATAGCTTCGGCACAGAATCTTGCTCACACTTAGAAGCTACTTCTTTACTTTTGTGACCTGAGTAATGGTCTAGTTTTCATAAAAAATGATATATATTCCCAAACCAATCACATGATAACTACCAAAGGGGTCACTATCGATGAACTAATTAACTGGTCTTCTTCCTTTTCATTGTTAGACTTGTGTGAATGTTGTCATTATTGTCATTGATGTCAAATCTGGTTATCCAATTAGACTGGATCTATTGGAAGCAACTTTTGGTATGTGGTTTTGGTATTGTTGGTTGAGAAACAATGCTAGAAAGGTATGAGATATGATGCAAGGAATAAATGATCTACTAATGTTATTTTCAGAAGATCCTCATCTCTGGAATTTTGAGTTGTGCCTATTTTGGTTTTATCATGTTCTGGCATCAGTTGTGCATGTTTCAATATCAGTGGTATTTGTGTTTTTTGTATTTTGGAGTTAGTTGTTGTGCTTGTATTTTTGCACTTGTGGGTCTATATCTATAGTTATGGTAGACCCTTATTCTGCTCCAATAATTAAGGTATATGCATTGGTAAATGAAATGTGTGAAAGAAGCATGTAGAAGTTCATATGAAGACTGACTTTGTTATCATGTTTTTAGTTAAGGCTTTATTGGATATATTATGTAAATCATTTGTGTTTGGCTGACATATTATCTCAGTGTATGTGATTTTCGATGTGTGTGTGTGTGTGTGTGTGTGTGTGTGTGTGTGTGTGTGTGTGTGTGTGTGTGTGTGTGTGTGTGCAAGTGCATTTAGTAGAAGCATGGTATGGATGGTGGATGAAGAATGTAGCATGTGTATGAGTTATCAAAATTATAGGAGTGGGAGTTGTTGATAGTGAAGGAGTTTCAAAAAGAGAAGAAACAAAGGTATATATAAAGAAGAGTAACCATGCAAATAGTGTTCTAGTAATCCCTTATCAAATTTATTGCGAGTGATTGGTTTGGCAGAGTAATGCAGTAATCCCTTGTCGAATTTGCTACTGGTAATTGTGGATAATGTAACGATATTCCTTTACCGGATTTGTTTTGTGTTTTATGAGTTGTAATTTGAGCTTAATCTAGAACTGACCTCATGCATTAGGAGATGCAATTTTCTTCAATTCAACTATTTTTCTATTGCAGTGAGCATTCAGTAGTGAGCCTCTTTTCTAATATGGTAGTGAGTCATTCGGCAGTGAGCCACCCCTTTTGTAAAAACCATATAACTAGTTATATTATCTTAAGAACCAACACTCTTCATGGTTTTTCTCATTTTGGTTTTCCACATAAAAAATATGGTGTTTCTTTTATGGCTGTGTTATTTGTTTATTCTGCATTTTGATATTTCATGTTGATGAGTTTACTTGATGAAATTGACATATTAGTAAAAGCTTAAAAAGTGTGGAAAGTTTTAGATTATGTAGGAATATTTATTCACCCGCCGCTTAGTATTCTGGTCTATTCAACCAATTCAACACTCATCTCTAACTCCAATAACATTTTCTTCTTCTAACATCTCAACACAACACATTTCATCCTTTGTGATAGAGGTATGGGTAGGCTCAAATTTCATCATAGTGTCATCTGTTATGTGTTCATTATTTAGAGGCTCTAATAATATCTTCACTTTTTACCTGTATTTAGTTTTAAGGATCAAATGGGACTAGCTAAATGACATATAACCACCAATTTAAGTTGTAAACTCTCAAAATAAGAAGAGGTCAAAAATGTGAGGGATATCAATAATTGCCACCTCTTGGGGAATAATAATGTTGGGGCAAAAATATAAGGTAAGAGGTAAATTTTGAATAATTCCTAAGGCCTACACATTTTTTACATCTAGTTGCATGATTCCCCTATCTAAAGTTTCATATTAGATCTGAAGGGCCTCAGTAAATTGCTTAGGCATAATAGTAGTACTAGCCCTTAAATCTATCATGGAATTATGCAACAATTTATTCCTAATTAAGAATGTTAAGAAGAAGGGCATTGGTTTTGACTTACTGGTCTCTTCCTTCTTTGGGTCTTTGCTAGAGTTGATAAAGGTGGTAGATGATTGGTTCGTGCATGAGATCTAAAGTTCTTTTTCTTTTAGCTTGTTCATCAAAGATTTTGGTTTGAGCTTGTCTTTTTCAATTGTCTAACGCTTCTTTCAACAAACACTTATATTCATGGATGGCTAAAATATCCTAGAGGGACACATTTGTGGGGGCTCTTTTCAATTTCTCCACCATATCCATCTCCATAGGTATCGATGTTTTGAACTCCTTTAATTTACTTTGAAATATTTCCTATGGCTTCAGAAAAGTTTGAACCGTGATGTTCTCTAAAGGCTTTTCAAAGGTTGCACAAGATTTCAAATTTTTTGGAACGAGTTCTCCAATGAATCTTCTCTTTGACTGGGTATTATAATTTGATTTAACCTAAGGGTCCTTTGAGGTAGAGGCTTCATTATCAAACACAATATCCTCTTCCTCCATCCATGAAAAAAGGGCATGATCATGAGCAATATCACTTTCTTGCTCTAAAGACATGCCCTGCATTTGCATGATGAGTATTACATTATCCACCCCTGGGGATGAATAAGAATAATTCTCAAGATCTAGTGAAATACCTTGTGCACGTTATTCCAACACCTTTTTCTGCAAATTACATCATAGGAAATTTCATGGCATGTGTACATCATTGCACAAAAAACACTAAGCATTTATATCATCTGCATAATTGCATAATTATTTTATCCCACTACAAGCTCTTTGTTGTTGTTCAGAGGCACAAATTCCAAGGGATTCGAGAGGTATGGGAGGTGTGGCTTGCTATCCCTTGATGTTAATTATTTCATTTTAAAAGGTTCACTGGAGATTCTTCATGTCATCTATTTTTGCGACTAGGCCTAATTGTGCGACCACAAGGCCTGGGGAATTCAGGTACATATACATTAATGGTAGTGTTGAAGATATACTTGCCTAAGCATCTCCCATTGTTGGGGAAGGTAATTTTAGGAATGTAGGTATGGGGGGTCTTGGGGAAATATTTCCCACATCATTTAGATTATTCTTAACTCATACTACCATTTTGTATGCTTGAGGTAAGGAATTTCCTCTAAGCAACTAGATCATTGCCGTGATATTTGAGTTAAAAGCCTTCACATAAATACAAAGGCCATGTTTGTTGGTGGTCTGGCAGTAATTAAAATCCTCTACCAGGTCTTATTAAATCTCATGTTAAAGTTGGAGACGACCACTTGGGGAGCTCGCTTGATATTTATCAATTAGTGCAACAGGGAAGTGATTTCCTTTCTTAGTGAAACATGCAAAAAATAGGCCCTCAAGTGCATCCTAATCTCTTATAGAGCCTTTCCTTTAAATGAAGTAGCAAGCAACCTCAAAGCTATGATTGGTTGGGTCACAAAGTGGACTTGACATACATTTGCAACATCTTGTAAGTGTTCAGTGGGAGTTTTACCTTCTTCTCCACTAAATTTAGGCAAGTATTTCAATACAGATGTGGGAATAGGGTCACATTGGTCAGGTGGGTAGGAGGAAATAAAAGACTTCCACTATCCCAATTGACAAAATTTTGAGGTGGTCCTAGAAGAGCCATTTGGATTTGAGGTTGGATTTATGCATGAGCAGCCCTTGTCGTAGCATGTCGTGACCAGGGAATATTTACAAGGGGAGGAAGTACTAAGTGTGGTTTACAAGAAATTGTGACCTAGTTATTGGCCCTTAGCTTATACAATTTTTTTCTAACCTCTAATCAAGTGATTTGGTCCCACTAGGTGTGCTAGAAAAAGAAACTATTCATCTTGAAAATTGTTCCTTAGAAAGGTAACAAAATCTTATAGGAAGCTTAGCGAATGGGGGGACCTAGACTTGTTACTTACTAAGCAACCTCCGAGATTTTAGAAGTCAACTCTTCTTTTCTTTAATTTTTTGAGGAAAAGGGGAAGAAATAATTCAAAACAATAAATATCTAATACTAAGGTAGTTTGCCACAACATTTTGATAACAAACATTACTACAAGATAGAAAATATGATATTTCAAAATAAGTATAGAACACTGTTACCCCTTCATAGGATGAGAGAGAACAAAAGATTTAAAATTTATGAACACATAAACTAGACATTCAAATCTCTCAATGGGAACATCTGCTAAGACTTGTTGAAACATACATCATTTAGCCATTCATAAATACTAAAATATAACCAGATCAAATTGACATGATACAATAACAAAATCTCTATCACAAGTAATGAAAAGAGTTAAAAAAAACATGATTCAATTACTCATACTAGCGAAATCATAATCATAAGAATAAAAAATCCATTCATTATTAATCTTATTGACATAAAATTCAACATCGAGATAAAACAAAAAGGCCATTTGAGAAGAGTATTTCTATGTCTCTTAATCAAATACAAGTATAAGCATGCATAAAACTATCAAATAAAAACTTCAAGATCATATCCCCTTCAAAGAAACCAGGTCTGCCCTATATAAGCTCCCAAAACCAAGTATATAGGAAAAAACAAAAATGAACAAGCCCCACATGCTTTTAGCATGTCTTTAGCCCTCATGATGGTTATCGTAACTATCTACCCTCCAGCTTGATCATGACCATTATTCTTTTTGTGCACCTATCAAAGACTTTTGATTTCACCATTCCTTTCTATTGCATTGGCTCATGAGGTTGATTCCTTCCATAACCTTCTATGGACAAAGATCAGCATGACAAGTGTAATTCCTTGGAAAAGTTGCAGGTTTTGTCCCCACTTGGACATCCTACACAAATGGCAACTAGGCATAGATCACAAAATGATCTTCCTTTTCAAGTTTCTAGAAATCACATGAGGAAGACACGTGGTCGTGGAAATAGCTTTATAAAGTTGATGGGCCCTCCTCCCTTTTAAATTCAGGTGTAAGACTTGATATGCAGTAACATAGCGAAGCTTTTAGGAACGATAAAAAGGACCCTTTGAAAAATCCCATACAAACTCAATGTGCTGCCCTTAAGCTTCCTCATGAATTCAAAATCTCATGAAAATGGTCGCGAGAAACAACGGTTAGAAAAGCAAAAATAATACAACCCGCCTAAATTCATTTACACAACCAAGAGAGAAAATAAGTGTGATGAGGAGATTATATCACTCTCATTCACAATCAAAGTCATGATGGTTTGCATAGAAGTTATAACATTCTCTACATGGTTCTCATTAAAAACACCCATGAAATGTTGAACATTTTGAGATTAAGATCCTTCTAATCAAGATGTAATATAATAACATAAGATCTGATTTTTATAATAAATTCCAAAAAAATAATCCTCTTAGCAAAATAATGACTCCTTGTATGACACAAACTTCAAAAACTTTCCACAATCAGCTAAAATATCTCCTTCATAATATTCTCATCATAAGGAGCTGAAAGAGTTGTAATTTTCATAATTTTATTAACACAAGAAGTAACTACAAGTCTTAGCTCCTCATCTGGATGTCTCGAGAAATTTGGATAAATCAAAGAATTGACTATAGATACCACAACACTCTATCTCCATAGAATCAAGTTGATCCATATTTGAAAAATAACTCTCCACTATATTCAAAATGCATAGTAATTCATCCCTAGATAGAGGGCAGCATTCAATTCTTCTTCTTGTGCAATACAAATTTCTTTCCCATCCAAATGCCATGATATATGGGAAGGTGAATACAAAAAGTTTTAAATTTCCTTACAAAACTAGATGAAGAGACGTAGAAACTATTGAAACAATGATATAAAAATGAAGATTTTGCAACAAGGGTTAGCTTCCCAACAAGTTGTCAAGATCACCAACTCTAATACCCTCAATTGTTTTTCAAAAATATGTTATCTTTTGGTTGAAATGTATAACAATTTTCTTTCCACTCACCCATATTTTAGGAAGGCCAAGGTGAGAGCATACAATATTCCAAATCATAAAGCATTGAAAACAAAGTGTTGAAAGAAAGGAATCAAGCAACAAGTTGGCAAAACCACTTATTTTGTGGGATGCATCACAATACTTAAAAGTAAACATTTTATTATTTAGTGGGAATTATAATGGCACTTCCACTTTTCAATGGACAATCTTATTTAAACTAAAAATAAATAACAATTGAGCACATCCACAACAATGGGAAAGCTTAAACAACTAAAAGTAAATAATAAGATCCTTCCACTTTTTAGTGGGAAAGCTTATATAAATAAAAATGGGTACATCTACAACAATGGGATAGCTTATACAACTAAAAGTAAATAACAAGCTTCTTCCACTTGTCCAGTGGTGGGTGATTACAAACCACTTATTTAGTAGGGAAACTATTAGTAATAAGGAAATTTAACTCGCTAGGAATAAGACCATCTATTATTACAACAATAATTATTAGAAATGGAAATCCCTTTAATGGTAGGACCATTTGAAGCTTACAAGTTAGCACATAAGCATCATAAACATCATGATAAGAAGATTAGATACTGACATAGAATAAACATTATTGAAATACCCAACAAACAATGTTTGTTCGTGTAGGTTTTTATTTCCTAGTTGGTTCTTTATTTTCCTATTCCTAGGTTTTTTCTACACTTTTAATTATGCTTGCTTAAGATTAATTAAGTGGGTATTACTGTGATTGGGTGCAAGGTGTCAACATCTTCCACAGGAATTACACTTATCTTTTTTAGGCTATTGTGGTGGTCCCTTCCCATTGGTCATATTTGCCACTTCTTCCCTCTCTTGTGTCCTATATATACTTACTCCTAGCTAGCCTTTGTATCCTATTTACTATTGTATTGTAATTGTATTATGTAGTTTTTTGCTATTGCATTCTTCTAATGCTATTTTTCTTTTGCATCATTTGCATTTCTCTTTTGGAGACTAACTCTATGTTATTATTTTGATCTTGTATCATTTACATTCATAGTTTTATTTCTATTCGTTTGCACTAGTTATTCTAGGTTTTTCATCTTTTTAGATTCCAACATGGTATCAAAGTTATTCTAGTGCAATAATATATTTTTGTTTTCTTATTTGAGAGATCCAGAGGGGGGCTAATAATTTTTATGTAGATTTCCTAAAAACTATGTATGCTCTTCTCTTGCATTTCCATATGAGCTTAGGAATTCAAAAAATTTGAGGAGAAATTTCAATCTTTGGGGTTTTTTGTGCAAATATTTTATTAAATTTATGTGTTTGCAGCAATCTAATAATCTTGGTGGTATTCTTAGCTATTCTAGAGAATCCAAATGGCTGAACAAAGTCAGATTTAACTTTCTTTTCACGGAAATCAGAGCACATAAATTAAAAGAAAAATTGGAGGCTTGTTTTTAAATTTAGATTTCTATCTTTTGCAAGTCAAATTGAAAAAAAAAATTGTGTTTTCTTCTCATCCACAAAATACCATCTGATTATCTTATAGATTTTGCATATATTAATCAGATCTTGCAAAAAATGTTGTCTAAACAATGTCATGTGACCATTTTTTTACCATAACAAGTTGAATTTAATTTTTTTTTCATTTTCTTCTTGCTAGATTAAAAAGATAATTTTGGGTTTTATTCATAGCTCAAAAATATTTTTGGTTTTTTTATATTATCTGCTTATAGTGAATAGATTTTTTAGAAGATTTTTTTTTTTTGGCTAGAAAAATTGTTTTTGAAGGACAAAATTAGTTTTTCAAAAATTTGTATCTATTGTCTCAAGTGTTGGATTTTAGTGAACAAGATATCAGTGGAAAGATAAAGATGATTAATTTCCATCCATATTGATCTTGATAAGATTTTTTTTCTCCTTTTTCAAATATTGCATGTTGAATTTGTGTCTGAGCACAACTACATCACTATTTTTTCTAGATATGTGTTTGTACTTTTGGTCATTGTGGGCCTTAACACTATTGTAATTTGGGAAAATCTTTGTAATAGAACTAAATATAAAGTGTCAAAATTGTAATATTTGGGGGGGTTAATTTTGAGACTACTAAAAAGAGTGGGGGTGTGCTGGTGTTCTTGTGCTCACATTCTTTTAGCACTTTTTAAAGCATTTTTGCATCATGGATCAAACAACAGTTTCCATTCTAACTCCTTAAAATTATTTTGAGTGGAAATTATGCATGACAATCTACTTAAGAAATTTAGTTTGCATACGATAACAATGGGATTGGAAACTAAACCTACTGTAGATGTACAAAATCCTAAGTGGTTTAATAAATGTGATGAAGCATATGGAACTTTGTGTTTGTCTTTTTCTCTTGACCTTCTCTTTCATATTGAATCTTTGAGGACTCTTAATCAAATTTGGACAAAGTTAGAAACTTTATTTAGAACTAAGGATTCAATAAGGGTGTTAGTGCATATTTTTACAAAATATTTTTGTGCTATATATGGATGCTTTTACATATAATTTCATCATAAGGGCATTTGCTATTGGTTTTTATATGCAGGAGCATCACTAAAGAAAATGGAGTTGTCCAAGGATCAACTATTTCATGAATGGATAGGGGTCACTTGGGCACATTGAGGGAGAGCACTAAGTAAAGACTGCATAAAGAGTCCATCATATCAACATTCTAGCAGATATCAGAGGAGTCAGTATGATGAAATTAGAAGTACCTTTGGCTTACATACAACCTCTATGAAGAGTTGGAGCCATTGACATTCTTGGTAATTTTCAAATTTGTAAAGTTTGAACTATCGGCATAGGTTATCCCGATAGCATTGCATAGCCAAATAGTAGAGAGATCTATCGGCATAACATCCACCAATCTATTAGAATGCGGTCTAAGCAGGTTTTTTCAGATGGAAAATAAATCGGTGCGCAAAATAAATGAGGCGCTATCATCGGGGTAGCTCATACCAAGGAGTAAGTAAGAGAGTATATCCATCGGCAAAAGAATTCAATATCAGAAGTGCGAAGAAATTGTTATACCGATAGCCGATGAAGCTATCGGTATGACCTACATCGATAAGGAAGAGTGCGGATGAAATGTTTTAATTATCAGAGTATCCGGAGACGGGAATATTGGTTTACCCCGATGTCCAATGGGATGTATGTGGGAGCCAAGAAGAAAAAGGTGCGGATCGGAAATAAGATGGGTTCATCGGAGAAAATGTTAACCTTCGAAAAGGAACCAAAATAGCTACACCAATACCCGATAGAGGAAAGCTAGGCAGACGACGATATCAGTTAGAGTTATGTCGATAAAGAAGTGTTGAACGTGGAGTTCAAGATCTCATCAGGGTGACGTATCCATCGGCGAGAGGTGTTTATATGATGTCCCGATGCCCGATGAAGAAGTTAACTAGAATGCAAACAGGGAGACTTCATCGTGGAATGCTATGTCGATAGAGCATAACAGTGGAAGGGTTTGCAAAATAGAAACCGGTGTCGTCAGGGCCTTGGTAAAACATTAACCAAGTTGTTCTGACGCCCGATGAAGTATCCTGATGGGGAAAGAGGTGTGGACCGGAAAGAAGGACTCATCGGGGTATCTTTTACTATCAAGTGAGCATTTTTTGAAGTTGTGCTGATTTCCGATGGGTAGGATGCCACAGAGGAAAGAAAGGTGGATCTGTCGGGGTGACCTACACTGATCAAAAGGACAAAAGAGAAATTAAAGAAGTGTACATTATGGGTGGCGCCAAATAATTAAATTTTTAGGTAGTTACGCTGATTAGCCGTTAAGAAATCTAGTGTGAAAACAAACATGACAACCATCATTTAATGCATCCAACGGATAGGCCTAAAATCGCACGAAGCAAATCTGACCAGGATTTCTTTCAGATGTTAAGATAATGGAGATGAACTTATAAATGGGGTCTCGTGCACATTATTTTTTACAAAGTAGTCTATAAGCAGTTTGTTATTTCTGGAGTGATAATTGAAGTTGTTGAGTACAGAATAGGGGATTTACAAAATGAAGGGTTTGACTGCAAAAGGAAAAAGGAAGGTCACAGAAATATCTAGTGATGCATCGAAAAAATTAAAGGCAGGGGAGGTTGTGAAACAAAGGAATCTAAATCAAGATATGATCGACCAGATGAGTTCTCCACGAGCTAAGTCTAGAAGATCGAAGACCAATTTGCCAATTCGTGACCAGTTGGAGGATAGGTACAAGGAGATTGGCGATGTATGGACCAGAGTGAGAGGACAAGAATTGTTCCTGTTTCATTACATAAGGAGAAACGACCCAATGCCTATATCTAACCCATGGAGAACTGGTCTGGGCAAACTCACGGTCCCAAATGTGTTTGTAAATATAGACTTGCTCAAGCTCATGGCCAGAAATTATGATGATGCCAAAAGATGCATCTTGTTGCCCGATGTGACTACTTTCATTCATTTCACAACGGAAACGATCCAAGAAGTCTTTGGTTTGGATTCTGAGGTGGAGGTGCCTCTGTCTTTCGATGATTTGGAGGAGGAATACAGAAATATGGACACCACATATCAAGGATGGAATTTGGTGTTTCATAAGGCTAAAAAGGGAAGACTGACGAAGGAGGACAGACCGCCTTATGATATTAACATTTTCAAGAAATATTTCCAATATACCTACATGGCTTGTGGATAGATTGGAGGAGTCGAGGCTCTAGACGTAGCAAAAATGGGACCGTTGGTTTTGGCAGCCGATGTCCAGAGACATGAGCCCCAAACATTTGATTTCGCTACATATCTGGCAAACAGATTGCATGAGGGATTTTTGAACCTGAAGAACAATCCTAATAAGTATTTTAAGCATTATTCTCTGTTAATGTGTATGATATTATTTTATGGTCAACTCAGAGGGCTATGGCCAGAGGGTTTGAGAGTAAACCAGTATGGAAAGGATGGACAGGAGCAACCTATGCAGTTATGGGTTTCTTTATGGGATTCTAGGTATGTGAATTCCCATTATGTGAAGCTTGAAGAATTTTTTGTCAAGCCCTTGTTCAAAATGTAAAATGAGACTATTAAAGGGTCATTTTCAGAAACTATTAAGTTTCTTCGGCCATTTGAGCACCAGAATACCAAAGTGAATCATAATTGGGGTGATTGGTTTGCCTGTGTCAATTTCACTTTTGTTAGAGTGCTTAGTTTTGAGGGATCACCATATGAATTGCCTAAACCAACACCTGATCGTATTGCATTTTTAGAAATTGTGAGATAACTTAGTGTTTCCAATGCTTGTCATTTTGGGGATGCGCATAAGCAAACCTTTTTGCCAGGGACTTTGGAGTTTGGAGATTTCAGGATTGTATCAACTAGGGCTTATGAAGCTATTGATAGAATGTTAGTACATGAATATAATTTGTTGTTACACACACCTAGGAAGAATTATGATCCTGGAGGATATATACACATGTGTAGAAAAGGGCAGGCCCTGAAAGGTTATCTCCATTGTACTGATGATATGGAAGATTTGTGCAGAAATAAGGAAGTGGAAGAATTAGTTGATGTGATGGAAAATCTAGAGAGAAGTTTATAGGAGAAAAAACAAAGGTTGGATGATCTTCAAGTTGAAGAAGAGGAATATGCAGAAAGTGACTCAGGAGAGAATGAAGTTGTATCAAAATTACAGGTACCTAACAAAGAAGAAGAGCTTGATGCATAGGACAAGTTAATTACAACCTTAAATGCAGAGATAGATGATAGAATGATTGAGCACACCAATTTTGTATTAGATGATCAATTCATAAAATCTAAAGATCCAAGTCATTCTTGTATCATTTCAAGGGTAAGAAATTAAGGGAAGCAGTGCCAAATATTACCCCTGAGAATGAAGCAAAAATGACACAGAGATTGAAGGAAGATATTAATGCAGAAGTTGAGAACATGACCCCACAAAAGGGGAGACAATTACTAGTGGAGGCTGGTATAATTTTGTTTCCAGGATGGGACTTGAGTACCTCATTTGTTTTTGATAATTTGCTACATGCAGATAATAGGGATATGAAGTTGGATATCCAAGGAGTGAATGATATTTTATTGGATCAAGGTATGATCGAAATGAAGAAGAAATGTTACTTTGGGCCCTATACCCTCCTAATAAGAGAGCTAAGATAATAGATGTAGATAAAGCTTTTGGTCATATGATGAAGTTGAAAGTTGGAGAGGTGGATCCTATGGTCACTGCGGATATAGGGATTGACATTTCTAAGTTTAATAAGGCTCAATTGAAATGGGAAATTGCTGAAAAGCATAAATACAAAGAATTGTATGAAGAAGCTTTAAGGAGAGGAGGACATCCAGTATCACAAGTCACTGACTCTAGTTCCCAATGGAAGAATAAGTTTGAGAAACTAGCCTTGGAGCACAATAAGATGAAGAAGCAAATGACAAACATCAAGACAGATGCTGCCTGTGTATTCATGACAAGGAGATATGAAAATTTAGAAAAGGTTTTGGATGAATTCTGGGGTGTGTATCAAAAGAACAAGGATAATATGGTCTCTAATCAAAGGATTTATGACAGACTCAATCTGTTATTACAGGATAAGACATTGAAAGAAAAGACTATCATAAGGATAACAGAATTAATTGAAATTCATGAAAAGTATACTAAAGAGTTGAAGGAAGAGTTCTAGGAGTGCCAGGAGGTTTTGCAGAGTGAGATTCCAAGTTTGGTTGATGATGCAGGGGTTATCAAGGACAAAAGTGCATGGATCTTAAAGTGTAAGGCTTTACTTAGTGCAACCCTCAGTGTCGCCCAAGCAGATGCCCTGGATATGAATGATATAGTGGACCAGTTAGAGAACCTAATCAAGATAGAGATGGCACTCAGGGATACAATATTTAATTCAGTTACCTATAGAGATGAAGGCTACATTAAGCACATCAGGAAATGTGGGAAAAGGTTGGATCCAAAGAATTAGTTTTTATTTCTCATGTTTTTATAATTGTCTTATGTTATCTTAGCAATTAAGCAATTAAGTGTTAGGTTTTAGTTAAGTTTTAGTTTAGCAAGATGAAGGGGTGTGTCCTTTCATCTATGCCTATTGATTCACATACTTATAGTGAGTCATTTTGTATGTAGAAGGCATCTAGGATCTAGGATTTTAGAAGAATTACAAAATAACAATCACTTTTCCCTATAAGGGTTGTAAGTCATATATATTAGGGAAGTCTATAGGAAGAAGAAGTATATTTTTGTGCAAACAGATTGTAATGGAGTATCTTCAAGTGTATCTTATGTAAGAAATCATTTCCTAAAGATTAATATACAAGGTTTTTTGTTTCTTTTCTAAATATTGTGCATACTTTTGTGTTGATGAGTTATCTTTTTCCTCTTGATAAATCTGTCATTTGACTTGCTATGATGTGCCATCACATGCTGTTACATTAAATGTGAGATTGGGTTTTCATTGTTTGTGTAAACACATACTGAAACGTTCATAGTTGATGATTAATATTGTCTCTAGAGTTAATAAGATCTCTTGTCCACAAAGATTCATAAATATCCCTGGATAGAGGCACTGGTCTGTTATTTATCTTTTAAGGTCCTGGTTTGTTATGCATTTAAGGTCCTTGATAGAAAAACATTCTTCCCAAACCCTATATGAACTGATCTTTGCATATTTCTATTAAGTCCTGAAAGCATCTTATTCTCAAGATACAATCATAATCATTTTCATTTATTTTCAAAAGCATTCACTTAAAGAACATAATAAAGCATAATTGTAGAACAATCATTTGCTAGTTTTGCATTTTCTAACCATAAAGCTTAAATCCACTTTAAATAACTCTTTTTGTGCTTGAGAGGGAGAGGTATACCCACCTAGGTTTAGTGGAGCCTTAAGTGCAGAGGGATTTGGTCTTCGACCATCCCTATTTGTTGGCCAAGGCTAGTTGGATCAGTTAAGGGCTTGGAAAATCCTTAAGTTTTCCAATCTGTGGTTTTGGGAACCAATAGATTGACAACTCTTCTGGGGAGTTGTCTATAAAACATCAATTCCAGAATCTCATTTAAGGTGCTCTATTGAAAGGAAGAACCCAGGAGCTTAATAAGTAATTTTTCCTCCATAGGAGGTGGCGACTCTACCTAATAAGAAGTTTTATTTAAATTGGTGACTCTACTAGGGGAAGAAACCCAGAGGGAGATGAAAAAAATTATTTTTGAAAATGTTTCAAAGAAATCCTTTTATTCCAGATGGCATCAGGTCACTGGATCTCAGTAGGTTTCAATGTATTCCAAACAAGTTATTCCTAAACTTTCACAGCTTGTACCAAAATTCCATGGGGAATATGATGAATCAACAATTGATCATTTGGATGTATTTTATACATTCATAAAGGATTATGAGATTTATGCAGAAGATTATGTGATGAAACTATTCATTAGGACATTGAAGGATAATGCAAGAGAAGCTTATGAATCACTCCCTACGCACATCATCTCATCATGGAGGAAGTTGGAGCAATCTTTCCTTGATGTATTTCATGATGTAGGTGAAGAAGGAAGCATGTGCTATGAGCTAGAGGAAGATCACAGATACACTATGGAAGCAGAATCCCAGGTGTCTCCCTTGGATGAATTTTTAAATATAAAAAGACAAGAAGATGAATCTGCAGTAGATTATTTCATGAGGATGTTCAAAGTTTATCAAGAGATATCTTCAGATTTCAAGCCTCCATTTTATAAGTTATTAAAAAGGATATAAAAGATAGGGTATGACTCTCAGTTGTATAATTTGCTCAAGTATCTACTTGATGAAATGATTGCAGAAGATAATGAATGCAGGATAAAACTTATAGAGGACCCTAATGAAGAAGGAAGTTTGGATCAGATTGAAGAAGATTCCATTATTGATGGGACCTGTATGAAAATAGACAATATGCAATATCAAAATGATGTATCTCTCAGTGTGGAAGAAACTTCCAAATTATTAGACATAGAATATCAAAAATACATTCAAAAAAATGGTCCAAATTTGTTTCAGAATAAACAGATTATTGGATTAAGGCACATGTAGGGTGTATTTGATGAAGTAAGTGATGATTCCCAGGAAAATATGTCAAAGGAATTCATACACGGTGATGAGTATAATAGGGGATGTGTGCCTAGAAATAGTTTTTCAAATCTTCTGTACAACAAATCTCCAGAGGAAATTGAAGAAAGGTTTCCAAGATATGAATTCCTTTCTTATCCATTTTGTGAAATAGATGTACATATATTTTATGCACAGGAGGACGTCTTTGTAGAGGACATTTGTGAAGACATTATTCCAAAAGATAAAGCATGTGATCAACCACAAAAGAGTTTTTATGAAGGTATGCATAACTTTTATACTCATCCATTGTGTGGAGAAGTAGAAGAAAATATGCATGAAAATAATTTTGCAAAAGTAGTATACACAGAGACTATAAAAGAGAACATGACAATACTGCGCGGTAAGAAGGATGAAATATTTTTGCAAAATAGTCATGAGGATAATATATGCCCAAATCTATTATATGATAAAAGTGAAGTATTTCCTCAAGGTTTGGATAATATTCTAAGAGAAGGGAATTATAAAGAAAATCTACCACAAATGTTCTCTCTCAAAAATAATGTCAAAATTTTTTCAAGTTTTCACTATGATAAAATGATATGTGAAAAGGGTTCCTATGCGTGCCCTATTTTCCTAGTTAAAGGAAATGAAATATTTTGCCAAAATAAAGAGATGGTAAAAATGAAAAGTATAGATTACAATCGGGGAGGAGTAAAGAATTTGGATTGCTACAACAAGGGTTGTGCAGAGCCTAATGTGAATATTTCATTGGGAGATCCAAATATTTTTCAAGGAAGAGGAAGTGGAGAGACTTTTATTTTCCCTCCAAAGAATATTGCACAGTTGGAAAATACATTTCAAGGTAAAAAGGATATTCAAATTCATGATTTTGAAACCCTCTATGAAAATTACACCCATGTAAAAATTATGTATAGTGAGGTTCATTTATTTTCTTTAAGAAATGAGGCATATGATGAAACATCAGGGTTTTCATTTGAATGCCAAGAACAATGGAAATATGAGTATAAGGTTAAAAATCATAAAACAAAATTTGCACCAAGATGTGAGTGTAATTACTTATTTTTAAACCAAATAATATTAATGAAATGCATTTGTGAGAAATGTGATAAAATAGAGAAGAGGATTATAAATGTTGAGGAAAGTGAGAGTAATATATTCAGAAATTTCACATGGTTACAGAACCAGAGTCAAGTGTTTGACAGAGGGAAAAAGTAATATCAATTGTTTTGGGGGCCTAGGGCCACCCAATTTAATTCGGATGACGGTTTACAGAAGGGAATGGTATCAAATGGTCTTCTTATCCAGAGATAGCTAAGATCTCGTTATGCTCACATGGAACATATGTCCCTAGAAAGAGCCACTATTGGAACCCTAAAATTTTCAAATTTTAGAGTTCCAGATTCATGCCAAAAAGAATATTTTTATGTTCAATCATGTGTAACATCTATAATCAAGCAGGTTCTTCTATTTCCAACTCTAAGAAACCAAGTTTGGTGCATTAACAAGGTGGTTGCAAAGGCAAAATCATTCTAGGTACGACTGTTTGAACCATAATTTCTTCTCATCTAAGAACTATTATGTCAATTTAATTATTCATATACATTTTGTATATCATAAATATGTTCTATGCCAAATTGTAGATCCTCTTGATAACAATTCTTGTTTCTCTTGAGGCTAATCTATGTGCATTTTCTTAGAATGTATAAATCACGAATTGAAAGGTCATATTCAAGCATTGATAGCTCTTTCCCATTAAACCCTTATGTCAAACTAATTATTTGTGCATATTATCTTCATCTTAATGAAACCCGATGTTGAATTTCAAAGTGTTGTGAATCTATTTTCTATTTTTCATTGGCTAAAACCAAATGGAGTTTTTTCAGAATTGTTGTTTGCAGGATTACAATATTGACCAAGTGCTCTCTTTGGATTTTAACATCTATTGGCCGGATAGATATCTTATCAGATGAAATGGTCCACATGATTTGTTGTATGGAAATAAAACTATTTTTTAGGTTTCAGATCTTCGTTAGCCTGTTTCTCATATTTTTGAAGGTAGAAGTAAAGACAGTTTTCAAATGTTTGTCAGTAAAATTTTTAGGATTAAAAAGTTGTCAACTTTGGTGATTAAAATCTCCGTGCTTAGAAAATATCTTGGAAAACCGTTTGGTGAAAGTTTCTTTGATATATGGGACTATGTTCCTGTAGGATTTCATGAGAATCAGAGAAATTCTGACCTGCCTTTTAATTGTTTTTGACATAAAAATGCGTCAGAAAAAGTTTTGAATTTGAACAATCAAAGGATAACCCACTTAATATTTTGATGTCAAATGCTTCTATTTTAATTTTTACAGAGATCAGAGCTCATTTGATGTGTTATTTTAAGATTTATATTGCTCGCGACTAGCTCTGGCAGGCCAGTTTACAAAGCAAGTATCAAAATTTGGCGAGCTGCTTGAAATTTGAAATAAAAACCATGTTTTATTTCAATTATCATAAATTTTGGCCAATTTTCATGGCATTTCAATACCTATTTAGTCGGCAATGAAATTACTCCAAAATAGGTCTCAGGAGAAATTAAATTTTTTATTTTCTTGCATAGTTTGAAGCAGTTTTAAAAGGAGAAGTTTTCATTGCCATCGGTATTGGTGTAGGATATAATGTGCTAATCCTGAGAAGTTATATTTCTTAGGTTTGAATGTAAGAAGTATCTTTTTACTTAAGAAATTTAATAGAGTATTTTATTTTCATAATGATTTTTTTACCATTCATGTAAATACCATAGAAAAGGAAAATTATTATTTTAAAGATTATATTTTCCACATTTTATGAACTTTGAATTTTATTTTTTTGAAAGGGAAATATTTGTGTAAAAGGAATAATTATATTTTACATATAAATGTTCTTTAATGCATAATATTTGATTAATAAGTGGATTTTAATGTTATGATCTTTTAAGCTTTCATAAATATTTTTACCTTAAATTAATGAGTTGAGTATATATTTTTGGGTAAATTTTATTTATGAATAATCAAAGAATGAGTACATTTTTATTATTATTTCTCTTTTGTTGATTTAGAGAGAAATAATATTTCCAAAGGGATTTGTTACTATTGGAAATTTTCAGAATTTATTAAGTAAAAAAATTTCTAAACATTATTAAATGTAAATAGACAAATTTTTGAGAAATTTTAAAATGATTAGTGTAACTTTTGAAAGATATCTTTGAAAATCATTTGAATGTTAGGGATTCTTATTTATGTAAACATTTTCCCTAAAATTCTATTTTAATGGGCAAATTATTAAATATCCCTAGTCTAATATGAATTTGTTATTACATTGTTTGGTGTGCAGGACGCTCACATATGAAAGTTTGAATTTATTTTTCCTAAGCACATGTTGAGCGGGGAGTATTTCTCACCACATAATGATCGATATTTACTTGCAAAAGTACTTTGAAAATAAATTTTATTTGTACTTTGATATAATTATGATAATATTCTAATTGTCTTTGAAGAAGTTATATAAGAATATATTTTGACAAAGGGGAAATTATATTTATACATAAGTTCTTTCAATATGGTGACCTAATGATATTGTGTCTCATCATGTTTTTACCCTAATTTTTTGAATTGAATCCATAGTAGGGTAAATATTATTCTTTATTGTATGAATAATGTATTTGAGGATCAAAGTGTGAATATAATATTTTGTTCAAAGAAGAAAATGTATTTTGAAAAGTTCATTTTACCCAAGGTAAAATGATGAATAGCATTTATTAAAATGGATTTTGGTGTTTTGAGGCAATCTTTTCATATGCATATTATTTGCCTAAAGTTAATAAATTGAATATGTTCATTAGGGTAAATTATTTTTATCATATAGTTAATGATTTGATTTATTTTTACAAGTATATATTCTATTGGAATTGCCCTAAAAGGGTGAAAATGCGTTCTTATCACATGGTTAAAATATTGATTCACATATGTCATTTCCAAAAGGGAAGTATATTCTTATCATATCACACTACCTTATGTTACTATTTGAATGCACATCAAGATGAAACTTATATATGTTATTTACCCTAAATAAGTGCTTTGAATATATATATATATTAGGGTAAAGTGTAATTTTATATAAATGGATGTTATGTTTGCAAAATTATTTTCTTAAAATGTAAATACTTTGGTTTTATTGAATTATTTTAAACAATTATTTATATAAAGATTATTGACTTTTCAAACTAAAATCTAAGGTAGAATATGTTTAATTTTCAAATCAAGGAATTTGATTGGCTTATCTTGTGTGCAAGAGATATTGAGAAGATGATGAATATTTGTCGAGGAATTTTATCAAGGCGGAGAATAAAAGACACATTATTAAAGCATCATTTAGTATTTTTTAGGGTTCTCATTTGTAATTCTTTATTAAACCAGAGGGTGTGTCCTTTGGAATGCAACTATTTGTAACTCCCTTTTGTGTATGAAAGGGTGTGTCCTTTCATATATGTCTTTTGATTCACATATTTAGAGGGAGTCATTTTTGTATGTAATAAGGGGGGGAATACTATTGGGAAGGAATGTAAGTCATATGTATTAGGGAAGTCTATAGGAAGAAGAAGTATATTTTTGTACAAATAGAATGTAATGGAGTATCTTCAAGTGCAGTTTATGTAAGAAATCATTTCCTAAAGATTAATCTACAAGGTTTGTTGTTACTTTTCTAAATATTGTGCATACTTTTGTGTTGATGAGTTATCTTTGTCCTCTTGATAAATCTGTCATTTGATTTGCTATGATGTGCCATCACATGCAGTTACATTAAATGTGAGATTAGGTTTTCATTGTTTGTGTAAACACATACTAATACCTTCATAGTTGATGATTAATATTGTCTCTAGAGTTAATAAGATCTCTTGTCCACAAAGTGTCATAAATATCCCTGGATAGAGGCACTGGTCTGTTATTTATCTTTTAAGGTCCTAGTTTGTTATGCATTTAAGGTCCTTGATAGAAAAACATTCTTCCCAAACCCTATATGAATTGATCTTTGCATATTTCTATTAAGTCCTGAAAGCATCTTATTCTCAAGATACAATCATAATCATTTTCATTTATTTTCAAAAGCATTCACTTAAAGAACATAATAAAGCATAATTGTGGAACAATCATTTGCTAGTTTTGCATTTGTTAACCATAAAGCTTAAATCCACTTTAAATAACTCTTTTTGTGCTTGAGAGGGAGAGGTATACCCACCTAGGTTTAGTGGAGCCTTAAGTGCAGAGGGATTTGGTCTTTGACCATCCCTGTTCATTGGCCAAGGCTAGTTGGATTAGTTAAGGGCTTGGAAAATCCTTAAGTTTTCCAATCTGTGGTTTTGGGAAACAACAGATTGGCGACTCTGCTAAGGAGTTGTCTGTAAAACATCAATTTCAAAATCTCATTTAAGGTGCTCTACTGGAAGAAAGAACCCAGGAGCTTAATAAGTAATTTTTCCTCCATAGGAGGTGGTGACTCTACCTAATAAGAAGTTTTATTTCAATTGGTGACTCTACTAGGGGAAGAGACCCAGAGGGAGATGAAAATTTTCCTTTTTGAAAATGTTTCAAAGAAATCCTTTTATTCCAGGTGGCATCAGGTCGTTGGATCTCAGTAGCTTTCAATGTATTCCAAGCAAGTTATTCCCTAAACTTTCACAGCTTGTACCAAAATTCCATGGGGAATATGATGAATCAGCAATTGATCATTTGGATGTATTTTATACATTCATAAAGGATTATGAGATTTATGCAGAAGATTATGTGATGAAACTATTCATTAGGATATTGGAGGATAATGCAAGAGAAGCTTATGAATCACTCCCTACATAGAGCATCTCATCATGGAGGGAGTTGGAGCAATGGTTCCTTGATGTATTTCATGATGCAGGTGAAGAAGGAAGCATGTTCTATGAGCTAGAGGAAGATCACAAATACACTATGGAAGCAGAATCCTATGTGTCTCCCTTGGATGAATTTTTAAATATAAAAAGTCAAGAAGATGAATCTGCAGTAGATTTCTTCATGAGGATGTTCAAAGTTTATCAAGAGATATCTTCAGATTTCAAGCCTCCATTTTATAAGTTATTAAAAAGGATATATAAGATAGGGTATGACTCTCAATTGTATAATTTGCTCAGGTATCTACTTGATGAAATGATTGCAGAAGATAATGAATGTAGGATAAAACTTACTAATATGAGTAGCTTGTGGTATTGTTTATTTTTCTCACTCATTATAATCAAATGAGTAGGTTGTGGTATTATTAGTTTTTCCTCTTAAACTATCACTACTTACAACAACTCAACTAGCATGACATGGTTACAAGATTGCTTTTAGTTCACTTTTCAGATGGTGTTTGTCAAGGATGCATTCTTGGCAATCATCCTAAGGAGAAATTTGACAAAGGCAAAGCTTGGAGAGCTTCACAACTTTTGGAACTCGTACATAGTGATTTGGTTCAACTATTTTCACATCTATCCTTTTGTGGATCCCAATATGTTTTGAAATTTATTGATGATTTTTCTAGATACACCTTTATATATTTTCTCAAACAAAAGTCCGAAGTTTTTGATTCATTCTCGGACTTGAAAGCATTTACAAAGAAATAATCTGGGAAATCTATCAAAGCTTCACATATGGATAATAGGGGGAGTATATCAACAATAGGTTTGACCGATTTTGTGTCTCTAAGTGCATTGACAAGTACAACATATAGTTCCCTATAGTTCTCGAGAGAATGGAGTTGCGGAATGGAAAAATCAGTCCTTGAAAGAAATTGCCAATTGAATAATTCACTCTGAATCTTTATACCACCATATTGAGTAGATGACATTAGCTATGTGTGTTATATATATAACTGAGTCCCTCACAAATCTATAAAGTGGGTCCCTTTGAAGTTTGGACTGGTTGGAAACCCTCTATTAAGCACTTTTGAGTGTTTGATTCTCATGCATGGGCCCACATTCCAGTAGACTAATGCAAGGCTATGGATCCACAGAGTAAGCCTTACATATTTATTGGATATCCAAATGATGTCAAAGGATATAGGCTTCTTGATCCTACCACTCATGGGTTTTTCATTGAGAGGAGTGTTCCTTTTGAGGATATTCATTATAGCTCTTCTTCTACCACTTCCCCTTCCACTATCATATTGGAGCCACTAAATCATGATGATAGTTCTTTTGAGGATCTTAGTCCTCCTGATTTTGATAAGGAGTCTTCTTTCTCCACTTCAGATGATGATAGTGATGATGAGGATTCAGATTCTTCTCACATACGCCATTTAGAGGATATTGCTTCTCCTCTAGTCTCTCCAATATCGATACCTCATTGGGCTCATAAGACACTAGAGTTAGCGAATGATTGGGTTGGTAATCCCATTGGAATCAAGGAACACTAAGAGGGGGGATGAATCAGTGTACTACTGGTAAAGGAATTTTCAAACTTACTCTCAGACCATCGGAAGAAAATGCAAGAAAGTAAAATGTAGAAACAAAAGATAATCAACCACAAAATCATAACACCGGGATTTTACATGGAAACCCAAAAAGGGAAAAACCACAATGAGATTGGAACCCACAATATTTATATACTATGATTAGGAGTACATAAATATTACATAAGGGGAATGCACTTACATTCAAGCACACTGCCTAGAACCAAAGGTTCAATTACAATATGGAAGTCTCACTGACCTATAGATCAATTAAAATGATAACTATAATGAATGAACTCCAAAATGGCATCAAACTATGTCTGGATGAGTTCTGGTTAAGTGCAATAAGTCTAACTGTAACACCTCTACAACTCTACTATGTTGTGCTTCTCAGTCAGCTATCATATCAAGAATATGCACGTGAAATTGTGCCAAAAAGGTTTCTTGATCATAAATTGTACATCGCCCAAAAGATATTCCACATTGGTCATATATATCCACAATAAAAAATAACATTAATTAAGTCGGCCAGCACAATATGCAATGTAATGTGTAACCAGGTGTCTACCGAATTACCAAAACATATGTGGATCCATCAAATGATGTCAAAATGATTTCTACAAGTCACCCTTATCATCCCATGCACAAATCTCACCACTGCAATCATCGCAATGCTTTTGGACCAAAAGATGCTTTGCTATCCTAAGATCCCAGAGACAGCTTACCAGATCACTTACTCCACCGGTTACCAAAAACCATGACTACCGAATAGGATTTCTATGAAGAGTTGTCATCAATGACAATCATAAACCATTATCCACACATCATCATTCACCGAATGAGTGTCAATTGCCAACAATATCCCCCTTTGGCATTAATGGCAATGCTCATGAAAAATGACTAAGTGTTGAATCATGTAAACTGGATCAAAATTTCTAAGGCTCCCCCTTAGACCAAAATCTCAAAAACCTGTATCAACCCAAAAACTTGCATCCTTTTGTACATTTTTCACTCTACTCTACTCCTTTGAAAGCAATGCCAAAGATTGGGTGTTCATCAAAAACTTATATACAAGGGTGTATACCATATATTCTATACATACTTGAAGATATCTACAAAAATGTTCTCCAAAAATCCTAAGTGAGTATCCCACCCACTCTTCAAGTTATCCAAAATTGTGATGAAGGCACTGAAAACATAGGCATATATCTCTGCATCCTTCAATTCAGATAGAACGAGTTGAGCCCATTGTCTTCAAACAATCAACTTTTTTGCTCAACATGGTGTCTATCCGAGGAGCAATAAGGTTTTGGAGCTCACTGACTCGCCTCAGAATTCTCTCCTTTTCTGAATTAAAGCTTGAGATTTGATTAGTAAAAGCCATCACCTGACCTTATATACTATTGGCAAGGGAAACATTGGAGTCAAATGCCTGAGATATATTGTCTAGCTTGCCCTGACAGACACTAATCTACTTACCAATATCTAAAGTGAATTTGGATAGTGAAAGGCATGACTTGTACATATTTCCTCCTTCATTCAGTGCTTCAAAAATAGTCTACAATCCTTTATTTAATCTAACTCTATCATCCTCAATCATTTTCCATAAGGTTTGTATTCTCACCTCCTTGAATCTATCCAATACCTTCTTAGTGGTTTATTTCTCTAATGGTTCAAAATTGGTATTGATATTGCTAATTAACTACAAGATCTTATCGAAGGGGTTAGAGTTTGGATCTAGTTTCACTTCCAATACCATCTTCTGATACTTACAAACATCTCAACTGACTTCTTGTCCTCATTCTTTGATTTGACTAAGTCCTGACTAGCTTGAGCCTAGACTACTGCAACTGCCATTAGCCTTTATGTTGGAGACATATGTCCAATATCAAGAGGTTTATCAAAAATAATAGAGAATTGTCAGAGAATTACTTTCCCTTTGTCCTTAGGAGTGTCAATTGTCATGACTACTAGGACATTGTCAGTTTTATTCTCTCCCTTCTCCTGTACCTTATCATGTGCTTTATCCTTTTCTGCCTCTTCTCTTTCTATAGCCTTTCCTTCTTTATCCTTTTCTTGTGCATGAGTGTCACCACTTGGTGTAGTATCATCCTTAGGAGTCTCTTGGGCCTCTTCACCTTTTATTTCCACCATCTTTGGATGATCAACTGAAGGATTTTGGTTGTCTACTATCTCAAGGGCTGAATGGGTCTGGTCTACCGGATGAGAGGTATCATCCTTCTGAGATTCATTATCGTTAATTGGCACCCTATTATTCTTTAGAAACTTTTTCCATATCTCTTTTGTTTCTTTACTCACTTCTTCAACTCTACCAACCATAAGCCTGTTAACTCTATTTTTTCTTTTGAATTCCTTTCGGTTGGCCAACTCCATAATTCTATCAACCTCTTCTTGAGATATGCAAGCACTGATGTTTATCAATTCACACTCTTTCATTTCTTTGTCTAATTTTCTTGTTGTTAGTCTCGTAGCATCAAGATTATTATAAAAATCTTTGGGAATACTATGTTCTAACTCAATTTAAGACTTGTTGAAGTTATGCAAATGCAACATAATAGCTTCCTCAACTTCCCTTTTCTCATTTTCATCAAAATCATCATAGTATACACTGATATTCTTAATATTACCACCTTTACAATTTCATCAGTTATTTCTTTTGCAGTTAACAGAGGAATAAAGGTATATTTACATTTTACCTTGTCGGATTCAAGGTCCTTATCAAATTATGTCCTTACCCTTCTTCCCCTTTTAGGCCTATTGGTTAGGGAGGTTTTTGGTTTTTTCTTCTTTCTTTGCTCACCACCGGACTAAGGTTTCGTGATTACCCTGGAAAATTAACCTTTCTTCTTTTTTTTCTTTGCTTCCTCATCTGACTCAGTCTCAGAAGCAACAGGGGATATAGCTACATAAGTTCTTGTAGGATTCTTCTTCTGCTTCAATACTCCTTTTCTGGATGATCTTTGTGCAGTAGATGACTTCACCTGAGTAGGAGAAGACTTAGTCTCCTTAGGTTTTGCGTGGGAGGGAACCAGTTCAGCCTTAGGCTTCTTAGATTCAATCTCTTCTTTCTCCTTAGCCTTCTTAATTGCTTCTTTGGTGAAACCCATCTACTCAGCTATGACCTCTACCATTTTTGTTACTTTTCTCTTCCTTACCAGTTGAGTGAATTTCTTATGTAACTCCAATTCCTTTTCCTTGAAAGTGCCAATTTTTTCTTCTTATGGGTCTACCAGTTTTCTCAAAAGATGTTGAGCATATCCTTCAAGAGTTTGGGCATCAACCTCATAACCCATCAGTATTATCTGCATTGATCTAGGTTATACTACCTCCATATAGCACTAGTCCTTGTCCACCATGAAACAGATAGTGTTAGCATATTTTTCCACCACTTCCTCAGGAATTCTTACTCTGTTCTTCACTCTGCCTTGAAAGGTTTTAAAGAAGCTCCATAGTGCATCTGTCTGATTTTCTCTATTACCCAATCTTTGCATACCTTGTTTTCTCTGAGTTGCTACTGGTAAGTCATAAGCCCATTGGACTCTTCCTAGCCAGGAGATCTCATTCATGAAGTACAGTGCAAGACAAACAATCAGTGAACCAAATTTGAAGACATTCTTCTTGTCAATTTTGATTTTCTTTAAGTTTCTCATGAGCTCTTCAAGAAGTACTATGCACAAATCATATTTCATATCCTCTTTTAGCATCTGATAGGCTACATATATCGTAGTACCAAAGACTGAATTAAATCTACTTGACTGATAGAATTTATATCTGATAATCATCAATGAAAATTTAACATAATGCTCCAAGACATCATCAATAATCATTGATTTGTTGTCAAATTGAGCACAGGTTAGCTTTGTGATGGTAGGGTTCGTTACCTTTCTCAAATTAGGTTTTCCATCGGTTTGATGTAGACATGTGACTACATGGATTACCTACTTGGTTATCTTGTAGGGTCTATCCAACCATATAAATTCATCATGGACATGGCTCAAAATGTATCTTACCCATTCATCCTCATCGAATGTCGGAAAGTGAACAAAATATGTAAAACCCTTCCTTTGCAACTCAGCATATTTTGGCTTGGGATTCCCAACTTTGTTCATTATGTGGTCAGTATACAGGATTAAGATATCTATATTTCTAGTTTCCTCAATTGAAGAGTTAATGTATGCCCTCACATCATCAACATACAAAAATCTATATGGGACAGATGAAAAAGCACCAGTGGGGTCATCCTCAATGGACTTAAAAGGATGTCTTTTAAATTGTGGCCTTGCTTGTTCAGAAACTTCCACTACCAAAGGCATATCAACATAAAAATATGCCATTTCAAGAAATTTAGGGTTTAAATACTTCGGGAAATGCCTTCTTCCTCTTACGAATGCACAAGAACTCCTTGTCAGATCACCTCAAGCTTTTTGATCACCTTGAAATCTAGTTCGCCTCGCTCTACAATCTCAAATCTTCACTCGTAGTGTGAGAAATGATTCATATTTTGTCCCTTTTAACTTTACAAACCCTAATTGTAAGTTGACATAAATGCAATTGTAAAGTTCCACCGGATATCTTGTTCAGCATAATCCATTCAACCGGATTCCAAGATTGTCATGAAGAATTTTGGAGAATCATCTCCAAGCATCTGCATTCAACCTTGATCGATCACAAATTTCTCTAGGGGGTTATGCAAGATTGTCCATGAAGATGCCACCCCCTAAGGCCAAAAGCCTTAGTTATCGGATGATGATCCTGCATCGGATTCAGGTGTAAATCCACTATTTGTTTTGGATTCATCTTTTCTAACCCACATCTTCTCATGCTTTTTCCCAATCTCTTCTACCATTGATTTTCCTTTCTCATTTGATTTCCCTTTATTTACCAGATCATTATTCTTACTTATGCAATACTTTGCAATGTGACTGGTTTTGTTGCATGCACAAAAAACAACATTTCTCTTTATAGGTCTGAAATTCATTTGATTTCGTCTTATCTTGCATTGGTTAGAGATATGTCTAAACATCCCACAAGAATAACATCTCTTAATCTGAAAAAATTTCATTACTGATTTGCAAATATTTGACTTGTGACCAAAATTATTGCATATAAAAAATTGACCGATAAAGGTAGGACCATTATTCATCCTACTTCTGCATTGATTTTCCATATGACCAAATTTATTGCATGTAAAAGATCTACCATTGAATTTATAGGCATTAGGCTGTCTTACCAGAGGATTCTTTCTCTTCTTATGATTAGGTTATATATTGCCTTTTCCAGATCCACAGGATTCTTGCTTCTCAAATCCAAGTCCTCTCATGTCTTTTCCATGTCTCTGACTTTCTAGCATATCATCAAGCCTTGTTGAGCTTGCACTGAATTTGTCTTTGTATTCATTTGCAGTAGGAAGTTCATCTCTTAGGGCAACAATTTTTCTTTCAAGTTCTTCACCATTATTCCTTGATTGTGTCAACTCAATCTTCAACTGATCATTCTTATAAGTAATCCTGAAGCATTTATCTATTCTCTTTCAATGATTGAGTCAAACTTTCTTCATTCTTCTTCTGGTCTTCAATCTCCTTAGTCAGCCTCATCATAATGGATTATATCTAATTCTTTAATACAACATTCTCTCTAGCAAGTTTATCACATTCATCAACCTTGTCCTGATTTTCCTTGCTTTGTTCTATTTTCTCCTCCAGCTTGTCCATCAGCTCTTTCCTCTTGTCTCTTGAAGTGTTAACCTTGATCTTTCAAATCATTAATGAAGTCTTTAGTAGTATTTAGGTTTCTCTTTAAGTAACTTATCTCATTTCTTATTGCATCAAGATCCTCAAGTGCCACACAAAGTTGTTTTTGCAAACAAGAATCCATTGATTCAATCTCCTGGATCTTCCTCAAGTGGTTAGGCTTCCACAGACGAACTAGGCTCTGATACCAATTGTTGGAATCAAGAAACACTGAGAGGGGGGTGAATTAGTGTTCTACTGGTAAATTAATTTTCAAACTTGTTCTCAGACCACTGGAAGAAAATGCAAGAAAGTAAAATGCAGAAACATAAGATAATCAACCACAAAATCATAACACCAATATTTTTACATGGAAATTGGAAAGGGAAAACCCATGGTGGGATTGGAACCCACAATATTCATATACTATGATCAGGAGTACATAAATATTACATAAGGAGAATGCACTAGCATTCAGGCACATTGCCTAAAACCAAAGGTTCAATTATAATATGGAAGTCTCACTGACCTACAGATCAATTACAATGATAACTATAATGAATGAACTCCAAAATAGCATCAAAATATGCCTGGATGAGTTTTGGTTAAGTGAAATAAGTCTTACTATAACACCTCTACAACTCTTCTCTATTATGCTTCTCAGTCAGCTACCAGATCAAGAATGTGCATGTGAAACTGCACCAAAAAGGTTTCTCGATCATAAATCACTCATTACATTGCCCAAAAGATCTTCCATACCGGTCATATATATCCATAATAAAAAATAAAACATTCATCAAGTCAGCTAGCACAATATGCAATGTCACATCCAATCGGGTGTCGGATTAGACTAGATTTCCAAAGCATATGTGGATCCATCAAATGATGTCAAAATTACTTCCACAAATCAGCCCTATCATCCCATGTATGAATCTCACCACCACAATCATCACAATGCTTTCGGACCAAAAGATGTTTTTTTATCCTGAGATACCGGAGACAGATTACCAGATCACTTAGTCCGCTAGTTACCAAAAACCACGACTACTGGATAGGATTTCCATGAAGAGTTATCATCAATGACAACCCTAAACCATTATCCATGCATCAAAATTCACCAAATGTGTGCCAATTCCCAATGGATCCTTTAGATGCTAGAAGAACAAGGTCTCAACTTTATCATACTTCACACCTCTTCATTTCTTCTGCTTCTTATCTATAGTCCTTTCAGGAAGCTTCAGGTGTCCCTGAGTGGGATGCAACTATGAAGGAAGATTTTAGTTCCTTGGAGAGGAACTACAATTGCGATCTTGTCCCTCTTCCTAAGGGAAGAAAACTTGCTCAATGCAAGTGGATTTATCAAACAAAATTTTGTTCAAATGGGTCATTTAATAAGCATAAGGCTCGCTTGGTTGCTAAAGGATTCTCCTAGGTTCTTCGATTGACTACTCTAATACTTTTGTACCAATTGCCAAAAATTAATTCTATCTAACTTATCCTTGCTATTGCTACAGCTCATAGATGGGAAGTTCATCAAATGGATGTGAAAAGTGCTTTTCTTCATAGTGACCTTCAAGAGGAGATATACATCGAGCAACCATAAGGATTCATTTAGGATCATTCATTTGTTTATCATCTTTGAAAGTATCTACATAGCCTCAAATAGGCCCCTCAAGCTTGGTATACCAAGATGGACTCCTTCCTTTTAACATTTGGGTTCACTCATTTACATTTTATTCCAAATATCCATATTTTACAGGAGGATGATACTCTCACTTTTTTGGTTCTGTACGTTGGTGACTTATTGATCATAGCAAGTCACTCATCCACCATTCATGCATTGAAAACTAACCTTCATGATTATTTTTGGATGACATACTTAGGCCTTTTGCACTAATTCTTAGGGATAGAGATCACTCAATTTTCTTCAGTGATATTCCTCATACATCCTAAGTACACTCTTGGTATGCTCTCTATATTTCATATGGTTGATTGTAAGCCTACACTGACTCCATTTTTGTCTGGGCTCAAACTTGAGGCTATGTGTTCTTCACCTTTGGTAGATGACACTTTATTTCAACATCTTGTTGGCAGTCTCATATACTTGACTCACACGAGACCTAACATTTCATATGTTGTACGCATTGTCTCTCACTTCATGCAGGAGCCCCATGAGCTGCACTAGAAAGTAGCTAAGAGGATTCATCACTACATTCAGTGTACTCACAATTGTAGTATTTACTATGCAGCGGGCATGGAATTTGACTTGGTGGGATACACAAATTTAGATTGGGCAGGTGATTCTCAAAATCACAAGTCTACATCAGGATACTACTTCTTCCTTGGGAGTTAAACTTGCCATTTTTAGGCTATTGTGGCAGTCTCTTCGCATTGGTCATATTTGCTACCTCTTCCCTCTCTCATTTCCTGAAGTAGACTTGCCTCATGTTGCTCTATTGGATTTGTGTTTGTAATTTGGTGTTTGATTTATTCTCACAATAGCATAACCCTAATAGTAAATGGATTAATTATAATAGAATAAATTCCCAAAAATTATGGAGGTACTAATATGTTGAGAGATGGTAGGTTTATAGATTTTGAATGACATTGATCAATGGTGAATATTGATAAGAAGAATCAATGGATGATAATGATTGACATGACAAGATGAATGTGCATACAATATGTGTCCTCGTGAAGAGCTAAATTAGTGAGTTAACTTGTTGGATGAATGAGATAAATGATTGCATGGATGTGTAAAGTGGATTTGATTAACGAGTGGAAAAAGAGTGATTCTCAATAAGTTCATTTTATAGAGGAGTCAACTAGATGAAGTGGAATTATTAATAGGATTAAATAAATAAATAAATTTATATAATTCATACATGCATGGTTGAAAAATAAATATAATATTTATTTGATTAATTTTAATAAGAAATAAGAATAGCGAAAGTAATTGAATAAATTATATTAATTTATTTAATTGTAGATGATATAAATTTACATATAGCAAACTAGAAGAAATAATTGATGAGGTGTCCAAGGGGTTAAGCTTAATCTATTAAAACATTTGGCTCACATTGTGGAGGCTCAAGTTCAATTCCCCATAGGGACATCTAAAGTGGAATTCTAAGTTGTGACTCTTGGTCTTCCATAGGATGTGGTTTATAAATAAAAGTGGATTTCTAAGTAGTGACTCTCGGTCTTTCATAGGTGATTTCTAATGTGTTTTATCATAAGGAGATTATATTGGTCTGATGTTGATGCTCGTATGAGCAAGATATTTATAATCAATATTCAATTAAAAAATTAATGAAATAATTTGTCAATCAAAAATTATTTATTTAATGTGGACAAGAATAATTTAAAATATTTGATTACTATGGATGAAAATGATAAATTGGTGAATTAATCAAATAATTAAAAACTATTTAATTAGTATTCGATGGAGGAAAAAAATGATGAATTGATTAAATCAAAATTATTTAATTAGCATGGATGGAGGAATAAGATGATAGCTCAATTATATAGTTAAAAGTTATTTAATCAATATTGATAGAAGAATTGATGAGAAACGATGAAGTTGTAAGATGAGAATGTGTTAATCATTTTTAGGTGTTTACATTTTTTCCCTCTCTTTGAGAATATATATTTATGAAATTATTTAAAAGAAATAATGTAGGTACAAAAAAATTAGTTGGCGACATTCCCCAGTGTTTCCTAGTGCATCGAGGGATGGAGGTAAGGTGACCCCTCATGAGATCAGTAGATGAAAAAAAAATTATTTGGTTCACTCTCAATAGGAAGGATAGGTTAGGTTTAGTGGATTAGGAATGAAAAATTGAGTTGAAAGGATTACAAATGGGCTAAAAGGGAGGGAATATGGGTCAAATAGTTCATAGTAAAAAAAAAGGTGAGGGATTTGAGAAAAATAAGGGTTTGGGGACTATAAATAGGTGTAGGGGATTCATTTCTACTGATTTTTACTCTCTCCTCTTTAGAAACCCAAACCCTCAGTGTGAATAAATTGTAGAGATGGAAAAATTCTATTAGTAACATATCAAGTGGAGCATATACGATTTTTTAGGCAACTACTCATGTGATATGTATCTAACCCTTGGGTCCCTTGAGATAGTTGTAGGTGTTAGTAGCAATAAAGAAGGAAGACTGAGAGGGGGGGTGTGAATCAGTCTTCATCAGATCAACAAATTTAAACTCCAAAACAAAACTGATAAATTGCAGTAATGAATAGATATGAAAATTAATAGCACAATACACAACACCAATATTTTTGATGTGGAAAACCCGGTTAAGGGAAAAATCATAGTGGGAACCTACCCACAATAAGATTCTCTATAGTAGTATGTGAAAATATTACAATGGGGAACACACATGCATTCAGGCACATTGCCTAGAGCTTACTGCTCAAAAGATATTTGCCCAAAAGGCTACAACTCTTAGGGAAGTCTCATAGACTTACAATATGATTCGGACTACAATCCAGAAGAAATGAACTGCAATGATAGCATCTATAAATCCCTGATGACATTTTTGGTTAAGCACAGTTGTTTGCTCTGCAACACCAATCTCACCTCAATAGTTCTCTCAATGATAAATTTCTTGTTCACACATTCACCTCTCTCTAATAATGCAGATACAATACGGACACCTAGATTACATGTATCTCACCTATATATACAAATCATCAGCCTTGATAACAAGATCGACTAAACCCTCAACCCTCATTTTATAATTATAAAAAATTACACTACATGATCCAAAGATCGACCACCAGACAAATATTATGATTTACATTAAATAGCATGGACCTAATTCAAATTTCCAAAAGATCACATCCACCGGAAATCATGCAAATATCAACCGCAACACACTACACCATCAGAAATATCGCAAACCATGAAAATCAATACGGTTGACAAAAACCACCAAAAACTCGCACAACGATCAATGCGGATCGCTAAAACAAATAGGATGTGACTAGGAAACACTAGCAAGCATGTTAGAATCATCACCAATAGTTGCACCAACACCACTTATCAAATCTTCATTGATCAACATCTAGAAGCTCAAGAACACAACCAATCAACAATTGTCATGAAGAAAGATAACTTGCAGGGCACCAAATCATGAACCATCTGAAATGAAGATACACAAGATCATCCCAAACAATATCCCAAAACCTCAGCATAGGATTTGTGTTGGCATTGCATGAAGAATGTGTTTATGAAGTATAGTGTTGTCATTGATGTCAATAGTAACCGGTAATGAAGATGTATTGCAACTAGTAATGATGCAGTAAAGCAACCGGTAGTAAAGCAATGAAGGCAGCCAGTATAATTATTGAAGCAGAGTGATCAACTGGTAACCCTAACTAGTTAATAAGAAGAATCCTAACCAATAGAGCTTGGAGAGTTGGTTGAAATGATCTATGGCTGAATGATGATCGGAGATGAAGATGCCACGTAAGCATGATGCACGTGATGAGTTTCAAAGTGGATTTGGTGCATGAAGATAATTGTTTACCTTGGGAATGATCATATGCATAGCATGAAGTGAAAAATGCGTGATGAGCTATAGGATCCAATGTGTGGTGATCCAGGAGTGGTTGAAGTTGTCTAGAACAATGTGTAGTTGATTGCTATGTAATCTAAGGGTCAAGATTGAACTGATATGTTTGTAATCTCTATGAGATTTGTAGGTTTTGTGTTGTGTTACTGACCTATTGTATTTTCTTATAAGGTCGATGATTTGTTTCAATGTTGTGTCGGCAAATTTGATTAAGTATGGAAGAGTGATTGTTGTCGAACCAGAAGTTTTATCTGCAAAATATTTTTGATTAAGGTAAAAGAAGGTTTTGAAGGGGCCCCGAAACCCTTTACAAGTAGAACTTAAACAACAAAATGACAAGAAACAAAAGAGAACAGGCCTATGAAAAACTAGCAAAAAACCAAAGAAAACCAAAGAAAACCATAAAAAGCCCCACAAAGCTAGCAGGCCATCCAGAGTCTAGAAGATACTAGTTAATTTTTTCCAGAGCTTTTGCTAGAGTGTTGCTAATTTCATGCAGCTCTTTGATGTTATCCTTGAGATTAGGGAGATTCTTTGCAGGAGTAGCCATAGCTTTCTTGACACTAACCCTGGTCCTCTTCGCAGTGCCACCCACTAGAGTAGCATCACCGCTACCAGTTTGGATGGTCTCTTCATCCAAGTCAAGATCCACAACCAGTTTTGGAGAGCAAGTTTGATCATAGACCTTAGCGATATCCTCCAGGTTTTTAATGACAACAAAAAGGAAACTTGGGATAACGCCCATAAGATTTTTCATCGCTTCCTTCCCATCTTCCAGTGATTTAACCTTATCCTCCATATTCTGCTTCCAGTTTAGGTGTTCTTTATTTTCATCCTCCCTCTTCTCATCCATGTTTTTCCCCTTTTTATCCAGGTTCTTCAGGTGCTCATAGGTCCATCTGTCATAGTCCATTCTTGCCTTAGAGAGTTTCTTGAGGTTATCCAAGATTAGCCCTTTACCCGCACTTTCCTTATCCTCGCTAACCCTATCCTTAATCAGGTTCTTCTCAGAATCTCTGTTCATTCCTCTCTCAGAGTTCACATCCATCTCCTCATTATCCTTGAAATTAAATTCTTCCATCAGATGGCTATTGTCCTTACCAGGGCAATCACTGAGGATAGGGCTTTCATGACCAAGCTCATTACCACCACTTTCTTCCTCATTACCCAACTCCTCATCTTTCCAGCTGTCTTCACCGATGGAGTCATCTGTCTCCATACCATCGCTTTCTTTTTCAATTTCCTCAGTTTCCAACCTAGAGGCACTTTTCCTTTTTTTGCTCGAGGACGCCTTCTCCTTGCTGGATTCTCCTTCCATCTTTCTCTTACCCGGAGAGGCAGAAATCCTCTTATTTTCTAGTAGGGCAAGGTTTTTACAATGCTCATAGATGAGTAGCAAAATCCCATAGTGGAGAATCGGGCTAGAAGGGTTATTCCTATGTTTATTAAGGGACCTAGAGAGTGACCTAAAAAGGTAGTAGGGTAGGGATACCTTTTTGTCGTGTTTGAAATGGTTCAAGAGAATGAAATTGTAGGTGTGGGCCCTAGAGAAACAACCTTCCACCATGATGTATTCCATAATTGCATTCAGAACCCAACCCCACAGTTGCTTGAGGTTTGCAGCTTCGTAGTAGCCCCTAGTAGCTTTGTCTATTTTAACCCTTTCTTTCTCTTTCCGCAAGAACATATTGACCATGTTGTTGGAGACTTTGAGGTCTCGAAAGAAATTAAGCCCAGTGTGGGGCATTCCAGTTACAGTAGATATGAGCCCAACGTCCAGCTTAAACTTGACTCCATAGATTTTAAAAGAGTCATTTGACTAGTTTTCAGAAATCTTGAAAACGGCGAGGTTGACCCTACCTTTGTCATAGTCCATGAGCTTCTCCATGAAGCTGGTGAGAGAACCCTTTTCCAGTTTCGCCCAGACTTTTGGCATCACTCTCCAAGTTGACGTATTATCTGGTTCCTCCTACCTCAGGTCACCTCCCATCTTCGGATTCAGGCTATCTTCTTTGTTTCTCTGCAAACTAATTCCTTCTTTCTCAAAGTTGCTTGAGATTTTGAAGCGGGTTACCCACAAAGGGTGCAGAAAAAAATTAAAGATTGTTGGAGATTTTCTACTTTGCCAAGTAATGATGACCTTTCCAACAAGGCATAAATAATTCTTTTTACCTGTCATGATTAAATTGTCCTTCTCTCCCCATATAACAGTCCTTTCTAAGGGACTCTTTAATGTTTAAATTGAGATCCTCCTCATACCAAATTGATTGGGAGTTAGAGTTAACTCCTATATTTGCTAAACAATCCGCAACACTATTTTGCTCTCTGAAGGCATGTTGAATAATTATTTGTTTAAAACTTGCAATGATCTCCCTAGCTTTCATGATGATATTTTCAATTGACCAAGAAGGCTCCGACTCCCCCTTTAAACACGTAATAATATTAAGTGAATCTCCCTCAAGCCATAATTTATCATAATTAAGAATTTTTGCTAAAATTAAGGTGTTCAGGGCGGAAGAGGCTTCAGCAAAGTGGCTAGTTTGATTTCCCAGGGGACCAGCCACTGCCTTTAAACAACTTCCAACAAAATTCCTGACAATGCCCCCATATCCAACTTTACCCAGATTTCCTTTAGAGGCCCCATCAAAGTTATCCTTAATCCACCCCTAAGGAGGAAAACACCAGACGAGACCTTCTCTTTCATTTTCCTTGTTGGTAGTAGTGGTAGAGAGGTTCCACCTGTCTTTGAAGTCATCTTTAGCAGCAGGTCCATGATCAGTGCCATAGAGGCATTCAAAAATACTCTTGAAAATTTTATCTACCACCACTTCAGGAATAGCCCTTTTATCTCTAAAAATCCTATTGTTACACTCTTTCTAGATATTCCAAATAATAATCGGCAAAGTGATTCTCCAAGTCTCCACAATTTTAGGATTAGAATTAGGGCATTGCCACTGCTACCAGGAATCCCCAAGGGAGTTCGGGAAAACCCAACTCAGGTTCCACCTGCTCAAGATGATTTTCTAGATGTCCTGACTAAAAGTGCATTGATGGAGAATATGGCAAGTCGTCTCTTCTTCCCTGCAACAAACAGAACACCTATTAGGAAAAATAAAACCTCTTTTATGAAGGTTGTCCAGGGTTAAAACCTTATTTTGGATGAAAATCCAAAAGAAGATATTAACCTTTGGAACTAACTTCTTGTTCCAAACTTTAGCCCAAATGGGAATTTCTTCCACCGGATCATTATGAATTGCCACAGCTGAGGAAACATAATATTTCCCATCCAGGGTTTCCCTCCATATCAATCTGTCATCTTTGTTGTCTCTAGGGATTTTAGCAGAGAGAGCTATCTGAAAGAACTTGAGCCTCGGGCATTGCTGGCTAAAATCAATCCAGTTCCCATTTCTCCAGTAATCTCTGACCAACTCACTAAACCTTCTTTTGAACCAGTCTTTCCAATCTTTAAGGATTGGGATTTCCTCAAGAGGTTTATCTAGAATCCATCTATCTTCCCAAAATCTTATTCTCCTCCAGTCCCCAAGGTTTCGGGTTCTACCAACAACAGCCCAACTTTTAGTAGATTGAACAACATTCCATATAACTGATCCTTCAACAATGAAAGAATTATCAAGGAATTCTTCCTTAGAGGGTTGCATATAGAGATATTTGTTTTTCTAGATTGAGTTCCATTCTCTTTCCTCCCCTTTCAGTCTCCATATTTGTTTGGCTAATAAAGCTTTATTCATAGAACCAATGTTTCTTAAGCCCAACCCACCTAAGGCCTTAGGGGAACAAATTTTATTCCAGGCAATAAGGGGTATTCTATTTTTGACTTCCACCCCCGACCAAAGGAACTTTTTTTGGATTCTTTCAATGGCTTCTGCAAACTTTGAGGGAATTTTGAATAGGCTGAGAGCATAAACAGGAAGATTTTGAAAAGTGGCTTTGAGCAGAGTAATTTTGCCCACTTGACTAAGGACAACCCCTTTCCAACCAGCAAGTTTCAAGTTAAGTCTATCTATTAGCTTATTCCAGAAAGAATCCTCAAGCTTGAGACACAAAGGAAGCCCCAAATAAGTAGAGGGAAGCTCAAATATATTATAGCCAAGAATCCTTCCAATCCTTTGTTGCCTTTGGACTGGGGTATTGATGAAGAACAAAGAACTTTTATCCCAGTTGATTTTTTGGCCAAAGGCAGATTCATAAGTGTTTAGAATATTCTTCATGTTCTTAGCTTCCAGAATGGTGGCTTCCCCCATGGTAATAGAGTCATCAATTAATTGTTCATGAGAACAAACTACATTGGAGGAAGAAGGTTTGAAACTCTTAAGATTGCCATCTTCCACATTTTTAAGAATAAATCTGCCCAGCATTCAGCTAGAATAGTGAATAGGATACGGGATATGGGGTCCCCCTATCTAAGACTTCTGGAGCTTTTGAAGAAACTGGATGGGGAACCATTGACTATAACAGTAGAGGAGGAAGTTTCCATGAGTTGAGAACAGAGCTGAATAACTTTGTCACCAAAACCAAATGCTTTCATGATCCTAAGGAGAAACTGCCAGTTTACTCTATCAAAATCTTTAGCCATGTCTAACTTTAGGAAGAAGCCTTGGTTATTCACCACTTTCAGGGAGTGGATATTTTCATGAACGGATATGATAGAGTCAAAAATTTGTCTTCCAGGGACAAAGCCATTCTGTTGGACAGAGATAATCCTAGGAAGAATTTCCAACAACCTAGAAGTCAGAACCTTGGATAAAATCTTGTAAATAGAGTTACACAAGCTAATAGGTCTAAACTTGTTGAGAGAATCAGCTCTAGGGATCTTTGGGATAAGGACAATGAAGGTGGCATTTAGGTCCTTAAGGAGTCTTCTAGAGCCAAAGAATTCTTTGACACCATTGCTGAAGTCAGCCTCCACTATGTGCCAAAAATTTTGGAAGAAGAACATAGGGAAGCCGTCCAAACCAGGGGATTTATCTCCCTGAAAGGAGAACACCACCTTTTTAATTTCCAAATTAGAGGGAATACGGGATAAAATGTTGTTATTAGCTTTTGCCAGGATTGAAGGAATAGCTTGCAAGAGGGTGTTTTGATTGCTGAAATCCAGGTTATCCACATCTCCTAGCAGGGTGCTGAAATGCTCGAGAGCTTCCTTTCTGATATCACTATCCTCAATAAGGATGCCTTTGTTGTAGGATAAACTGGCTATTCTATTGGCTGCCCTATGCTTGAGAGCAGTTAAGTGAAAGAACCAGGTATTTTTATCTCCTTCCTTCAGGAATAAGGCTCTGGATCTTTGTCTCCAGAACGTCTCTTCATTGGAAATGATGGTGTGGTATTTGGATAAAAGATCATTTTCGGCCATCCTAAGATCTTCAGACAGCCCAACCTCTTGGATTCTATCCTGAACCTCCTTTATTTCAGCTATGACTTGAATTTTGCTTTTGAATATATCACCAAAAATCTCTTTGTTCCAGATTTTAATTTTAGCTTTTAGGATATTGAGCTTTTTGCCGATTCTAAAAAGAGTCGTACCCTCCACTTCAGAATTCCACCATTCAGCAATACGAGCTTCTAGAGAAGGATGGGAAAACCAAGCTTTTTCAAATCTGAAAGGGAAGTTTCTCTTGGCCAAAAAAGAGTTGGTAGTAAAGGAGATGGGGTAATGGTTAGACCCAATTTTCATGACTGAAGCAAGGGAGCAGCTATACTTAGAAAACCAGTCAAGAGAAATTAAAGATCTATCAAGCTTAACATGAATCAGGTTAGCTTCGGTTCTTCTATTGGTCCAAGTGTAATTGATACCCTAGAGATTCACATCAATGAGAGCTTGATCATTTATGAAATCCATAAGGTCTTGTTTTCCATCAAGTTATAAAGGGATACCTCCCATCTTCTATTCCTCTTTGAGCGGAGTATTGAAATCTCCCATAATAATCTAGCTTTGATCAGCAAACTTGAGTCTGTCAGTTGCCAAGATGTTCCAATATTTAACTCTCCTGGTTTTGGTGTTGGGCGCGTAGACATTAGATAACACCCAAACAAAGTTGTCCTCAATATGCTCAAGCTGAACAGAGTTCCTATTAAAAGAAGAGATGATTTCCTTACCTATTATAGTTTTTTGGTTCCAGAAAATCGTAGTTCCTCCAAAAGCTCCCTCCAAGTTAGATCTTATGACCCCATTTTCCTTGAAAATTTGAATCTTTTCAACTTTTTCCTTAGACATCTTGGTTTCCTATACCAGGACCACATTTGGTTTGTGATCTCTTATGATGTTTCGCAACACATCCTGCTTATGAGGGGTGTTCAGCCCTCTGATATTCCAGGATATTATCTTCATACTTTAACTAGGGATAGGGCTGACTCAATGGAACACTATGTTCCATCAGCATGGTTCTTCTAGCTTTCCTGTTCCCTTTGATGTTTTAGGGATGGCCTACGCTGCTTTTTGTTCTGACTTCCAACATCTTCCTTTTTCTTGATCTTGCTTCTAGTTGAGATTCCTCCATTGAGTTCCTCCTTGTTCATTTTTCCTTCTCTCGAACCAGGAATCTGGAGATTCCCATCCAGCATATCCACACTTTGAGGAGGGGTTTTACATAGAAGTGGCTTTGGGCTTCCATTAGTTAAAAGCAGTAAGGGCTCAATGTTAGTAGGGTCTTGAGCTTCATTAAAGTCTTTCTCGACCGATTTTGAGAATGATGTGGCTGGAATGGTTTCTTCCTTCTCCTGACTAATAGATCTAGCCTCCTGGTCCAAGATAGTTTCTTCCTTCTCCTGACTGATAGATCCAGTCTCCTGGTCCTCTGGGTTATTTTTATTGTTCGACTCAATACCTTGCACTACTTCTTTAGAGCTCTATGGTTGGTTGTTAGAGAAGACATAGTCTTGTTTATCATTACTGCTATTCCCAATCCTCCTGACTTCATTTGTTAAATTTGTTACATCCTTATTTTGATTACACTCAGTTGGTGGGTTTCCTTTTATATTTATCATTTTCCAGATCTTTTTGTTCTTTATGTTGCTATCGGTCTTGCTTTCCTTTCTTTTCTTGAGCGGACATAATTTTGCCCAATGCCCTGATTTTTTGCAGTGGAAACATGCAAATGGAAGAGATTCATATTCAATAGCTTGTGACCATTATCCAAGTTTAGATATTATTTCTATGGATTGAGGCATAACCGTCATTTGATTAACATTTATGCAGATACGAGCAAAGACTAACCTTGATTTAGCCGCTGTCATCGGGTCAATCGTCAGGAGTTCTCCAAAGGATTTCACAATACCCTTGAAAACTTCCTCATTCTAGTATTCCAATGGGAGACCCGGGAGACGCATCCATACTAGTGTAGAAACAAAGAAGGACTCGTCAAGGGTAAGGTTTGGGGCCCATTTCTGAAGAGCCAAGGATGACTTACCAAACATCCAGGGGCCTTTGCAGAGAGCTTTATTCATGTCTTCTTCGGAGTTAAAAGAGAAGGTAAAAAACCCTTTAGGTAGCACTGCCACGTCCCCTTGACCTTTTACCAGCCATTTTCTCCTTATGAAATTCCTAACATCATCGATGTTAGGCCTGAAACCAGAGAATCGCCCCACTAATATCATGGATAGGCCAGCTACAGTCATGTCAACCACTTTGTCTGGAACAGAGATAGCAACCAGTCCAGAGGCTAGGTCTGAGATATTTGTAACTTCCAGAAGCCCAGGTTTAGCTAGTGGCTTCACTCCAAAGAGAAAAGACCATTTTTTACCTTTACCTCTATTGTGTGGGTCCCCGGGTTTTGCATCTTTATTCTCTCCCAGTTTTTCTTTTTCCTTGTCCTCTTCTAACCCTTCAGATGCCTAACCTCCTGCCTGTTTGCCAGTTCTGGTCTCGGAAAAACTGCAATCTCCAGGAAATCCACCTTCCCTAGGAAATCTGCCATTTCCCAATTTGAAATTTGGGATTCCCACTCCTTTTTGCTCCACCATCTTGCCAAGCATAAGTTTCTTTCACGACTCAGTTTTGCAAAATGTTGTGAAGGTAGATAGGAGTAGAAAAGGATCTAATTAAGCAAGGAAGTGTTATTTCTAGATCAACAAAGAACCTGTTGTTCTCTAACCATTACAATAGTTAAATCCCTTAACTAGGTAAGATTTAATAGGTTTCTTGTTGAAATCTTCTAACCAGATGATCCATTAGCTTGGATTTCAAATCCTCCATCGAGGTTACCTTTAACAGGGTATTGTAGTCAATCCCTTAACTGGGTGGTCCTTAACCGAATCTGTTCTTAACAGGATATTATTGTATAAGCTTCTAACAAGGCTTGACACCTAATAGGGCGAACTTTGAAAGAGTTCAAAAATACTTGTGGGTATTCATCCCCACCATAGTTTTTTCCATTTGGGTTTCCACGTGAAAAATCATTGTGTCAAGTGGTGAATGATTTTGTGGATGTGTTTTGATATGGTTGATATGAATGAATGGTAAATCCACTTAGATATGTTTAGATGATCAGAAATGATATGAAATGAGATATTACTAATATTAGTGAAGTGCTTTAATGTTTTGGTTAAATGATATTTGAGTTTTAGATCTGTTGCATTGTATGATTGATGTTTTGGTCAATTGGTAAAGTTTGACAGCAGTTGCAGTTTTTGATACAATGACTAAACCAATTAGTTTAGTGATTGGATTCTAAGTTAAAAGTTTATTTGATGAAAGATTATTTTATTATCTATCTACTGATTCAACCCCCCTCTTAGCAGTTGACCGAATCCTTATAGTTTTATCATATTATCTATTGGTATCAGAGCATTTCAAGTCCTTTTGAGTTTAAGCCTAATAGCTTGAGGAAAATTTATTGGAGAACATGATGAAGAAAGAAGGTCTGAAGTTCAATAGGGAAAAATACAGAATCTAGAGTGATAGGATGAAGATCTATATCAAGATCTTAGGAAGTCAATATTGGGAACAGGTTGTTACTAAATAGAACTTGTTTAGTGGGATTTTAAAAGATGATCAAAAGCAGGAGAAACAAGAGAACAATCAAACATTGGAGGCCATCATCAGTTCCTTGTCCGATTCAGAATATGTTGATGTACATGCATTGGAGACTACATATGAAGTATGGAACAAACTGGAAGATATCTATAGTGGTGATGAGCATGTTAAGATTGCCAAAGAAGAGAGTCTGAGAGGTAAATTTGATGATATGTGGATGGTTGAAGGAGAAAACATTCAACAATATGGTCAAAGGATTAAGGAGATATTCAGAGAAATCAAAAGTGTTGGAGGTACAATGGAGGATTCCACACTGGTTAGCAAGGTATTGATAACCCTTCTACCGGCCTATGCTATCCAAGTTGCAGCCATTCAGGAACTCAAGTCTATTGATAAAACAAAGGTAACTCTTGACTCTATCATTGGTAAATTAACTGCATTTGAATTAAATGGTTTTGATGGAAGTGTTCAAAGATCAAAATATGGATTTAGAGCCTCACTCTCAACTCCACTGGTAAGGAAAAGTAGAGAAGTGAGTTACAGTCATGAGTCTAGATTTAATAGAGAGGTAGATGATGAAGATAGTTTGATTGAGATTGAAGCATTGTTGGCCAAGCAGTTACCCAGAGGTATCGATCAGTACAGAGGTAACCTACCTTTGAAATGTTTTGCATGTAACCAAACCAGATGTATTGTTGCTAACTATCCAAATGGAGATAATGACCAAAAACGTGAGAAGTATAGGAAGTATAAAGGCAAAGGTAAAAGAGATTGTCTCATTGCAGTGGATGGAGGAATTATAGATGAAGAATCTGAGGAAGATGAAAATGAGGACATTGTCTTTGTTTCTATTAAAGAAGATAAATCAGATCAAAAGGCATCAATCTCTCATATGGATAGTTCAGATGACTAGATTATAGATAGTGGGTGTTCACACCACATGGCCGGTGAACGAAGTAAGTTTATTACTTTGAGGGAATTTGATGGAGGTGTTGTGAGATTTGGAAATGACTCACCCTACATGGTGAAAGGGAAAGGATCCATCTCTCTGAATGGTAAGAGTAGTGCAAATGATGTCTACTGGGTTGAAGGTCTAAAACACAATCTTTTGAGTGTTGCTCAACTCAATGACAAAGGTTACCCACTGGAATTCAAGAATGGAGTGTGCAAGGTTTACGGAAGCAAAGGTGAACTGATTGCAACCAACAAATAGACTAGAGGTAACTTGTTTCATTTAAATTCTAAAGTCAATAATTGTTTAATTGAAAAAGTAGAAGATAGTTGGCTTTGACATTGGAGATTCTGTCATGTAAATTTTGATAACATTATAAGAGTCAGTAAGTCCAAATCAATAAGAGGTTTTCCATAGTTGGACAAACTGGTGAATGCTTTGTGCAAGGAATGTCAGTTAGGGAAAATGACATCCTCAACCTTCAAGAGTAAATATTTCTTAGCAGAACATTTGCTAGATTTGGTTCATACTGACCTTTGTGAACCAATGAGGACTAAGAGTACTCAAGGTGATGGGTACTTCATGATATTTACCGATGACTATTCAAGGATGATGTGGGTCACATTCTTCAAAAGACAAGACAGTAGCATTTAGCAAGTTTAAGGCATTCAAAGGCTTACTTGAAAATCAAAGTGGAAAGAAGATAAAGAGATTAAGAACCGATCAAGGTGGTGAATTTACTTCAGAGGAATTCACTAGATACTATGAAGATAATGGAATTAAGAGGCATATTTCTAGACCTAGGACACCATAGCAGAATGGTATTGCAAAATGGAACAATTGGTCAGTAGTTAAAGCTACTAGGACTATGCTAATTCAAGAAGGTGTATCTAAGACATTTTGGAGAGTGTTGGCTTGATGATGATTGCAATGAATGAATTTATATGTTGTCATTGATGGAACATGTACACACACACATATGTTTGTCTACTGGTGTTACTTTAAATTTACTTGTATTATATTGCAACTGGTATTAGAAGTTTTGTTTATGATGGTTTAGAGAGTGTCAAATTGGTACATGGAGACAACCGGTATATACAGGAATGACCCGACATCAACTTGAAGATTCAGTGGAGATTATCAAAGAAGCAATAGAGGACAATTGGTTTACATGTTGACAGAGGTTAACTCCAACCGGTATTCATTGATTACGTGATGAGTTATCACCGGTCGTGATGAGTTATCCTAACCGACAAGTTTTGGCAGTAATTTGTGATGAGTTATGTTTGATTGTCCAGATACACTACACCTCGGAAATTTTGATGTAATTTCTAAGGCCGACATGAAATCTAAATGTCTATATAATGACATTATGATGAACTTTTTTGTATATATGATGAGATGATATGAGATGATTTGATGTGAAGATATAAGTGTCAAGGCATTGTAGAGTATGTTGGTTATGCAGTTTTGAGTGCGTGGAAGAGGATCTATTCAAGCAAGTTGTGCTACTTCTAGATCACACCACTTGTTATTTTCTAATTACTACAATAGTCAAATCCCCTAACCAGGTAAGCTCTAACAAGCTTCATTGTACAAATCCTCTAACCAGGTGATCCATTAGTTTGGATTCAGAAATCCTCTACCGAGGTTACTCCTAATAGGGTCCTACCTTCAACAGGGTATAGCTCCTAACAAAGCTTTGGGATCTTTAACAGGATTCGCTCCTAGCAGAGCATTTTTGTAGACCTTAACCGGTCAGTTACCTATTAATGCAAATAGTTAACTTGTGAGTCTCATCTCACCGTGGTTTTTCCCATTTGGGTTTTCCACGTATAAACACTTGTGTTATGGTGGATGTTTTACTTATTGTGGATGCTCTAATATCATTTTGGATTGCATGCATAGTGTTTAACAAACTTGTTAAGTATACTACCGGTCAGTGTTTAAAGTAGTATTTTATTTGGTGTCACTGATTCAGCCCCCCCCCCCCTCAGTGATTTATAAGTCTATGAATTAGTACCAAAGCCTAACTTCTTTAAGGCTTAATTGCTTTGAAGGAAACCCTAAAGCCACCATGGGGGATATGAGATACTTTGAGATGGCTATAGTGCTCGAAGCTACTAAGGATGAGCTTGAAACCCTAAGAGTAAGATTCAAGGCTTCACAATTCAAAAGGAGAGAGCTAACTAAACAAGTATTGGAAATTTCTGATAATAGTTTTTCAAATGAAGCTAACATTGATGCATTAGCTGAAGAAGTTGAAAAACTGAATGGTGAAAAGTTAAATCTGTGAAGAGAGTTATAATCCCTAACTATCTGCATGAGTCAAGAGTTGGAAGCTAGGAGGGAAACTGAAGACCTTGTAAGAGAGAGATCATGAAATTTCTAAGATCAAATGAGAGAATGCAACGTGCATGAGCATTGACATGCAGAAAAATAAGAAAAAGAGGCTTTGTAGCTAGATCTTGAAATAACATCATCTCTGAAAGAGACTCTTTCAAAACATAATGAAGATCTTACCAGAGAACTCATTGAGGCTAATGGGAAATTGGAAAAGTTCAACAAAAGTTCTACCATGTTGGATGAGAAGATTCAATCACAAAGGATGAAAGGTAATACTTCTAGACTTGGTTTTAACACATCTAAAAAATGAGAGTCTTCCGGTACAAAGAGAAACATTCGTAAGGACAAAACAGTTCCTAAGGCTAATAATAAGCCTACTGGTAAGAAAGTATTTAAACATGTTTTCTTTGTCTATCATAAACGTGAACATACTGCAAATGTGTGTAGAAACAAACCCAAGGGAAATACAAGCTACAATGCAAATACTAGGTATGTATCTAAGATATTTGAAGGTCATTGTTTCACATGCAAAATGTATGGACATAGATCAGTTGAATGCAGATATGGAGCAAATAATCTAGTACCTCATATGATTCCAAGACCTAATGGCAACTAGATAAGAACCTATAATGACTGGGGTAACATGAACTGGAAGAGACCCTATGTCAACTGGTTTAACCCACTTGAGATGGAAAAGGTAACTAATATCATTTGCACCATATATAACAATTTTGGTCATGTGGCTATGAATTGCAGAAGAAGAATAGGAAGAGGCAATGCAGGACCTTGGAGATCATCTGGAATGGCCTGCTATCATTGTCATAAACTGGGACACATGGCAAAGTTCTGTAGATCCAAAAAGAACAAACCGGTTAATCATTCTAAAGATCAGAAAGGAAAGCAAAAGGTAAATGTTGAAGAAACCAGACAAGAGATGAACCAAATATGGAAAAACAAGAGTGATGATGGTGCAAGAGCACCTTTCCAAGCTCTCCCTCCTTCTTTTTTTGTTGGTATTATGCTTCTCATGAAGCCATTGTAAATAAAATAATGAGCCAAGTGCTTATAGGTCCTAGTTAGAGTCCTAGAGTAGATCTTAGGAGTCATAAGTCAAGATTGAGATTTTCTTGAAAATGGAGGGTATGTGTGTCTTTGTGGTGTTTAGGGGTCCTTCATAGCATGGTGGTGTCCTTAGGTTGGCCCATTGTGGATCTAGAGTCATGAAGAGCAACATTGGGAAAGTTGTTGAAAAGTTGTCAAGCAACTTTTCCACCAGGAGACCAAAATCCTTAGTTTGGCATGGACAACCCTAATATGGGAACATAGACCAAGGAAAAGGTGGTATGAGTATTTTCAAACCCTAAATGCATGGGTTGGATGTCAGAGATTGTACCGCTCAAGCAAACTGAATTGACTGTGACTGTTTTTGGGTTACTAGTCAGTTTGAATGAAGTTATCGAGCAAACTAATGGATTGATTTGCATGAAAAAACTATGTGAAATGTCTTGTATGGTGTATGTTTCTTCATTGTGATTGATTATTTTAGGTTTTTTTTTACCGGATTGAGTGTGTTTGTAAATAATTTGTAATTTGTAGTCTCATTGTCCAGTTTTGGACTGGTTGTGCAAATGAAGTCATAACTCCATTCCCCATTGTGGAATCACCATGAAACCATGGGGAATGGAAGTGAAGACCCTATACTATATTCCCATGCAAGAAGGGCCCTTAAAAATGTAGGAAGGCCAAGCAAAGACCCACTCCTAGGCGAGATTGGACAGTGCCCGGTTAGGAGAGGTCAAATTGCAGAGGTCTTGGAGAGCAAGGTTGGTTAGTGGAGAGTGCATCCTTTGGAGGAAGTGTAGAGGAGTGAGTGAAGAATCATTGGTGTGAAGGAGGATCCTCCACCAATCCAAACAAGGTGGCTAAAACTCAAAACACTCACTGTGACCTAGGCAGACCCTAAAAACCCTTGAAAACCTTAAAATCCACCTAGGACAATGTACAAACTCTTGGGGGCCTAAAACCTAGAAAATCCATGAGTCCTTGCCAAATTCATGGTAGTCCATTTTGGGAGTTTGGGTTGTTTGTTCACCGTTTGTGAGTGGGAGCCCTAGAAGACCGGTTAGGAGGCCTAATTAGTCCTAATCCTTGTAGCCCTATTTGAAGGCAAAAACCCAAATTTGTGAAATCGGTAAGGGATTAGAATCTTGAAACCTCTTGGGGACACATGAATGGGTGGAAAGACCATGAAATAGATCTGAAACAACCTTGCTAAGACCTTGGAAGGTGTGGAACAAGCCTAGCCCTTATTAGCCATAGTAAGGGGTTTTGAGTCTCATGAGTAGGTGAGACCTTAGGAGCAGCATTGCAACTCATTACTGGGTGGATTGGGCATGGTCAGGGGATTCCTCAAGAAAAGGGAAGTCCTAGAGACCTTAGGGTGTGTAGAGAACACCAGTTGATCCAAGGAAAGGATCCAAGAGCATAGACTAGGCTAGTCTATCCCTAACCCCATCCCATCAGATATACCTATAGGAGAACCTAATCCTTCATCCAGTGTGCAAAATCCTACACCGGTGAACTGAGCCTTTTCAATAGGGCTAAGGGGAACATAGCGGTAAATCTACTTTCGGACCCCTTGAAAGATGAATGGTAAGAGAGTTTGAATTTTGAGTTGTTATGTGTGAAATCTTGATATCTTTTGTCAATTGGTTTTTCAAAAGTTTATCAACTAGTTTTACACCTGTTAATATTGTATGCATTATTAAGTGGTGTATTAGGGTTTGTAACCCTAGTGGTCAAGCATTTAATGTAGTAGGTAAAAAGGATAAAAGAGTTTTACTTTTTATTTTTACCCTAAATGCATTCTAGAGAGAATTCTTGAGCACTTGTAGATCGAAGAGAGAATTGCTAGCTAGTTTTAGTGGAATTTGTGTCGTGATTTGCATGATTGAAGCTAATTCAAAGATTAGTGGAGGTTGAACTGGTGTGCACTTGAGAAATCAATCGGTAACCGAGGCAGCATGCAAGAATTGAGGTATTTCTTTGTAAATCCCACTTTAAATCTAGTTTGTCTGAATGGCTTCATCATCTAAGCAAGTAGAGAGGTTAATGATTACATCAAAACCTATGGAGGTTGTGGAATCAAAATGAATTGTGTCTTATAATGCTTTATCTCAAGTTCTTGATGGTGTTATTATAAAAGGTGATTTGTCTAGCTTAATTGATTGTAAGATTGAAGATTTAGAATCATTGTCAATTTACTCTCAGCTGAAATCCCTTTGTGATAAGAGCGAAAAGATTCAACCCAAGTATATTAGGGTTCAAGAGAAGGGTTTTCATAATGCAACTTATTTTCTTGAGGATTTTGAAGAGGAACATATCTGAATCATTTTGACTTGTGTTCATGGTGAAAATATGTATTTAGAAAGGACACACACTATAACCAAAGAGGCTATTCAAGCTATGACTGGTATTTGGTCAACCGGTGAAGTTCCCAAGCTGAGGTGAATTTCTAAAGAGATAGTAACCACTTTAATCTCGTCTACCTTTGAAGGGCGTGTTTTTTTGTTAATAGTATTAAGGACCCAACGGTTAAATTGGATACTATGGTTATAGGCTATTAGAAATTCTATTTCAATAGAATGAATAATGTACCATCTACAGCAGTGCATACTGCCTATAAAATGATTGGTGAGAATGCAGATTAGGGCCTTTGTGAGGCCATAAGAAGTCAATTAATGTTGAATCTATTGTCAATCAAGAAGGACAACAGTCAAAAGTTCAAATTTGGTCAGTTATTGATTGGTTTATTCTTTTATTTTCAGAATTTCCTAACAGGAATTGGTGATCTGGAAGTTTCTAAAGACCTACCGGTAATTGCTCAGATCAAGAACAACATTAAGGTTGTTAAGAACACTTTCTTAGCTGCAATGAACAAGTATTTCAATGAATTTTAGAAGAAAATGAGTATGAGGGTAAGGCTACCTGAGGATGTGGTGAAAATTTTTGCTAAGAACATCATTTTCACAGTCACCACTGATTTCTATCTGATGCAAGCTATTGAACCAAGATAAGATGAAATGGAAGACATGAGCTATGAAGTAAATTATGACTTATTGATTGGTTATGCCAATAACTTGTTCGCATCTCCAATGGACAAGAAGAATAAAATATTGGATATTATTGAGGAGAAATTTGCAAAAGCTGAAACCAGTAGTGGTAAAGGAAAGAAGAAAAAGGTTGAGCAAGCGCCTCTGGTGACAAAAAGTACTAGAGTGACACAAAGTGTCGAAACTAAAAAGGAACTAGCACCTAAGGTATACATTAAGAAGCAGACTGCAACAAAGAAAAGAGGTCAACAACTAATTCTTCAAGAAGACTCTGATATTATTGATATTGAGGAAGAACCAAAGAAGGTAAAGGGAAATGGAAAGAAGGCCAAACTAGTTGAAGCCACCTCTCTAAAAACTATTCCCATTAAAGCTTTGTCTTACAAACCTATGACTAATTTTGAGAGAACGGTAAAGACATTGGGAAGGAATAGATTTGATAATGTCAAAAAATGTTTTGATTCATTTGATGAAGATCAAAAGGAAAAAATTGTTCAAGAGGTAATCAACTATTTATGTCATTACAGTCGATTACCTCATGATCTTAAAAAGAATATTTTTGATTCTTTATATACTATTCTTTTGAATAAATGGGAAGAAGTTGCGAAGAAAGAAAAATAAATTATTGATGATGTGTTTGCGCAATATTTTCCCAATTTGTCAAAAGATGAGTTAATTGCATTGCTTGATAAATACAAAACTCAATTTCCTTTAAGTTAAGGAGATTAAAGCTATTAAGTGGGAAGATGCAATCTATCATAGTTGATACTCATCAAATAGTAGGGGAAATTCAGAATATGCGTAAATTGATAGAGTTCCAACAGGCTAATGAGCAAGATACTGTGGATATACCGGAAATGGATAAGGAAGATATAGTGCAATCTGATATTGTCTATCCTATCAAGAAGAAGAACCACACCACTTCCCAACCAGTAATTTTTGTTGATGATATATAGGATACTATAGATCTATCTGGAAACATTATTGCTCTAGATATGCAACCACCGAAAATTATTGATTCACAGGTTAATACAGTGGAGATACCAATAACTCAACCAAGTGTTGATATTCTAACCCTACCGGTAAATGATCAACTAGTGAAACCCCAACTCCCACTGGTTTCAGAGGCTACTCAGGAGGAACCTGCTAAAACATTTTTTGAATAGACCTTTGAATAGGAGAAGGAAAAATAACAAAAGGAAGAGAAAATTGAGAAGGAGACATCTGTTGAACCGGAGAAGGCATTAGTCTAACAACAACATGATGATGATGACTCATTTGGCATCAAAGGGCCAATAAATTTTGACAACATGAGTGCATCAAAATTACTAGAGTTTGCAAATGTGATGCAATCCAGAGCTCAGAAGAGGAGGCTTAAGGAATAGAGAATGGAAATCGAAACCATTCAAAATGTTGTAGATATTTTGTCAAGCCTTCTACTAGATACTGCTACAGGGAACTTGTCAACTCCCATTGGAAATCTTGGTCAGTTGGTTGTTTATGCCTCTGATCAACTTAAGTCCCTTGAGGAAGCAACACAGACCTATGCAGAGAAGAGCTACAAGAAGAAGCGAGGAGAACATATTATGAAGGATATTGATACAGGGAGAATTGCCCTATCTCTAAATAAACATCTGTTAAGAAAATCTATTGAAACAGGAGGGAAAATTCTTGTATCTACATCCAATGTTTCATTCTTTTATAGTGATATCAATCAAAGGAAAAAAGAGACCGAGCAAGAACTGGAAAAGATATGTAGTGCTTACTATTAGGGTTCCCACAGATACTGAGAGGGAGGGGTGAATCAGTAGCTGACCGGTAGTGACATTTTCTTAAAACTAAATATGCAGAATATAAAGTAACAGTATATTGGTATGCAAGAATTAATGCAAATAATAGAATCAAAAGCATCCACATGAAAAGAACACCATAACACAAGATGTTTAACGAGGAAACCCGATGTGGGAAAAACCTCGGTGGGATTTGTGACCCACAATATTCACTTACTGGCCAATAAGAGAATATTACTTACAATAGGGGCCTGCACATGCAGGAAGGCCAACTGCCTAGAGCTCACTGCTCAATAAGAAGTCATACTGGCTTACAATGAGGATTTACACAAATCCAATATTCTATACTACTTTACAATAGCATCTTCAATGCCAGATTCAGTACCGGTTCTTGCTCTATTCTTTACATATGCCCTTGACCTACAATTCGCACATTAGGTCTCCCTTATAATTTATTTATTGCTTTCTATCCATATCCTACAAATGCCTACAATGATCTCTTTTATATACAAGAGTCATTTTACAATTTGCCAAGTCGGCTTACAATGATAAAAAAAATATTACATATCAAAAATCCTGTCAGCCTCTGTGTCGGTATACATATTTCCTTCTGTGTCGGTGTACATCTTCTGTGCTGGTGCCAGTGTAGATTGATTTTGTTGATGCCGGAGCACTGTTTTGTTTGAGTAATTCTTTACCAGTATAATGTCTTGCCGGTGCCATAAGGTTGCCTGAGTAATGCTTTGCCGATGCCATAGGATTGGAAGGTTGCTTGAGTAATGCTTTGTCGGTGCCATAGGATTGCAAGGTTGCTTGAGTAATGCTTTGTTGGTGCCATAGGATTGCAAGGTTACCATCAATGACAAAACCTTCAATCACACACAATGTCTCATTGGAGTGTCCATATGCCAACAATCTCCCCCTTTGGCATCTATGGCAACACTCATGAGAAATTTCAAAAAGATATCCAAAAATGTGTAGACCAAAAAATGTTACCAAAAATGTGAGAGCTCCCCCTAAGCATGTGATCCTTGTGTTTTGAATTTTTGAATTTTCTCATCTACTACTCCCCCTTTGGCATCAATGACAAAGGTTAGTAGATTTTGTAGTTGTATCAATTCATAACCTCAACCTTGTAGTTGGGTAGTTATTATCTTAAGAATATCTCCCAAAATTAAGTTTATGCCATCCATAAACTTCTTGCTCTCCTTTATTGCTATCTCAGTTCTGTCTACTATACCGGTGAGATGCTGCAAGTGCTCTGCCGGTGTATTGCTACCCTGTGTTAGTGCCTCTGAGATTTCCTTACGCAGAGATGCCAAATAGTCCAATCTTGGACTTAGTTTAGATCTCAAAAATTTTGCCTTGTTTATTATTTTCTCTTTTTCTCTTTCTAATTTGAGCAATTCTTCCTCAAAATTTGTTATCTTTTCCTCAAAAACTGATAATGTATCAAGTGAGTTAACAAAATTATCAGCAAGTTTATTGATCTCTTCCTGTACCTTGCTCATCTTTTTGTCTACATCTGTGGTCAAAAAGTTTATCTTACAGGTGTCTTTGTACAGAGTTTTGTACTCTTTCAATAAATTGCACAGTTCCGGTAGAAGTGTGTCAAATTCCCTGTTACACTTCTTTATTCCTTCCTCAAAGAATTTTTGTTTCTCTTTTTCTATACTTTCCTTTATAGTTTCTACCTTTGTTTGCTCAAAATTTTCAGATATATATTTACAAAGTGTATCCAACTGGCCTAAAGAATCTTTGTTGGCTATATTACAATTGGGAGCTATTGATTTCAAAACTGGAATTGAATCATCTATCGCTTTATAGGCTTGTGTGCTATAATCAGTTATTTTCTTGATAGATTCGAGCAATACCTCTATTACATTTGATGGTGACCCAATAAACTGAGTGCCGGTGGAAGTGACCATGCTGGTATTGACCTCTAGTAGGTCTGTTTGTGTCTCCATCTCTTTAAGCACAGTTTTCCCTGCATCATTTCTTACCGATGGCATCTGTTCTGGAGCCTTTAGCTCTATTGGTTGCTCTGTTTGTGTTCCAGATTCCATCTTTTTCTCTAAATCTGTTGTCGGTTGCTCTTTGTTTCCTGTTGCCGGTTGCTCTTTGTTTCCATATTTATCTGTGGTATCCTTATCTACCATTATGTTGATTTTTTGAGTATCAACATTCACAGTATATAGGACTTCAGGATTAGGATTATTATCCTTTGTGTCCATGCTCTCAGTTGTTGGTTGATCTTCTACAGTTTTTGTTTTTACCGGTGTAGTATTTAAAGGAGGTGGGGGTAAGTTGTCTCTAATCTTGATACTTGGTGGTCCACCAACTATACCTTTCCCTTTGTCTTTTTGATATACCAGAATGGGCTTGGGATTCCTATATCCTTCTTGTTTTTTTTTTCAATCAAGAATGTATCCCAACCATCTTCTGTTTCATTTGAAACTTTAGTAACTCTACCTGCCATTAGTGATATTTGCCAGTGTGTAGTGGAAAAAACTGTCTGGTTGGCCTGAGCTATCAAATCATCAATTTCCTTAGGTGAGTTGACCGAGTATACTACAAGTAATTTTTCTATTTTAATTTTCTTATCCAACTCAACTATTCCTTGCCTTCTGGCCTCAAGTCTTCTATATAATTCATCAGGAATTTCATTTAGGACTTGCATCAAAAACTTTTTATACATGTCCATGTGCAATATAACACTTTCCTCAACTTGTCCTTTCTCATCATCTGATAGGGTGTCATAGATTTTCCCTATGTTTTTCAATTTACCTTCCTCTATGATCTCATTCATTAATATGTCAAAAGGGACCAAGTCAGTGTTTGTCTTCTTCTTCTTTTTGGGGGTCAGCTTTTTCTTAGGTGTGGCTTTCTTGACTGGAGACCTTATAGCTTGTTGCTTCTATCTTGTCCTTCTAGATGAAGGAGTGGATACCGGTGAGGGGTCTCTTTTCTGAACAACTCTTTTGAAAGTTGATGGCATATCTCCTTCTGAGGAGGTATCTACCGGTGATAGATGAGTTTTAGGTTGTTGGGCTGCCAACTCTTCTTCTGTTATGTCAGTTTTCTTTAATACATCATCTTTTATGGCTTTTGCTTGCTTGGTTCCTTTCCTCACAAATGCCTCAACTTTCTTTACTCTCTTTTTAGATTGAGTTTGACTTTCGATGGTCTCAGCACTACTAAATACTTCTTCCTTTGGTTTATTGGGGGCTTCCAGAAGTGCTTTGGCATAGGTTTCCACTATGTGGTCATCTGTTTCATACCCCATCTCTGTAACCCAGATTGTTCTTGGGATGACTGCTTCCATCCAGATCTCATCCTTTTTTATTACAAAGCATATATCATCCTTGTATTTGTTGACAATTTCTTGTGATAGTCTGATTCTTTTATTCATTCTGACCTTTAGTGCTTGAAAATACTCATTGATATTCTTTTCTCTGTTTTCACCCATGTTGTTGAATAAGTCAGACAATTGTTTTCCTACCGGTATGTCGAATCCAAAATCCTTGTTGCCTATACCGGGAGCCTGTTTGGTTATATGTAGCATTAAGCATACAAGCAAATTTCCAAATCTAAAGGTTCCTTTCTTATCCTTCTTGATTTTTGCCAAATTGTCAATTAACTCATCTTTTAACCATTCACAAATATCAATTTTTACATTGTCCTTAACCATGTCATGAGCACTTTTTATGCATAAACTAGAAACAGAGTTAAGCCTATTTGCATGAGTTGCTTTGTAACCTAGAATCATGCTAATGAATCTCACATTTGTATCGGTCACATCATTAACCCTCAGTGATCTTTTGTCGAATGTTGCACCAGTTAATTTCATTACTAGGTCATTGGAGACCTTCTTGGTTTTGTCAGGTCTGGTACCAGTGGAAGGTAACCCTGTTATTGCTTTCACAGCTACCTTTGTAATTTTATGCACTGAGTCAAGCAAAAAGAATGAGCCATGTACCCTGCTAAGAACTATCCTAACCACTTCCTGGGGAAATTCAGGAATGCAGAGGATTTCAGTGAATCCTAGGGTTTCAACAATTTTATGTTCAGGTTTCACATTTTCGGCATTGTCACATATAACAGATTTATACATGTTTTTGATTTCTTCATCACCTAATTCCTCTATGTTGCAATGAATATACATTCTAGGGTCTTCTGCATAAACAACACCCTTTGGAATTTGGGAAAAAGCACCTGTGTGGTCATCTTTCTTAGCTACCTCGAGAACTAGCTGAAACACGGGCCTAGGTCATTTTATAACCTCGACTACTGTAGGGTTTGCTATGAATTCAGGTGCAGAGGAGGATGCCATTATGATAAATACCTTTTTCTGCCTTTGGATGGATTGATTGTTGAAGTGCTTTGCCTCTTTGCTCGGAATGCCTTAGCTCAGAAATCTTCGCGCTCTTTGAAGGTTTGAATTCTCGGTGAAATGAAATTGAGCCAAAAACCTTATTTTATAAAGTCTTTTCCTGCTACCTACTACATTAATTGTTTGCCAGCAATGTATTAACTCAACTTTATTTGCCGGTAATGAAGGATTTTCAACTTCTTTTCTCTAACCGAGGGAATAATAGCACATGTGTCATTAAATTGCCAAACCCTCAAGATAATTTTCTTCAATTTGATGAAGAACATCCTGTCGGTGGAGCATTGCTCTGTCCTGTCGGTGGAGCATCATATTGTCCTGTCGGTGAAGCATTTGTTGGTTCTAATGGTGGAGGAGTAACCCCAATATTTAGATCACCTTTTCTAATCCATTGCTTTGAAAATTCTTGCTTAACCTCTTCAACCTTTTCTTTACCTTTCAAGCTAGTACTTTTGTTATCTACCGGTGTACCTTTACTTCTACAAAATTTAACAATATGACCAATCTTGTTACATGCATAACAAGTTACATTATTTTTCTGAATAGCTTTCCCATAACCTATGTCAGTTTGTGTTTTGCATTTATTTGATAAATGACCAAATCTTCCACAAACATAACATCTTACATTCATTCTGCAATTATCAGAGTTATGACCAATTTTGTTGCATTTGGTACATTGACTGGTGGGAGGATTGATGTTCTGATAATTCCTAGATCTACATTCATTTGCCCTATGACCATATTTATTACAGTTAAAGCATTTTCCATTGAATTTGTAAGTATTAGAGGGTCTTACCGATTTTCTTTGATCCTGGGTATTTGCAGTACCGGAGCTTTCTCCAACTTCAAATCCAACTCCAGAAGTGTCACCTTTGGGTTTTTGATTCTTCAATAAGGTTCCAAGTTCTTCTGAGCTTTTCTTGAATTTTTCTTTGTGTTGATTTGCAGTTTTCAATTCCCTTTCCAAGATGTCTTTTTGTCTCATTAGTTCATTTGAGTCATTTTGAGTATGCATCAAATCTATCTTCAACATGTCATTTTCATAGCTAAGTCTTGTGTTCTCATTTGCTGCATCACTTAGTCTTTTGGTCAATTCTTCTTCATTCTTCTTTCTGTCCTCAATCTCTTTGCATAATCTCATAGTCATATCCTGCATTTCATTTATTGTTGTCATGATCTCTTGTTTCAATTTGCTTATCATATCATTTAGTGATTCCTTTTCATCATTTTCATTTTGCAATTTTTCACAAAGTTCTCTTCTCTTGTTTCTTGTAACAGTAAGATTTTCTTGAAGTGCCTGAATAATGTCCTAAGCAGCTTTTAAATCATCTTCTAATTTGATATTTTTTAACTTCTCTGCATTGTAGTCAGTAAGAGCTCCTTCAAGTTGCTTCATCAGATTTTCCATCTTTACTGGTGTCAAGATCTTCCTCAAGTTGTTAGGCTTCTGAAAATAGAGGACCAGGCTCTGATACCAATTGTTAGGGTTCCCACAGATATTGAGAGGGGGGGGGGGGTGAATCAGTATCTGACTGGTAGTGACATTTTCTTAAAACTAAATATGCAGAATATAAAGTAACAGTATACCGGCATGCAAGAATTAATGCAAATAACAGAATCAAAACCATCCACATGAAAAGAACACCATAACACAAGATGTTTAATGAGGAAACCCGGTGTGGGAAAAACCTCGGTGGGATTTGTTACCCACAATATTCACTTACTGGCCAATAAGAGAATATTACTTACAATAGGGGCCTACACATGCAGGAAGGCCAACTGCCTAGAGCTCACTGCTCAATAAGAAGTCATACTGACTTACAATGAGGATTTACACAAATCCAATATTCTATACTGCTTTACAATAGCATCTTCAATGCCAGATTCAGTACCGGTTCTTGCTTTGTTCTTTACATATACCCTTGACCTACAATTCGCACATTAGGTCTGTCTTATAATTTATTTATTGCTTTCTATCCATATCCTACAAATGCCTACAATGATCTCTTTTATATACAAGAGTCATTTTACAATTTGCCAAGTCGGCTTACAATGATAAACAAAATATTACATATCAAAAATCTTGTCGGCCTCTGTGCCGGTATACATATTTCCTTCTGTGCCGGTGTACATCTTTTGTGCTGGTGCCGGTGTAGATTGATTTTGTTGATGCCGGAGCACTGTTTTGTTTGAGTAATGCTTTGCCGATATAATGCCTTGCCAGTGCCATAAGGTTGCCTAATTAATGCTTTGCCGGTGCCATAGGATTGCAAGGTTGCCTGAGTAATGCTTTTCCGGTGCCATAGGATTGCAAGGTTGCCATCAATGACAAAACCTTCAATCACACACAATGTCTCATTGGAGTGTCCATATGCCAACACTTACATACCTTTACAAGATTTTCCCTTAACTTTTGGTAAAATGGTTGATAATTTACAAAACAAGTTAGATGTCTATGATTGTGAACAGGAAAAAAGACTCAAATCCCTGAAGGAGTTGAAGAATTTACTCAAACCAAAAGCGGACATGTTACAAAGAGCATACAAGAATGGATAAGTAATTTTGGCTACTCTAGAGACGTGTACACTTGATGCAATGGAAAAATTTTGTACATAGTTCATGACTACAATAGAGATCACTGAAACCTTGCTGGAGACTTGGGAAAATGATTTTTATCAACTGAAGTGTACTTTTAGTGACATTTTTCTAAGAATTGTAATGAACACTCCTTGATTCAGATTTTCAAGTTTTTGTATATGTAAACATTTTGATACAAATTTTGCTATATATATGTATTTTTCTTTTCAATATGGCATTGTTGTCAAAGGGGGAGTAGAAATGTGTATGTGTTGTGACAATTTTGTATATATTAAGGGGGAGTATGTATTGTGATATGTGTGGTATATATTTTTTGTAAGAACACTTAGTTGTATAGTTGTAAAATTTTCTAAGTGTTGCCATCAATGCCAAAGGGGGAGATTGTTGGCTTGATGATGATTGTAATGAATGACTTCATATGTTGTCATTGATGGAACATGTACACACACATATGTTTGTCTACTGATGTTACTTCAAAGTTACTTGTATTATATTGCGACCGGTATTAGAAGTTTTGTTTATGATGGTTTAGAGAGTGTCAAACCGATACATGGAGACAACCGGTATATACAGGAATGATCCGACATCAACTTGAAGATCCAACGGAGATTATCAAAGAAGCAATAGAGGACAATTGGTTTACATGTTGAAAAAGTTTAACTCCAACGGGTATCAGTGTTCCAACCGGTATTCATTGATTCTATGATGAGTTATCCTAACTGACAAGTTTTGGTGGTAATTTGTGATGAGTTGTGTTTGATTGTCTAGATACACTGCACCTAGGAAATTGTGATATAATTTCTAAGACCGACATGAAATCTAAATTTTTATATAATGACATTATGATGAACTTTTTTTAATATACAATGAGATATGATATGAGATGATTTGATGTGAAGATAGAAGTGTCAAGGCATTGTAGAGTATGTTGGTTATGCAATTTTGAGTGCGCAGAAGAGGATCTATTCAAGCAAGTTGTGCTACTTTTAAATCACACAACCTGTTGTTTTCTAATCACTACATTAATCAAATCCCCTAACTGGGTAAGCTCTAACAAGCTTCATTGTACAAATCCTCTAACCAGGTGATCCATTAGTTTGGATTTATAAATCCTCTACCAAGGTTACTCCTAACAGGGTACTATTTTTAACAGGGTATAGCTCCTAACAAAGCTTTGGGATCTTTAACATGATTCGCTCCTAGCAGAGCATTTTTGTAGACCTTAACCAGCCAGTTGCCTATTACTACAGATAGTTAACTTGTGAGTCTCATCTCACCGTGGTTTTTCCCATTTGGGTTTTCTGCGTATAAACACTTGTGTTATAGTGGATGTTTTACTTATTGTGGATGCTCTAATATCATTTTGGATTGCATGCATAGTGTTTAACAAATTTGTTAAGTATATCTACCCGTTAGTGTTTAAAGTAGTATTTTTTTTGGGTGTTACTGATTCAACCACCCCCCCCCCCCTCTCAGTGCTTTGTAAGTCTATCAGAGAGAAGTTGCCAACATAGTTGTTTACACAATGAACCATATACTAGTTAAAAGAGGTAAGGACAAATATCCCTATGAGTACTAGTATGGTAGATCACCTAATGTCAGTTACTTTAATTGTTTTGGTAGCAAATGTTTTATCAAAAGAGGTGATTATAATGGCAAGTTTGATGCCAAGCGTGATGAATGCATATTTCTTGGTTAATCCACCAAGAGTGAAGCTTACAAGTGTTACAACAACCAGACTAAGAAGCTCATTGAAAGTATCAATGTCTGAGTTGATGAATTTCCAGAGACATAAGAAGAAACCAGCAAAGAGAAGGAAGAAGTAGAACCTTACACATTATTTTTGGAACCAAAACCAATGAAGCTGGAAGTTGGTGAAGAGAACATAGAAGACCCAATTCAACCAAAACAAGAAGGTCCAACAGAAGATGAAGAAAGTGAAGAAAAAGAAAAACCTGAAAATCAAGATCATGTTATTCCAAGGTATGTAAGACTCAATCATAGACTTGATCAAATTATTGGAGACAAGAATGCGGATGTGCTAACTCGAACAAGGCTAAGAGAGAACTCTTGTATGATTTCCACCATTGAACCTAGAACTACAAAAGAAACCTTTGCAGATGAAGACTAGATCAAGGCAATGGAAGAAGAACTTGACCAAATAGTGAATAACAATACATGGTCATTGGTTTCAAACTGGAGAACAAGAATGTAATAGGTACAAAATGGGTATTCATAAATAAACTGAATGAAGATGGATTAGTGTTCAAAAATAAAGCCAGACTGGTATGCAAAGGATATGCACAAGAAGAAGGTGAAGACTATGGTGAGACATTTGCACCGGTTGCAAGATTGGAAGGAGTAAGGACTCTACTTGCATTTCTAGCATAGAGAGGATTTAAAGTATATCAGATGGATGTTAAGTCAGCATTCCTAAATGGAATATTGGAAGAGTAAGTCTACATTGAACAACCAGATGGTTATGCTTTAACTATATAAAAGGACATGGTGTGCAAATTGCATAAGGCATTATATGGATTGAAGAAAGAACCAAGAGCATGCAAGGAAAGATTGCACTCTCACTTGGTGAAGACAGTAACATACATCTCAAGACAAAAGGAGATAAGATACTGGTAAGTGAGGTATTTGTGGATGATATCATTTTTTGAGGAAATGATGATATGTGTCATGATTTTGTTAAAGAAATGAAGATTGAGTTTCAGATGTCACTGGTAGGTGAGATAAAAAAATTCATAGATCTGCAAATCCAACATATGAAGGAAGTTATTTTCATCACTCAGTCCAAATATGTAAAAGAAGTATTGAGGACTTTTGAAATGGGAGACTGTAAACCAGTTGGAACACCAATGATTACAGGCTATAAATTGTCTAAGGAAGATGATTCTGCATCATTTGATAAAAAGGAGTATAGTTCCATGATAGGTAAACTACATTATGTTGTCCATAGGAGACCAGACATTGCTCATGCAATTGGATTGGTTGCCAGATTTCAGAAAAGTCTGAAGAAGACACAAATGATTGCAACCAAAATAATTTTTAGGTATCTGAAAGGCACAATTGATTATGGATTATGGTATCCATATGCAGGAAAATTTGATTTAAAATTCTATATAGATGCAGACTGGGCAGGCAATGTTTATGATAGGAAGAGTACAACCAGAGGAGCAATTTTTCTTGGAGGCAGACTAGTGTCTTGTAGCAGCAAGAAACAGAGTTGTATCTCTCAATCAACAGTAGAAGATGAATATGTTGCATCTTATATGAATTGTACCTAGGCAATTTGGATGAAACATATCTTGGAAGGTTTCAAGTTAAACATATCATAATCGGTAATAAATTTATGTGATAACATAAGTGCTATAAAAATTTCTAAAAACCATATTGAGCTAAAGTATCATTTCCTAAGAGAGAAAGTGCAAAGTAAAGATGTGTCACTGGAGCATGTATATACTAAAGAACAACAAGCAGATATCCTTACTAAACCTCTACCTAAGGATACATTTGAGTATATTAGAGGTAAATTAGGGGTTGTACCCCTACATGAAGTCAATTAAGAAGATGGGGAAGCCATCAATCCCAGAGCCTATTGAAAATCTTGAAGCAGGATTAGTGAAGAGTGGAGCAACTATTTGCATATTAGTGAAGCATGAAACTATATGGTTTACCTTCAATTTGGCATTGTTGTCAAAGGGGGAGAAGAACTATATATGATTGATAGCCAGTTACCAGCTGAAGACATGAAGATATAGTTAAAGGAGAGTATATCAGAAAAATGTAAACCGGGATTCCTATACCTGTGTATATGTTTTACTCTCAATCATCACAATCAATGGGTATTGATATTTTTCTTTCCATCAATGCCAAAGGGGGAGAATGTTGGCATTGCATGAAGAATAGTGTTGTCATTGATGTCAATAGTAATTGGTAATGAAGATGTATTGCAACTAGTAATGATGTAATAAAGCAACTCGTAGTAAAGAAGTAAAGGCAAACAATATTATTATTGAAGCAGATTGATCAACCGGTAACCCTAACCAGTTGATAAGAAGATGCCAGAACCCTAACCGATAGAGCTTGGAGAGTTGGTTGAAATGATCTATGACCGAATGATGATCGGAGATGAAGATGACATGTAAGCATGATGCAAGTGATGAGTTTCAAAGCGGATTTGGTGCATGAAGATAATTGTTTACCTTGGGAATGATCATATGCATAGCATGAAGTGAAAAATGCGTGATGAGCTATAGGATTCAATGTGTGGCGATCCAGGAGTGGTTGAAGTTGTCTAGAACAATGTGTAGTTGATTGCTATGTAATCTAACGGTCAATATTGAACCGCTATGTTTGTAATCTCTATGAGATTTGTAGGTTTTGTGTTGTGTTACTGACCTATTGTATTTTCTTATAAGGTCGATGATTTGTTTCAATGTTGTGTTGGAAAATTTGGTTAAGTGTGGAAGATTGATTGTTGTCGAACCAGAAGTTGTGTCTACAAAATGTTGTGAAGGCAGATAGGAGTAGAAAAGGATCTGATTAAGCAAAGGAAGTGTTATTTCCAGATCAACAAAGAACCTATTGTTCTCTAACCATTACAGTAGTTAAATCCCTTAACTGGGTAAGCTTTAATAGGTTTCTTGTTGAAATCTTCTAACCAGATGATCCATTAGCTTGGATTTGAAATCCTCCACTGAGGTTACCTTTAATAGGGTTCTGTAGTCAATCCCTTAACTGGGTGGTCCTTAACCGAATTTGTTCTTAACAGGATATTATTGTATAAGCTTCTAACAAGGCTTGACACCTAATAGGGCGAACTTCAGAAGAGTTCAAAAATACTTATGGGTATTCATCCCCACCGTAGTTTTTTCCATTTGGGTTTCCACGTGAAAAATCATTGTGTCAAGTGGTGAATGATTTTGTGGATGTGTTTTGATATGGTTGATATGAATGACTGGTAAATCCACTTAATTATGTTTAGATGACCAGAAATGATCTGAAATGAGCTATTTCTAATATTAGTGAAGTGGTTTAATGTTTTGGTTAAATGGTATTTGAGTTTTAGATCTGTTGCATTGTATCATTGATGTTTTGGTCAACTGGTAAAGTTTGACATTGCAGTTGCAGTTTTTGATACAGTGATTAAACCAGTTAGTTTAGTGATTGGATTCTGAGTTAAAAGTTTGTTTGGTGAAAATTTAATTTATTTTCTACCTACTGATTCACCCCCCTCTCAGTATTTGATTGGATCCTTATAGTTTCATCATATTATCAATATCATCACACCAAAATATATCAGAGGAAATACCAGATACTGCAAAAAAGTGATTTGCAAAACCAAACTTCAAAACCAGATCAGAAGATCTTCCCAAACTTAGCAGAATAAGCCACAGGAATATGTTGACATCAATGACAACAACATATCCTAGCAGCAACAACCCAACAACCAAATCCAACAATCTCCCCAACAATCCAACAATCTACCCCTTTGGCATTGATGGCAACATATGAATGTGAAAAATAGTCAATGCAAAGAAAGAAGATATCACTAGCAAACTCCTCCTAAAAGATCAAAGTAGATAATGCATTTTTTCATATTATCTCTCTCCCCCTTTGATAACAATGTCAAAGATCTCCAAAATAGAAAACCAAACTCTCTCTCAAAACAAAAACATGAATCTCTCTCCCCCTGGGATACACAACCAAATCAACAAACTACTCCAGCAGAGGAGCAACAACGACACACCAATTTGGATAAAAGAATAAGCCTCTAATATCCACCAGATCAATGTAACTCAATGCATATAATTCTCATAAGGAGGGGTGGATGCCCCTAGCTTGTCTCTCAAGTAAATAAATGTATCTGCTAGCAAAGGCTTGGTGAAAATATTAGCAATTTGTTCCTTAAAAACCTATTTAGTACCAATAACATTTTTATCCTTAGGTCTAGGCACAAGTTCCCAAGTGTTATTCTTTTCAATCTGATCTAACTCTTCTTCCATATCTCTCATCCAATTTTCATCTTTATAGGCTTCAACAACATATTTAGGTTCAACTTTAGAAATCAAACATACTTCTTTTGCAACTAACTTTCTTCTAGTCATCACACCTTTATTCTTATCACCCTTAATTTGATTCTTAGAATGATTCAATTTATTATACATTGGAGTCTTCTATTTGTTCTGATCCTGAGGTTCATGCACATCATCACTAGCAACAACAACATCTAGATTAATAGTCTCTACCAAGTTATTATGCTTAGGCTCTTCAGGCTGAATAGGGGCTAAAACAACATGTTGACCATCATCATAAGCTCTGATATCCTTCCCAAGTTTCTCATCCACCTTCACATTTTCACTCTCAACAATCTTTCTTGGTCTCTTATTATAGCATCGGTACAATTTGCTCTTCATAGAATATCCCAAAAAGATACCTTCATCACTTCTAGCATCAAACTTTCCAATATCCTAATCTCTCTTGATATAACATTTGCTTCCAAAAACTTTGAAATATTTCATAGTAGGAACATGACAAAACCAAATCTCATAAGGGGTCTTACCAGTATCACCTTTCATATGAAATCTATTAAATGTATAGACTAAAATGCTCATGGCTTCTCTCTAGTAGACCTTTGAAACATTTCCTTCAATCAACATGGTTCTTGTAGCATCCAAAATAGTTCGACTCTTCCTTTCAAAAACCCCATTCTGTTGTGGGGTTTTAGGAGCAAATAGTTGTCTTCTGATTCCATGCATCTCAGATAATGAATTGAACTCACCAGAATAGAATTCTCCACCTCTATTAGATCTCAGACACTTTCGCTTCAATCCAGACTCAGTTTCAACTTTAGCTTTAAATATCTTAAATTTCTCAAATGCTTCTAATTTTTCCTTCAAAAAGACAACCCATGTCATCATGGAATAATCATCAATTAGTAGCATAAAGTATCTATCACCCTGCACACTTCTAACATTTGTAGGTCCACACAAGTCAGTATGCATAAGATCCAACAATCCATCATATGTATACCTTTTATTCTTGAAAGAAATCCTTGTTTGCTTACCCAACTGAAAATCCTTACATACCAGATTAACATGTTTAACAATATTAGATAGATCTCTAACAACTTGTGTAGAACTGATCTTAATCAATGAATCAAAGTTTACATGCAACATCCTTCTATTCCACAACCAACTCTCATCTATCTTAGCAATCAAACAACTTTTCTCACCAGTATTCAAATAAAAAATGTACCTTCAGTCTTAGTTTTGGATACAACCTCTACCAAAGGCATTCAAGATCCTGTATTTACCATCCTTGAATTGTAGATCATAACCCTTATCAACCATATATCCAACACTTAAAAGATTATGCTTCAAACCTTCAACATACAAGACATCATCAGTGTTATGCTTACCATTAAAAGAAATAGAACCTCTCCCACAAATTACTCAATATTTGTCATCTCCAAATCTAACTATTACACCATAATACCTTTCCATTCTTACAAATTTGCATTTATCACTGGTCATATGATGTGAACAACCACTGTTAATCACCCATTCATCCTTTTCTTCTACCTTAGTAGCCAAAGCTTTCTCCTCAATAGAACAACTAGTGGAATCAATAAGTACAAGTCTATCTTCTCTAATGGAAATAAACACAACTTCATATCCTTCTTATTCATCATTTGTAACACCTTCATCTATAGCATAATAATAGTTCTTTTGGTTCCTAAACTTTCGGTTAGACTTATAAGGCTTATCATGCTTCTCATGCTTCTCATGTCTATCATTCCTATCGTGCTTATCAAACTTATCATGTCTATCATAATTATCCATTCTCTCTAAACATCTAGAAGCAAAATGTCCTATCTTATTACAAGAAAAATATTTCAAGGGAAACTTTCCATCATACTTACTGGCACCTTTGGATAATCTTCAGGAAATCAATGCTTCAAGCTCATCAAGCTCTCTTTCTTGCTCTATTATTTATCTTCTTTCTCTTTCATATCTAGATACCCTACACTCATCAAGATCATATTTTTGCTCGCCAGATACAGATGTTGATGCTCTAGTCTTAGACTTTCCATGTGATTCTTCAAATTTGCTCAACTCAAATGTAGCAATTTTACCAACCAACACATCTCTTGTTACTATAGTCACACTCTAGATCTCATCAATAGAAACAACCTTATGTTTATAAGCAGGAGGCAAAGATCTCGGCACCTTAGCAATAATCTCATCTTCCTCAATCTTTCCACCGGCACATCTGATACCAAGGACAAGTTCATTCACCTTAGCCATGTATGAATGTATGTTCTCATCATCTTCCATCTTCAATGTCTCATACTTTCCTTTCAAGCTATGCAACTTAGCAACTTTCACTTGAATGTCACCTTCATACAGGATCTCATGCTTCTCCTAGATTTCATGTGCATTATGAAGTCCCATAACATTTGTCATTTCAGAGTTAGTCAGGGCACTAAGCAATACTTCCTTCACTCTGATGTTATATTCTCCTTCCTTAACCTCATCAGGAGTGGATGGTCCATTATGATGAACAACATAAGAATTCTTAGTAATCTTTCAGTAATCATCTCCAAGACATTTCAAGTGCACCTCCATCCGCCTCTTCCATATAGTATAGTTTCTTCCATAAAACCTCAGACTGTCCTTCTTGAAAGCTACCATCTCAGATCTCCTCAAGCGATTAAGATTCTACCAGAGGATCTAGCTCTGATACCAATTGTTAGTATCAATCAAGAAGGAAGGCTGAGAGGGGGGTGAATCAGTCTTCACCGGATTAACAAAATTAAACTCCAAAATAAAAATGATAAACTGTAGCAATGAATAGATAAGAAAATTAACAACATAACACATAGCACCAAGATTTTTGACGTGGAAAACCTGGTTAAAGAAAAAACCACAATGGGAACCTACCCACAGTAAGATGATACTCTATAGTAGTATGTAAAAATATTACAATGAGGAATACACATGCATTCAAGAACACTTCCTAGAGCTCACTGCTCAAAAGATAGTTTCCCTGAAGGCTATAACCCTCAGGGAAGTCTCAATGACTTACAATATGATTTGGACTACAATTCAGAAGAAATGAACTGCAATGATAGCATCTACAAATGTCTAATGACAGCTTTGGTTGTAGTGTCATAAAATTGCAACCTTTGCAATTTTGACCACATTTTAGGCCCTCACCCTAGCGAGGATATTTCCCTACCCAAATGGGACCCCTTTCTACCCTATTTCTTCAAATTTGCCTTTGTTTTAACCCTAGTATCATCTCAGGACCCTGTCCAAGCCCCAAAATAGGGCAGGATAGGACCGTGGTGCCCCTGTCCCCTTAGGAAAAGGGTGTGGCGCCCCTTATCCCCTTAAGACGGGGGTTTGGCACCCCTATCTCTCTCCCTTTTGTGGCACCAAAATTAGTCCATCCGACCCTTGGAGCTAAATCTTCTTTCAGGAATTAAATTCCCCTATGTCGGCCTTTGATTAAAGGATAATTAACCCTCCAAGGCAAGTATAAAAGGTGGCTTAATTCTCTAATTCGGGTAAGAAGGATGATAGAGATGAACAAGAAAGAGGTCTTCATTATCGTCATCAAGTCTTCTTCTTCATGTATCTTCTTCATTCATCCATTGGAGCAACATTACAACATTCATTTGTAAGCATGTGTGTGTGTTAGAGTTTTGTCATGTTACATGCCATTTCATGCAACACTTGTGATTACATTCAAGAAGCAAAGAAACCATCATCAACTAATTGAAAATCTACAAGGTATACATTTCCATTATTTACATTTAAGCATTTGCAATTACTTTCTTTCAAGGTTGATTCCTCAACCGAGGTTTGACTAAGGCAAACCCCTATCCTCAACCCTTCTTTTCTATGTGTAGATTGCAAGTGCGCAACTATAATTGTAGATTTGGGCTTCATTTTTAGAGACAAAAAAACCATTTTTGGTGTGCGGATTTTTTGGAGGACCGGGTGCAACTTCAACCCGGTCCCGACAACTTTTTCTCAAATTCGCAAGGAGGCTTCATCTCCGCATTTTCCTGGTAATTCCAGGTGCACAGCTTCATCCTACATCTCTATCTCAAGATATAATTGCTTCTTTGTCATCTCAATTCTCTTAATTCAGCTTGTCTATTTTAAAAGAGGGTTACTTTACTTTTCAAATTCATTGTCAATTTCCTACAATTTAGCTAGCATTCAATCTCTTTCCATAGGGATTGGATCTAGTAAATTCAACCCCCCTCTTTTAAATGTACTGTGTGTGAGAAGTTGAAGGGAATCCTTTCTGAAACTTTCACCCCTCTTTTGAGGGGAGTAAAGCTTTCCACTTGATCTCCCCTAATCACTTTTCACCATATTACATTTTGGTGAACCCGACGTGCTTACATGCTTTACATTGAAAATTACTGCATATTTTTCATTTACAAGTTTAATTTTCTTGCAATTTATAAAACTTAGTGGTTAATTCAATCAAAACCCTAGTTGTTAAAATTGAAATTGAACTTGTGTTTTGCAAAAATTGATATCTATTATCTTAGATCTAAAAATTACATTGCTTATAAAATTCAATTCTTTCATTGTCTTATTCAATTTGCAAATCAAATTTACAAAAGTAAGTGGTTAATTGTCAAAACCCTAATTTTCAAAAATCAACTTTGGATTCACATTTAATTTTCAGATATGGGACTATTTTCAGACTTGTCTTCTTGCCTAAATTCAAATTTTCAATTTCCCTCTTTTTCCCAAAATTCAAAATTTCAAAATTCAGTGGTTAGGTCCTAAAACCCTAATTTTCAAATTTACTTTGATTTTGTACAAATTTCAATCAATTTCAATTTTCTAAATATTATTCAAGGTGGCCCTATCCATTAGGTTTGACCTTTTCAAATTTGCAATTCAATTTCTTATCTTTTTCAAAACCCTAATAGGGTCCTATTTCGACATTCAAACCTTAATTTTACCTATCTAGAGATCATAAAATCAATCAGTTTTTTGGGTTAGCTCTCAAATCATCGTAGCTTTCATCCCTGAAAATTTCTAAAAAATTTTGGGAGGACCGGGTGCACTTTCAACCAAGTCCCTAGCTTTTTTCCCAAAATTTTGGGAGTGATGATTATATTTGATTGCTTAAATCCAGAAAATTAGTTGATTTTGTTAAATTTTGATCCCTAAAAATTTCTGAAAAAGTTGGAAGGACTAGGTGCACTTTCAACCTGGTCCCAGGCTTTTTTCTCAAAATTTCAAGAGACTGTTATGACTTTATTTAATTGCTTAAATTTAGAAAATTGGTTGATTTTGTCAAATTTTGATCCCTCTAAAATTGAAAACATTTCCCAATTTCAACATTGCAACTTTCAAGGAAAAATTTAAAATTAAGTGGTTAATTATAATCTGCCTTAATTTAAGATCTTAATTGTGTCCATTTTAAATTTTAAATTAAGTGGTATCCCATAGGCCCTAATTTTAAAAATTCAATCTCTTTTGGATGATTTTAAATTAAGAGGTTATTTTTTTACATAATCCTAATTTTAAATTTCAATTTCCTAGGAGGATTCATTTAATTGAATAATCATTTTTCCTAGAATTTTAGTAAAAATGATTTTTCAATTATTTTGCAAGTTTCAAACTTCTCAATTTCAAATTCAAATTTCAAATTTCAAATTTGCAATTTAAATTCCATTTTCCCTCATTTATTCAATTTTCTATACATGTATGGGGTTAACATTATTATGATTAAATGACATATGAGTTCTTTCTTGATCATAAGTGCTTATGGAGTTCTTATCTTATTTTGCTAATTCAATTTCTACTTACATTAAATATGTTCATGATGTTTCATTTCATGCATATGATGATAATTTAGTTCTCCCTTTCATTCATACCCATGATTTACCCTCTCCCAAAATTGGTCTCATTAATGAGAGCACAATGGTGCAAAAAGGGAATATAGACACTTCTTTCAAAGATCTTCCTCCTAGAGATGAATCTTTGGAGAATTGTGTTCCTTCTTCTCCTAAAAAGTACCTCCCTCATAAGGATTATTTGGTGCAAGGGGATGATATTATGGCTACTTATCCTAGGTATACCATACCCTTTTTCACAATCTTCCCTCTAAAGATAAATCACTAATTACATATGATAGTCCTTTTCCTAATGAGTATCTTGAACATAAAGATACCTTAGAACAACAAGATGATATTATTTATCATCATAATGCTCTCTCTCCCAAAAATCAAGAGCCTAACAAAAATCAAATCAATTCCATTCATGTTCCTAGGAAACCAAAAATTCTTCCTGATTATCATGTTATGCCTTACACATATACTAATGTAGTAGTTGATGAGAACATAAGTGAAGCATCATATGCTTTCTTAGTTCCTACAATCCTCTCTTCAATTCACTCAAATAAACAATCTCCTACCAAAGAAGTTCCTAAAGAATAACTCTTAGAGGATAATTGGGGGTCCTTAGATTTTACTCCTACCTTTTCTAGAAAGTCTAAGATGCCTAAATTTCATATTCCAATTTTTTATCTTAACACAAATCTTGAAGTTGATTGGGCCTCTTTAAACTTCAATCCAATTCCCCCTAAGAGTGAACCCTCTTTTTAGCATACACATGGATGCAATGGACAAATTCTTCAATGTGAGCGACAAAGTCATGAGAAATCACACTTTCCTTTGTCAACATCTTCTTCTCCATTATCTTGTAAATCCACACCTCATTCTAATTTTGAGTTACAACAAGAAAATGTGTTCACCAATCTTATAAATTCTAAATTAACATCTCCTCTTTGTCCTAAAAAAAAAGAAAACATAAACAACATTCTCAAACTTCTTCTTTTTGTAAATATCATCAAACGCATGGCCATTCTACTAATGAGTGTCAAGCTCTCAAAAATGCAAATACAACATTACATCGATTCAGGCATGTTAAAAATAACATCTAACAATGAATGGAATATTCATCATGATCATTTAAAATAACATTCAAGTTCCTATTATGTTGCTCCTCACTATGTGACATAGTTAGCCTACCTATTGGGGTTCCTTGTCATTTATGGTGGTGCAATTTCAGGTGCAATCATACTTAGTGAGCAACGTAATAGTCTATTTATTCTTGCCTCTATGCTTTGGGGGCAATGATATTCCTTTTCCTATTTTTAAGGTTTCACTATTTTCTTTATGGAGTACATTATTCATAAACTTGATGTCCTTTCTTGCATGGATTTTTCCTTCATGCGAGCGTTGTTGGCATTATGTGAACCAATATGAGGACATAATGACATTGTATGTTGTCATTGATGTCAATATGCTAAAGAGAAGAGAACCGGTATAACACTATGATTAAGCATTTGTGCCAAAGTGAAGCGGTGTGTTTGTTTAAGGTGAACCGGCATGTGGTTATGGGAACCAGCACATGGAAGCTTTGTATGACTACCGATTCGTAGTCTCAACTTCAGGGTTTTTGGTTTAAGTGCTTCAAGCCTGCGTGGCTCAACCGGTGACTTTGTGTGATGAGTTAGCATTGTAACAAAGAACAGATCATGTTGCCACATCAGCCTTGTGCGTATGAAGGATCTTGCATGAAAGGAGATTGTTCCCATCTACTTTGGGAATGTGCGAAGCCTGTAAACGGTGATAACGCGTGATGGGTTATCAGCCACCATGAAATTAGTGGAAAATGAATGATGGAGAATGTCTTGAGATTGGATCAAGATTGTTGCATTTAATGCAATATGCTCAACAATCAGGATTGAACCATTTGAATTCCTTAACCTAACAAGTTTAGGGTTTAGGGTTTATGCTACCAACCTATCTGCTTCCTATAAGGTCAATGTTGTGTTTCTTTCTAAGGTTGTTGGAAAATGTTGTATGTGTGTATCCAAGTGAAGAGATACGTGATTCTTGCCAGACCAGAAAAGAGAAGTGATACCTACAGAGTGTAAGTGCAGAAGGTGAAGAGGAGCTAAAGCAAATCTGCATTGGTATTGAGTGTTGTTACCAAATCATTGTAATACCTGTTGATCTCTAACCACTTCAACAGTTGGGAAATCCCTTAACAGGGTAGCTTTAACTGACTTTCTATAAATCCTTTAATAGGGTGACTCAAAACCATTGAGTTCTTGAAATCCTCTAACAAGGTAACCTTTAACAGGGTTTAACCCATAACCGAGTGATCCCTAACAGGATCGGTTCCTAATAGAACCTGTTGTATTAGTCCTTAACCAGACAAGGCTCCTAATAGAGTGGACTTCTAAAGAGTTCAAAAATAGCTTGTGGGTATTCATCCCCACTGTGGTTTTTCCTAGTTGGGTTTCCATGTGAAAAATATGTGTGTCATATGTGATGCTATGTTGTTTTCCAATCAAGGGGTGAATCAAATTGATCTAGCTGTTTATATATATATATGTTTGATGATAGATTACCTTCTCATGCACTAGGGTGAAATGGAATGAAGTATTAGACTGTATGAAAAGATAAGTGTCAACCGGTTTATGCTTGTCTCAGTTATTTTGGGTTTTATCGGTTGTACTTTTTTCAAGACCGGTGTTACTGTTTGTATGCCTACGCACAGTGTCTGCTGACAAACTGGTTTTGGATTGTGTTTTTGTCTTTACTGATTCACCCCTGCTCTCAGTACCGGTTTGGTACTATTTGTTCATCATTGAGTTATCAATTAGTATCAGAGCAACCTCCAGGTCCTCTGTGTTATAAGCTTAACCGCTTGAGGTAAAGATCTCAGTCTAATGATGAAGAGGGAAGGTCCAAAGTTCAACAGAGAAAATTTCAATATATGGAAAGACAGAATGAAGATATACATCAGAAGCATGGGTGCTCAACACTGGTGCTATGTTGAGAATGCCTATGTTGCCCCTACTGGTACTCTCACTAATGAACAAAAGAGAGAGATGCAGGAGAATGGGCAAGTCATGGAAGCCCTAATTAGTAGTTTATCTGACATTGAGTTTATTGATGTCTAAGATAAGGTAAATCCCAAAGAGGTATGGGATACTCTTGAAAATATCTATGGCAGTGATGAGCATGTAAAACAAGCTAAGGAAGAAAGACTTAGAGGGAAGTTTGAAGACATGCAGATGGTTGAAGGTGAGACCATTCAATATTATGGAATAAGAATCAAAACCATTGTTGGAGATATGAAGAGTGCAAGTGGTAAAATAGAAGATTCCACCGTGGTGAGCAAAGTCCTGAGATCCTTATTACCGGTCTATGCAATAAGGGTTGCTGCTATTCAAGAGTTGAGATCAATAGACAAGACTAAGGTATCCCTAGACTCCATCATTGCAAAGTTGACAGCCTATGAGCTAAATAGTTTTGATGGCAGTGTTCAAAAGACTAAATCAGCTTTTAAAGCTTCTGTTGTACCATCCAAAAAAGGAAAAGAAGCTAGAACTAGTGGTGAACCAAGACAGAGTAGAGAAATGGATGATGAGGAGATTCTGATGGCATTTGAAGCTCTTCTCGCCAGAAAACTTCCAAAAGGAACCGCCAAATACAGAGGTAAGCTCCCTTTGAAATATTTTTCTTGTAACCGGATAGGACATATTATTGTAAACTATCCTAATGGTGACAACAAGGACAAACAGGAAAGGTTCAAGAAATTCAAAGGAGGAAACCGAAGAAACTATTTTGTGGCAGTTGATGAAAGTGTCATAGATGAGGAATCAGAAGATGAAGAAAATGAAGATATTGTGTTTGTTGCTGTATATGGTGAAAATGGATAACAATAAACAATAATATTGAAAGACTAAAATGGATTCAACCACTAAACCCTAGCCTAACAACAACAAAGATCCACCATAACATATGAAGATAACCTAAGACAATGCAAATAACTCAAAATCACAAAGATTATACCATCACATGTCCACTAGGGTTTTGATCTCCATTCTTCCTATCTCCATTGATCTTGCTTGATATACTTGCTCTCAGATTTTTGTATGCACAAGAGCTCAACAAAGAATGGAATGTGGTTGCAAGTAGAATTGTAGTCTAGTCAATTGATCAAGTAGTTAGGCATGTCTCATTAGGGATTAGGGTTTGACAATGAAGAAAGCATCTCCTTAAATAGAAGACACAATAAGAAATGGAGGGTTAAGATTGAGAGGTGTAAAAAGAGAGGTCGGCTAGGATTAGAGGGTAGGTAAAAGAAATACCAAAATAATGAAAGAGGTAGGTAGTGTAGGAATTAAGAGATGAATGACGTGTCATAGGTGGAAAAGGTTAATGAATTAATTAAATAAATAAAGATTTATTTAATTAATAGAAGAAGTAGGACAATTAAATAAATAAAATATTTATTTAATTTAGGAAAGGGATAATTTAAATAAATAAATGTATTTATTTAAATGAGAAATAAGGCTAGAAGAGGATAAATGAATTAATTAAATAAATAAAAATTTATTTAATTAATAGAAGAATTAGGCTTAGATAATTAAATAAATAAAATATTTATTTAATTAGACATGACAATTTTAGGTGTCTACATTTTGCCCCTCTTTGAGACAATGCGGCTTGTTGCGTTGTTTCAAAGAAAATAAGATGAACTGATACAAAATTGCCCCAGTATGGGAATAATATGCCCCCTCGAGAGATTGGATGAAAATGTCTGAAAAGAGTGCAGACAATCTCTCGATAAGAAAGACGAGATAGAATGGACTGATTGGATAAAGTGACAAAGTCACAGGATGAAGAATACTGACTCGGGAAATGAAGGCCAGGGCTAGGGTAGGCTATAAGATAGACCACGGGCAAAAGACATCCTCATTGTCATCCACACCCTTAGAAGATCACAGTGCAGAGCGAGAAAAGAGCAGCAGCAGTCAGCAGCGATGGCATTCATTCATAGATTCGACCGTGTCCGCCGATTCCAGCGACCAGCCGATGCAGGAGAGCCGGTAAGTACCCGAAAACCTCCTCGTACTTTCACGCATTTCGAGTGTTGTCATAAATGCATGTTTAGGAGCAATAAATGCGCTAGGAATAGGATATTTAAAAAGTGCAAAAACGCGCAACCGCATCTATGTCAGCGCCAGGCGCGTTTGTGTCGGGTCCAGGCACGTCTGTGCCTGGAACCGCGTTTGTGTTGAATGCGGACGCGTTTGTGAAATGTAGCAGCGTTTGTGTTTTATAGGAGCGTTTATGTCATGTAGGGACGTCTGTGTTCCCTGGTCGCGTTTGTGTCTGGCATAGGCACGTTTGTGTTCATAAAACGCGTCTGTGTTTCAGAAGCGCGTTTGTGCAGTCTATAAGCGTGTTTATGAGTTAAAAGCGCGTGTGTGTTGTAAAAGTGCGTTTGTGTGTTTAAATGCATGGTTTTAGTCTTTTAGGTCAAATCGGCAGTTCTGTGATGAACATACGCTGTCGATTGGATAAGCTGCTGAGAGGATACACTCAAGCAGGTCCTCTAGGAAGATTAGGATAGATCCAGGCACTTTGTGATGAACAGGGAGCACCAAGATAGGCAGCACTTTGTGATGAACAGGGAGTGCGAATGTGAGTGACACTTTGTGATGAACAGGGAATGTCATACACGTAGTACTTTGTGATGAACAGGGAGCACTACTTAGGGTAGATAGCAACACTTTGTGATGAACAGTGAGTGTCACTAGGATAGATAACCAGATGCATTTAGGTAGCAAGTAGCATTTTGTGATAAACAGTGAATGCCACGATAACTGACATGATTGAGTTGCTTGACTGCAGGAGTATTTGCCGATGTTAGAGTCACGGGAGAGATTCCCATCGACTCAGAGACTACGACCAGAGTTGTCAATCCAGGACATGATTTCCATTAAGGAGATGGGTCTCACACATATGCTCTATGTGCCCGAGTTTCGGGCAAACATGGGGTTGCTGACTGCGTTGGCCGAGAGATGGCACTCAGAGACATGCACGTTTCACCTGCCGATGGGTGAGATGACAGTGACATTAGAGGATGTATACAGGATTCTGCATGTTCCTATTGATGGAGAGTTGATTCCCTACGACCGTGACAGTGACAGGGAGGCATTGAGACGGGTTTTTCAGGATCCCGATTTGGAGATGCGAGCAGGTCATGTAGCCTGGGATACCATGACTGCCACAGGTTTAGCATTGCCAGCAGTTGTTGGGGGAGTCATCAGTGGGTATTTGTGTCCAGACAGGGCCACACGAGGATTGGCAGTGGGTTGGGGAGGGGCATTGGAGACGCTGATGGCAGAGCACACTAGGTATGCATGGGGGCCATGTGTCCTGGCACATTTGTATTATGAGCTGCATCAGTTTGTGTACCACGGATCAGTGGGTTTGGGCTGCGGCGTGACTCTCTTACAGGTGTGGGCCTATGAGCACCTTCCCATCACACGGCCCATTCATTTCAGAGGCAGAGGACAGGGACAGAGTTTTGTGCACCTGTATGACATGATCACATCCCAGCCTCGGATTGGGAGATTGGAGCATTGGAGGCGAGTCATTGATGATATTGACATGGTGATCTGGAGGCCGTACCTGGGGTGCGAGGAGTGGGAGGACGATGCCTTGGAGCTACCATACGTGTTTAGGAGCAGGTATCTGATGGGGCGGATGCCCTATATTCTGGAGAGGCAGCTTATTGATAGGGTGTGCAGGCAGTTTGGGCAGATCCAGCGGATGCCACGGGGCTTGGGCATGTATGCCCGTACGGTCAGAGATCAGGTGCAGTTTGGCCCACTGCTATCATATGATCAGGCGGTGACGCAGCTAGCGGAGATGATGCCGATGCCATGGGACATGTGGCCAAAGGTAGATGATGCAGGGATGGACACAGAGTACTCTGCGTATTGGGCAGAGCATCCATTTCCCAGATTGACAGATCCGGCAGAGCCACTGGATGGAGAGGGTGGAGGAGATGGAGGTAGGGGCTGGCGGAGGCGGAGGGGAGTGGTGGGAGAGAGGCGGGTGGCACCTCGGAGGGAGGGAGGACAGGAGAGAGCAGCTCCGGTGGTGAGAGGACGGGGTGGACTGCCCCTACAGGTGCCAACAGCACAGGGTCCTAGACAGGGACCGAGACAGGTGCAGGCAGAGAGACAGAGACAGGCACCTGTAGGGGAGGAGCCACAGGCGGAGGCAGAGAGCGGAGACTCTGAGGAGGATGAGGTGGTGAGGCTGCGGGAGATCTGCCAGGGCCAGGCAGATGAGATTGAGGATTTGGTGCGGGAGAGGAACCACTTCAAGATCAGGGTCCGAGACACAGAGCGGGAGAAAGATCAGGCCATCCAGAGATACACAGAGGCCGAGACAGCTGTGAGGGCAGGTAGGCGGGCAGCAGAGGATGCAGGGGCAGGCTACGCATATGTTTTGCGAGCTGGAGAGGAGATCGCCTACTGGAGGGATCTATACTATGCAGCCGTGCCAGCAGATCAGCTGGCTAGGAGCTTCCATAGATCGTCGTGCACAGCGACGGCTACGGGAGGGAGCCGCAGGAGACAGGCATCCAGCGGTGGGGTCATGGGGCCTCCACCACCACCAGAGAGACAGGGGGATCCAGGGGCGGGTCCATCTATAGCTCAGACTCCGTCGAGGCGAGGCGGCTCCGAGGGAGGGAGTTCCTCATAGCTATAGTGGGCTCCCATTGTATCAGTAGATGTACCATTGTTGTATTGTAGACACCTGCGGGTGATTGTAGCCATATGATTCTTTTGACATTATTGTATCATGACACATTTTGAGTATATATGAGAGATGATCCATTTTTTTGCGGCAGCTATATGCATGTGTACCTTATGTGATGAAATGTTCTTATGTGATACGGATGCTTATATGATGCAATGCAATATATTTTTGTTCTTTTATATTGTATATGTGATGCATGATGCAAATGTGAATGTATGTAATGCAAATGAATATGATAATGCAAATGAGTATTTATATAATGAAAATGTGAGATGTGCTAACATGTGTTGTATGCAGGATGTGATGCAATTGTGATATCTATATGTATGTATGAAATGCTTATATGTGGTGATGTAGGTGTAACTATATGAAATGCAAATGTTTTTGGTGTGTCATTGTACTCAGTCATGTGATAGCGGGCTACGCGGACTTGAGAAGGACGATGGAAGTCAATCAAGAAAGGGGGATGGAAGACAGAAGATATGAACGTGAAAGAGCTTCTTGTGCATTATCATCATTGAGCTTATTATGGCAGGTAGGTTATGACAATCGAGGCATTTGTTCGGCCCAGAAAGTCATTCCTGTTTGCATGGAGATAAGATAGTCACAAACAAGGAATGCCCCAGTTCATACTAGACTCACAGTGTCCTCATATCCTTGGACAAGTCATAGCATTACTAAAAGACAATCCACAGACAGCAAATGCAAATAGGTGACGATACCCCATCCTCGCCTTTCTAGTCAAAGACATCCTGGAAAAGCTAAAAGACATGTCACCGAAAGATAAAATCAAAAGAAAACCAAGACTCAACACCAACATCCACTGTAGTCCTCAAGTTTAGTGTCTCTTGTCACTTGTTTAAGTCTTATTCGATTGTGGTCATTCACTTTTACAAAAAAAAAAAAAAAAAAAAAAAAAGATAGATAGCACTGAACCATATGTTGTCTGAGTCTGTTGAAAGATTTGATTTTGTTGAAGCCCATTGTTGCTGCTGTGTCTCATTTGAAACTGACTGAATCCATGAAACTGATACCTTATTGCGGAAAAGATGAAACTTTATTGCGGACTGGCGATGCAAATGCTGCTTTATTGCGGATTGTGCGCAGATAGACTGAAGAAAGCTGAAAGAAACTGTACTCCTCAAAACATGTGATGTTCTCAGTTCCACACCCATTACTAGACGTAGGAATTGGCCGTAGTCATAGATAGGATCTGATTTATTATGGATGGAAAAGGGAGTGAAAAGAGAGGGTTATGGATGGCTAACCAATCTTAGGTAGATCAATAACAAGCCATGATGGGAATGGGTAGGTTTATTGTGAGTGTGTGCAAAGTGAAAGGATGAAAGAGAATCCTGAAGGAGGGAGGAGCATAGTCCCTACGCATGGCGCTGGTGACCCAGTTTTCACCATGGTACTTGCCCAGGGCGCCACCGAAGTGGTTTTCACCGTTGGACGAAATTATTTCTCTTTACTTTTTTCAATTTTTCAATTTTTTTGTTGTCACAAGGCGCTTGTTTGCCAGGTTTTCACCAAGTGACGATTTTTTTGTTTTTATAATTTTTTTGTATTTTTAAATTAGGATATTCCGAAGAGCTATGTGTAGAACCTGCGAAGGTGCATGCTGTTGATAGGATCCTCCAAAGGTTCACCTTCTGTAGTAGAGAGCTGATATGCCCCAGATCCATATGCTGCTGTGATGATGTAAGGACCAAGCCAATTTGGTTCGAACTTGCCCTTCTTATCTCTGTCTTGCTGATTTTTGGGGTTCTCTCTGAGGACTAAGTCACCTACCTCAAATGTGCGAGGCTTGATCTTGTGATTGTAACTGCGACTCATTCGTTGTTGGTAAGCCTTGAGATGATTAAAAGCAGTGTGTCGTCGTTCCTCCAGCAGTTCTAGTTCTTGTAAGCGGGAGACCCTGTAGTCTTCATCGTTGATTATGTTTCTCAAGGAGACCCATAAAGAAGGTAGCTCAACCTCAATAGGCAAGATGGCTTCAGCGCCGTAGACAAGTGAGTAGGGTGTAGCTCCTGTAGGTGTGCGGACACTGGTACGATAGGCCCAAAGTGCGGGATTGAGTTGGACATGCCAGTTACGGCCAGCGTCGTCGACTGTCTTTTTAAGTATTTGGAGAATTGTTTTGTTAGACGCCTCAGCTTGGCCATTACCTTGGGGGTAGTATGGTGTGGAGAAATGGTGAGAGATATGGAAGCGCTCACAGAGTTCACGAACATCCTGGTTCTTGAAAGGACGCCTGTTATCGGTGATAATGGAAGTAGGAATCCCGTATCGGCAAATGATGTAGTTCAGGATGAAAGTAGTGATTTGTTTCCCAGTAACTTGTGTGAGAGGCACAGCTTCAATCCACTTTGTGAAATACTCTGTGGCTGTGATAATGAATTTATGTCCATTGGAAGAAGGAGGGTGAATCTTGCCTATGAGATCGAGTCCCCACTGACAAAAGGGCCAAGGAGATGCAAGTGGCTGTAGTTCTTGTGCTGGTGCATGTATAAGGTCTCCATGAATTTGACACTGCTTACACTTCTTGACAAACTGATATGCATCTTTTTCCATAGTAGGCCAGTAGTATCCAGTCCTGATGAGTTTCTTGGCCAAGGTAGGACCACTAGTATGCGGACCACATATCCCTTCATGCACTTCTCGTAACGCAATCTGAGCTTCGTCACTCTCTAAACATCTAAGAAGGGTGCCATCTAGACCTCGTCGGTATAGGATATCAGCTAGGATAACGTATCGGGAGGATTGGCGAATGAAAGTGTGGCGTTGGTTGTTCGATAGATCGGGAGGTAAGATATTGTCGCGAAGGTATGTGAATATGGAACCATATAACTGGGATTCAGGACCAACAACACATATCATTTCCGTAGGAGTGATCTCATATGACGGAATCAGCAGGTTGTCAACCAGGAACTCATAGCAGGTCTCATTTTGCGGTAGATCAATGAGCGAAGCAATTGTAGCCATGGCATCAGCAGCACGATTTTGTTCTCTTGGTATCTGTTCAAACTCTATCTTTGCAAAGTGTTGTTTCAGATCATCTACCAATTGTTTGTAAGGCATTAGCTTTTCATCTTTTGTTTGATAATCATCAGTTGCTTGACGGATGACGAGTTGAGAATCCCCAAAAACACGAAGGTCTTGGATCTTCCACTGAACTGCAATTCTTAGCCCAGTTGTTAATGCCTCATATTCTGCTATATTGTTGGTACAAGGAAATGATAAGCGGTATGACTTTGGTATAGAATCGCCTTGGGGAGTTATAAAGAGTATACCCGCTCCTGCTCCATGCTGTGTGTATGAGCCATCAAAGTATAGTTGCCATGGCTTTGCAGGTGATATTGTTAGAATGGACTCATCTGGAAATTCTGACTGTAGAGGAACATCATCTATCATGGGAGCATCTACCAGTTGATCTGCGATGGCTTGTCCTTTTATGGCTTTTCTATCCACGTATTCAATGTCGAATTCACTCAAAATCATTACCCACTTGGCCAGTCGCCCAGTAAGTGTGGCTTTGTTGAGAAGATATTTTAGTGGATCAATTCTGGCAATCAACTTAGTCTTGTGAGTGAGCATATAATGTCGCAATTTTTGTGAAGCAAAGACCACAGCGAGACATGCACGCTCAATTGGAGTGTAGTTTAGCTCATATCCCACCAATGTGCGACTGATATAGTAGACTGCTTTTTCCTTGCCGTCAGGTATTTGCTGTGCTAGGAGTGCCCCCAGTGCTGTTGGAGTAGCTGATATGTAAAGTAGCAATGGTTGATCTTGAATTGGTGGCATCAAAACTGGCGGGTTCAAAAGATAGTCTTTGAGTGCCTGAAAAGCCTGTTGACAGTTCTCATCCCATTTGAACTTGATGCTTTTGTGTAGCAGGTGCTGGAAAGGATTGCACTTATCTGCAAGTTGTGCTATGAATCTTCGTATGGACTGGAGTCTCCCTTGTAAAGACCGAAGTTGACTGATATTCTTGGGTGGCGGCATCTCCAAGATAGCCTTTACTTTTGCTGGATCAGCTTCTATTCCTCTTTTAGACACAATGAATCCTAGGAGCTTCCCGGAGGTTACTCCAAAGACACATTTCTTTGGGTTTAATCTTACCTTGTATTTTTCCAGCCTATCAAAAGCAACTGAAAGTATGTCCAAGTGTGTATTTCTGTCTATTGATTTAACCAAAAGGTCGTCAACATAATCTTCCACCGTTACATGCATGAGATCATGGAAGATAGTAGTCATAGCTCGTTGATACGTGGCACCTGCATTTTTCAGTCCAAAGGGCATGACATTCCAGCAGAAGGTTCCCCATGGACAAGTAAATGATGTTTTATGTTGATCTTCAGATGCAATCCTGATCTGATTATATCCAGAGAATCCGTCCATTAAAGATAACATCTCATGGCCTGCTGTGAGATCAACAATTAAATCAATGTTTGGTAATGGGAAATCATCCTTTGGACAAGCCTTGTTGATATCCCTGAAGTCTGTACATATTCGGATGCTACGATCTGGTTTGCTAACAGGTACTAAGTTGGAAATCCATTCGGGATATTCAATCGGGCGTATGAATCTGACATCCAGTAATTTCTCCAGCTCTGCCTTGACTAATAATGCCACTTGTGGATGCATTTTCCTCAATTTTTGTTTTACTGGTTTTGCCCCCGGTTTGACTGTTAAATGATGCATTACTAAATCGGGGTCTAGTCCAGGCATATCAGCATAAGACCATGCGAAGTTGACTTGTCATTCCTTAAAGAAGCTTATGAACCTTGCTTTCTCGGCCTCTGTCAATGATTGAGCCAAGAATATGTTGTGGAACCTCTGTTGTACCAATGTTTGTCTTTATAGTCTCCTCTACCAACATGGATGATTTTTCCTCGTATGATGCTGGGAGAATGTCAAGCCTTCCATCTTCGGGCGCCTCAGAGAGGTTTTCACCCTCAGATACATCCTTTCTTTTTACTTTTTTAGAGTCAGATAGCGCCACAGTGTGGTTTTCGCCATAAGACCCTTGTTTTGTTTTTATTTTCACATTTTTGCGACTAGAAGGCCCGACACCCTCACCAAAGTATGCCATGTTATTAAGCTCTATGGCGTATCCTGCTTTATGGTCTCCAAGAGGAAGATCATCGCGAATGCCAAGATAATCGACTATAGCTTCGTCATTTTGAAATGTATCAAGCTGTGCTGGTCCATCCTGATCCCAGTCAATGAGTTGGGGGTAAATGAGGGGAAGGTCTTTAGTGTTTTCAGAGTTCGCAAGGCTAATAGTGAAGATGTGGTTATATTCAGGTATGTCAAGATAGTCATCGAGGTCGTCAATGGCACTCTCCTCATCAGTTTCGATCATGAGTGAGTCCAAATTATCATCACTAGTAGCACCCTCAGGGACAGGTGTCCTCATCCTATGTGATCTTGACCTAGGGCCTTGAAACGAAGCTTGTGCGGGATCCTTATGGGTCGGTTCTTGACCAACTCTGAATTTCTTGTAAAACTCCTCCTCCTCTGTAGGTTCCTCTGGCTCTCTAAATGTCTCGTTGAGCTCATAGTCGCTGGAGGATTTGTCTGAACCCCATTCCCATTCGTTGGAATCTGTAGAATAGTCATCTTCTTGTTGAACTTCAGCCACTTTGACTCGCCATATCTATTTTGTTCTTTTATTGTGAATCTTGGGATTTAGAAAACCAAGCCCCTTGGAGCGTTCCCTTCTTGTAGTTAGCTCAGGTTGTAAAGGCTCCATGACACCTTCTTTGCGTAGTCCGAGAGGGCTTTTTCCATCATACCCAAATCTTTGTAGAATTTTGAAACCTTTGCCATAGTTCTCACAGGGTATTATAATTTGATCATGTGTATCCTCTTTAGCGTCCTTATATAGCATTTTATATAAATTTTCTTCCTCTAGTTCGCCCCATTTTTGAAAGACGGTAGGATCCCATTTGAGTAGCAAGATGGAGATTTGCTTATTAGGATGTGGCCTCCCATATTCCTTGGGAGAGGTCATGACTTGTCGTAAGAACATTGTTTGATTTAGAGTGTATTCTCCCATGCCTTTGTCTTGAAACTTGGCTCTAAGTTCACCTTGTTTGGATGTCGAGGGCTTTAATGACTCAAGATCAATATATGCTGAAGAAGGAGTAGCTTCACGATTGCTGGGAATGATAGTCTCAGTATGTGATCTCAAGTTATTGCAATATATGAATGGATTTGGATCACCATTGACCGTTACCTCGACTCCATTATGAGGAAACTTAATGCACTGATGATATGTTGATGGGACTGCCCTCATTTCATGAATCCACAGACGTCCTAGCAATATGTTATACGTAAGGTCTAGATCCAGGACTTGACAAACCACATCCTTTGTGACTGGCCCTATTCTTAGTGGTAAGATGACCGTGCCCTTGGATGAACGCTCTTCATCATCATAAGCCTTAATAGTGATTTGGTTTGTAGAATTTACAGCTTTGTCAGAATATCCCAATTGTCTGATGGTGCTCAATGTACAAATATTAAGACCTGCTCCTCCATCTATCAGGACTCGCTTTATTCGGTGTTTATGTATGAAGGCTTCAATATGTAGAGGTGCATTATGAGGCTGACTTATGGAGGCGTCATCGGCTTCTGTGAATGTGAGGGAGTGTGGAACGGATAAATATCCCACCATGGCTTGAAACTGGTCCACATTTAGATTAGTAGGGACAGCAGTATCTCTCAAGGTTTTGTCAAGGACAACTTTATGTGCAGGAGATATACGTAAGAGCTCAAGAATAGAGATGAGTGCGGGTGTTTTCCCTAATTGCTCTACAAGGTCGTACTCAGGCTTAGTTGACGAAAGATTGGTATTCTTAGTAGAGGTACCCAGCAATGTGATCTTACCTCGACGGGTTGTAACATGACATTCAGAGGTAGATGTGGACGAAGATCCCACACCTTTTAGGACAATTTTGGGTCTTGGAGAAGAATTCTCAGGATTTTTATTTTTGATAGTAATGGTAGAAATATGATTGTCCATTGAGATGTGATTAATAGTGGAATCATAATTGTAAGATGCTCTGGTGTAATTGGCTTGATCATCTGTGACTTTGCCTTTTCCCTTGTCATGTTTTGGGAATGGTTCCTTAAACACCTCATGCTCTTGGTTAGATGAATGTCCCTCAATCTCAATATCTCCTTTGTCAATGAGATCTTGTACAATGTTTTTCAATCGATGGCAATTACTTGTCTTGTGACCCTTGCTCTTATGAAATTCACAATATTCATCATCATTCCACCAATTCGGTTTTACCTTTGGTTCATATGGAGGAAAATCTGGGACCGTGATCACTTTGTTTGCTACAAGCTTTTTGAATACTGATTCAAGTGGTTCTCCCAATGGAGTGTACTTCCTTCGTGGTTTAGCAGTCGTTTGATTGTTCACTTGATTGTTGGTAGAACTTGATCCAGAAAAGACGAACTTTGGTCTTACTGTGTTGGCATCAACAACACCATCATTAACTGTGTTCTTGTTCTTGTTCCAAAATTTTGGTTTGTCCTTTCCTTTGAAGTCCTCTTTGTTTTCTTTGAATAGCTTGATAACTCCTTGTTCAATTAAGACCTTTTCTGTTGCTAGGCCCTTTTCAATGACATCCTTGAATGTGGACAAACAAGCTTTCCTGAGATCATAGCCAATAGCCTTGTTAACATTTTGTGTGAACATCTCCACCATTTGTTTTTGCGGGATCTCACAAGAGCATCTGCTAGCTAAGTTTCTCCATCTTTGTAAAAATGACGCAAAAGATTCTCCTTCTTTTTGTTTAGTATTGCACAAGGTAGTAACTGAGACATCTGTTTCAATGTTGTAAGAGAAATGTTGAATGAATGCCTCTGCTAAGTCGCCCCATGACTTAATACCGGGAGGTAATTGAGAAAACCATTCCATCGCTTGATCTCCTAAGCTCTGTGGGAACAACCTCATTAAGTATGTTTCTTCTGCGGCTACCTCAATGCAAGCTGTGAAGAATTGTCTTATGTGTGCCTTGGGGTCTCCTCTCCCTCTATATTTGTCGAATTTTGGTGTTACAAAGTGCGGAGGAAACGGAGGCATTGGAATGCTCTTATCAAATGGATAAGGGCATATATCTCTCATAGTATATGTGGGTTTTGATGTGCCCATGTCTTCCACTTTCTTTTGTAGATCTCTAATTTGTTGCTCCAAATTATTTTTGGGAGGAGATTGATTTCTTGTAGCATACCCCATGTTTGAAACACCCATTTGAGGAGGAGCTTGTTGCATGTATGGATGATATTGATCGTAAACATGTCCATATGGAGGTCTATATTGTTGCGACATGTATGGAGCACTTGGCATAACTTCTTGTTGAGGGACCCCATATCTGTTTTGTGTATATAAACCATATTCAATAGGCCTTTCATTTTCCATTGTGTTGCCCCCAATTTTGGCATGAGGTCTCCTTGTGTCAAAATTTTGAGGAAGTCCTTGAGTATCCATTTGTCTTGGTTGACCCATATCTTGAGCATGTGTTTGAGCATAAGGCCTCCATGATGGTCTTTGAGTGTAAGTATCATGCATTTGAGCTTGTGTATGTGGGATTGCTGGTTTCTGAAGCAAAACTGATGGTGACTCCGGCATCATATTATTTGGTCCTCCACTATTAGGTTGAGTTTGTTGTGAAGGTCTACTTTCCATATGTTGAGATAAGTCAAAATCATGTGGTATTTTAGCTCCACTTTGTGCCATCATGTTTAGGAAATATTGATGATCTCTCCTCATTATCTCTTCAACCAATCTATTGAATTGAGGATCCATTATAGATTCTTGTATGTCTGCTGATAGTATTGAAGAATTGTCAACATTGTCATTGTGTGTAGCATTGTTGTTTATAGCGTTTGCGCTTTCCACATTTGGATTGTGTCTATAAACATTCATGTCTGGTAATGTAGTGTGCTCAGGATTGTAGAAGACATCATTGTCATACTCATAAGAACTCATGTTTACGGATTCTTGAGCTTCTTTGACTATTCTCCTAGATTTTTGAAGACGGGTTTCAACCATGAACTAGGTGTTTGGCAATATGTGAGAGACTAGATGGAAAATGACAAGAGTATGGAAGACCAAGAGTTGTATGGAGTGTAAATGAATCTTGAGGTGTACTTGCAATGTCCAAAGTATAAGACCAAGTATGTAAGTAGTAGAGTAGGTGTGACTTCCAAAGAGAGGATAGTTTCTCTTGATGAGGTAAGCTGACCTTGACTCTAAGTAAGACCAAATGAGACCCAAAGGTAAGAAACCTTGATGAGGGACCACTTAGCAAAGTGTTGTTGTATGTAGTGTGTTGACAAAGTATGATGAGGACAAGCAAGTGACCTTTTGACTCAAGTTTAGACAAGTATGAATGTAAAATGAGATGTGAAGCAATGATGGACTATGTGAGACCCAAAGACAGGTTGAATGCTAGATGAAATCTGAAGAGACAACCTAGGAAGCTCAAGTATGCCGAAACTGATTTCTTTTGTTTGTTTGACTGTTAAAATTTTCAAATCCTGACACAGACGCCTCTGTATACTTCACAGACGCGGTTTTAAGACACAGACGCTACTCTGTTTAACGCAGACGTGATTCTAAGATTTTCCTATTGATGTTTGCCGGGACTGTAACAGTTTTTTGCAATTGTGGACACAGACGCGCCTGTATACTTCACAGACGCGATTCCCAGACACAGACGTGTCTCTGTTCGACACAGACGCTATTCTGTACTTCACAGACGTGTTTATCTGACACAGACGCGGTTTGAACAGACACAGACGCGTTTCTGTAACCTTCATGCAATCTTTCCTATCTGTGAAGTTGTTTTGTTGTGACCAAATCTGATTGTTCGACTGTTTTTCGTGACAAGAGGACACAGTGCTGATGACTCAATGTTTGCTAGTGTTTAGACTCCAAAATGACTCCAAGAAAGTGTGTTGTTTGATGTAAAAAGTTTTTGCATACACTTGAAGACACAAAAGACACAATGTTTTGCTGTTTTGTCTTTGAGTGTTTGAATGTTTATCATAAGTCAAGCACAATTCTTATGGCTGGCCAAGACAATAGTTGTTGATCCCACATGGGGTTTTACCCCCGAGGCTACGCTATTCAGAGTGGATACTTAGATGCTTGACCTCACTGGCTCCACCCTCGGCACTCACTTCTCGGGTCAGCCAAGCATCAGTCCCCATGAAAACTCCCCATGGCGAACTTTGTATCTCTACTAAGAACCGTATGTGTGTGGGCCGCTACCAGAGGTCCGACCTCCTGCCCCAACAACTAGAAGGATTTGGGCCTCTAAAACAAAATGGTGCTAGTAAGGGCATCCGCTCGTGTGGCCATACATGCGGCACTTTCAGCTCTGTAAATACAGAAGGCTCCCAGCCGGTAGGGGTTACGCCCTACAAATGATCAAATAAATTTGATCAAACGGGTTTATGGGGAGACATAGTGTCGGTATGAACTAATCAGCACACGTTATTCATAGTTTTCACCATGAATACATTTGATTATAGTGGTTTGGATGAGGTGGGTTTTCCTCGCTACCACTTGGGTCGTTCTCTTCTCACTAGTAGTCCTAATGACCACACGGGAAGACAGGCCCTCTAAAGAGTAAACAAAAAGAGCCTATTGCTCAAGACACAAAAGACAATGATTCAATTTTAGTGCACCAATTGAAGTGTTTGCTAAGCTATGAAACAAGGCACATAATAAAAATTACAAAACCCTAGCTAAGGCCCTGCAACAAAATTGTTAGTAGTTTGGGTTGTTTCAAATGATAACCCCTTCCTGCAAGCACACAAGTTAGGTAAATTTTTAGAAAACCCAAAAAGACTTTGTGAAAAGGGGCCTTCAACAAAAACGTATTTGTCTCCAAAGCAAGCTGCACAAATCAGGTTAGCTAGATCTGCACAGACGCTGTTATACCAGACACAGACGCGTCTGTCCGACACAGACGCGGTTTTGTAGTTCACAGACGCGGCCACAGAACACATACACTTCTTTCGGCTACAGACGTGATAAGATGATGCGCAGACGCGATTCGGAATCACAGATGCATCTTTCGGAAACCTACAAAAATAGAAAATGACAGAAACACAGACGCGATCCAAGATATCGCAGACGCCTCTGAAATACAAAAACGCGATCCGAACACTCACAGACGCGGAAAAAACCTAAAATGTCATCGAAATCGTCCGATCTGCAACTTCAAAAATGCAAAATCTGCAACAAAAATGTTAAATGCAAAGGGACAAGAGACCCACCGGGCGTGCCAAAATGTATATGGTGAAAATGGATAACAATAAACAATAATATTGAAAGACTAAAATGGATTCAACCACTAAACCCTAGCCTAACAACAACAAAGATCCACCATAACATATGAAGATAACCTAAGACAATGCAAATAACTCAAAATCACAAAGATTATACCATCACATGTCCACTAGGGTTTTGATCTCCATTCTTCCTATCTCCATTGATCTTGCTTGATATACTTGCTCTCAGATTTTTGTATGCACAAGAGCTCAACAAAGAACGAAATGTGGTTGCAAGTAGAATTGTAGTCTAGTCAATTGATCAAGTAGTTAGGCATGTCTCATTAGGGATTAGGGTTTGACAATGAAGAAAGCATCTCCTTAAATAGAAGACACAATAAGAAATGGAGGGTTAAGATTGAGAGGTGTAAAAAGAGAGGTCGGCTAGGATTAGAGGGTAGGTAAAAGAAATACCAAAATAATGAAAGAGGTAGGTAGTGTAGGAATTAAGAGATGAATGACGTGTCATAGGTGGAAAAGGTTAATGAATTAATTAAATAAATAAAGATTTATTTAATTAATAGAAGAAGTAGGACAATTAAATAAATAAAATATTTATTTAATTTAGGAAAGGGATAATTTAAATAAATAAATGTATTTATTTAAATGAGAAATAAGGCTAGAAGAGGATAAATGAATTAATTAAATAAATAAAAATTTATTTAATTAATAGAAGAATTAGGCTTAGATAATTAAATAAATAAAATATTTATTTAATTAGACATGACAATTTTAGGTGTCTACAGTTGCTATCAAGGAAGATGTGTCAGACAAGAAGGCTCGTGTCTCCTAGTTTGATAATTCCAATGAGTGGATTATTGATAGTGGCTATTCTCACCATATGACTGGTGACCAGAGCAAGTTTCTATCCTTGGAAGAGTATGATGGTGGTGTGGTTCACTTTGGTAATGATGCACCATGCATGGTCAAAGGCAGAGGGTCCATCCCTCTGAATGGAAAGAGTAGTGCTGACAATGTGTATTGGACTGATGGTCTTAGACACAACCTTCTGAGTGTTGCCCAGCTGAATGATAGTGGTCTCGCTTTGGAATTCAAGAATGGTGAATTGGTGGCCACCAGCATGTAGACCAAAGTCAACCTATTTCAGTTGAATGCAAATATAAGTACATGTCTTATGGCTAAATTTGATGATAGCTGTATATGGCATTAGAGACTTTGTCATGTAAACTTTGATAACATTGTGAAGGGCAGTAAGATCAAGGTAGTTAGAGGGTTGCCGGTGCTAAGCAAACAAGATAATACCTTGTGCAGAGAATATCAATTGGGGAAAATGTCTTCCTCAACCTTTAAAGGTAAACCTTTCAAAGCTGACAATTTGCTTGATCTTGTGCATACTGATTTGTGTGGTCCTATAAAAACTAGGAGTGTGCAGGGTGATAGGTACTTCATGATTCTCACTGATGACTGCTCAAGAATGATGTGGGTCACATTATTGAAAGATAAGTCTAAAGCTTTTGTAAAGTTCAAAGCTTTCAGAGCATTAGTGGAGAAGTAAAGCAGTAAAAGGATCAAGTGCCTGAGAACTGATCAAGGAGGGGAATTCACTTCCAGTGAATTCAACAAGTACTGTGAAGAACATGGCATCAAGAGGCAACTGTCTACCCCCCGGACTCCATAGCAGAATAGCCTAGCAGAGAGGAATAATCGGACTGTGGTTGAAGCAGCTAGAACTATGTTGATTGAAGGAAAGGTAGCCCACACCTTTTGGAGAGAAGCAGTGAGCACTGCAGTCTACACAATGAACCGGGTACTCATCAAGAAAGGTAAGGATAAAACTCCTTATGAGGATTGGACCAGTAAGACACCTATGGCTAGCTACTTTAGGGTGTTTGGTAGCAAATGTTACATCAAGAGGAGTGAACACCATAGCAAATTTGATGCAAAATGTGATGAGGGGATATTCCTAGGGTATTCCACCAAGAGCAAAGATGTCAAGTGTTTCAATAATAGGACTCAAAGAATTATGGAAAGCATCAATGTAAGAGTTGATGAAACCTTTGAGAAAACTAAGGAAACCAGGAGTGAGCAAGCAGTAAATGAACCGGTTGTAACCTTTTGGGAACCGGTTGTCAGTCAACCAAGTACTAGTAACAGTGTTCCTACATTGGTAGATGTAGATGTTGAAACTGATGGAGATGAGGATGAAGAAGAAAAGCAAGAGGAATCTATCAAGACTATTCCTCGATGTGTCAAGCTGAATCATGATCCTAAGCAAATCATAGGAGATAAGGATGTAGGAATCCTTACAAGAAGAAAGGTCAGAGAAAACTCATGTATGATCTCTAAATTTGAGCCTAAATCATTCAAAGAGGCACATAAAGATGAAGACTAGATCAAGGCAATGGAAGAGGAACTTGACCAGATAGAGAAAAATGGTGCATGGTCTTTGGTACACAGACCGGAGCATAAAAATGTCATTAGTACCAAATCGATTTTCAGAAATAAGCTGAATGAGGATGGCATGATGATTAGAAACAAAGCCAAACTGGTGTACAAAGGATATGCCCAAGAAGAAGGAGAAGACTATGGAGAAACCTTTTCTCCTGTAGCCAGATTGGAAGGAGTTCATATTCTTCTTGCATATGCAGCTTTTAAAGGATTCAAAGTATATCAAATGGATGTAAAATCTGCATTCCTAAATGGCGTACTTGAAGAGGAAGTGTATATAGAGCAACTAGATGGGTTTTCCTTATCTAAAGATAGTGACATGGTGTGTTGGCTACATAAAGCCTTATATGGTCTAAAGCAGGCACCTAGAGCATGGTATGAATGCCTGCATTCCCATCTTGTGAAGATTGCATTTGAGAGAACAAGTGAAGATAGAAATATCTACTTGAAGTCTGAAGGAGATCAGATCCTGATCTATGAGGTATTTGTTGATGACATTATCTTTGGTGGAGATGACAAGATGAGTCATGAGTTTGCAGATGAGATGAAGAAAGAGTTTGAGATGTCACTCATAGGGGAGATTAAGTTCTTCATTGGACTCCAGATCCAGCAGATGAAAGATGGAATCTTTATCACTCAGTCCAAGTATGTCAAAGAGGTGTTGAAGACCTTTGGCATGGAAGATAGAAAACCGGTTGGTACACCGATGGTGACCGGTTGTAAATTATCCAAAGAGGATGACTCAACATTGGTTGATGAGAAGGAATATCGATCAATGATTGGTAAGTTGCATTATGTAGTGCATAGCAGACCAGATATTGCACATGCAACTGGCATTATTGCAACGTTCCAGAAAAGCCCAAGAGAATCCCACTTGGTTGCAGTCAAGTGGATTGTTAGGTATCTGAAGGGAACTATTGATTATGGATTGTGGTATCCATATAGAAAGGACTTCAACTTGAAAGTATTCACAGATGTTGATTGGGCAGGTAATGTAGATGACCAAAAGAGCACAACTGGTGGTGCATTCTTTCTCGGTGGTAGACTAGTCTAATGGATGAGTAAGAAGAAGAGTTGTATCTCTCAGTCTACAATGGAAGCAGAGTATGTTGTAGCTTTCATGAACTGCACTCAGACAATTTGGATGAAGCATGTATTAAATGGATTCAAAGTTCCTGTATCTGAACCGGTAAGTATATTTTGTGACAATACTAGTGCAATTAACATCTCCAAGAATCCAGTTTTACATTCAAGAACCAAGCACTTTGAGCTTAAGTATCATTTCTTGAGGGAAAAGGTTCAGACCAAAGAGATTACACTGGAACACATTTCTAGTAAGGAGCAATTAGTAGACATATTCACCAAGCCTCTCCCAAAGGCTACATTTATGTACTTGAGAGGTGAATTAGGGGTGCTGCCCCTTCAAGAAGTAAACTAGAGGTATATGCTCCACATCAGTCAAGTACTGCATAGTCAAATTTTTTTCTTCAGGATTGATGTGTTGAAGGATGCTACTCCTCAGGGGGGGCAGCATAATGGAACAGGGAAGCTTGTGCCTCCACTTTGGCATTGTTGTCAAAGGGGGAGAAGAAGTGAAGCAGAGAGATATCTTTGTATATTGCCATCAATTCCAAAGGGGGAGATTGTTGGCATTATGTGAACTGGTATGAGAATATAATGACATTGTATGTTGTCATTGATGTCAATATGTTGAAGAGAAGAGAACCGGTATAACACTGTGAACAGACATTTGTGCCAAAGTGAAGCGGTGTGTCTATTTAAGGTGAACTGACATGTGGTTATGGGAACCGGCACATGGAAGCTTTGTATGACTACTGTTTGGTAGTCTCAACTTTAGGGTTTCCAGTTTAAGTGCTTCAAGCCTGTGTGGGTCAACCGGTGACTTTGTGTGATAAGTTAGCATTGTAACGAAGAACAGATCATGTTGCCACATCAACCTTGTGTGTATGAAGGATCTTTCATGAAAGGAGATTGTTCCCATCTACCTTAGGAATGTGTGAAGCCTGTAAACGGTGATAACGCGTGATGGGTTATCAGCTGCCATGAAATCGATGGAAAACAAACGATGGAGAATGTCTTGAGATTGGATCAAGATTGTTGCATTTAATGCAATATGCTCAACGGTTAGGATTGAACCATTTGAATTCCTTAAGCTAATAGGTTTAGGGTTTAGGGTTTATGCTACCGAACTATCTGTTTCTTATAAGGTCGATGTTTTGTTTCTTTCTTAGGTTGCTGGAAAAAGTTGTATGTGTGTATCCAAGTGAAGAGATACACGATTCTTGGTAGACTAGAAGAGAGAAGTGATACATGTAGAGTGTAAGTGCAAAAGGTGAAGAGGAGCTAAAGTGGATCTACATTGGCATTGAGTGTTGTTACCATATCATTGTAATACCTATTGATCTCTAACCACTTCAACAGTTGGGAAATCCCTTAACAGGGTAGCTTTAACCGGCTTTCTGTAAATCCTTTAACAGGGTGACTCAAAACCATTGAGTTCTTGAAATCCTCTAATAAGGTAACCTTTAACAGGGTTTAACCCTTAACAGGGTATTCTACCCATCCCTTAACTAGGTGATCCCTAATAGGATCGGTTCCTAATAGAACTTGTTGTATCAGTCCTTAACCGGACAAGGCTTCTAACAGAGTGGACTTCTAAAGAGTTCAAAAATAGCTTGTGGGTATTCATCCCCACCGTGGTTTTTCCCAGTTGGGTTTCTAGGTGAAAAATATGTGTGTCATATGTGATGTCCTTTTCATGTGATGCTATGTTGTTTTCTATCAAGAGGTGAATCATGTTGATCTAGCTATTTATATATATATCTTTGATGATAGATTACCTTCTCATGCACTAAGGTGAAATGGAATGAATTATTAGACTGTATGAAAAGATAAGTGTCAACCAGTTTATGCTTCTCTCAGCTATTCTGGGTTTTGCCGGTTGTACTCTATTCAAAACCAGTGTTACTGTTTGTATTCCTACACACAATGTCTACTAACAAACTGGTTTTGGATTGTGTTTTTGTCTGTACTGATTCACCCCCCCCTCTCAGTACCAGTTTGGTACTATCTATTCATCATTGAGTTATCAAGCACATGTCTATTCCGTGAGTGGGATCTTCTCCTTGCTTGAAACAGTACATCTATTATGAACAATCTCTCCTCAGGGAACTTTTTTGAATCTTCTTCTTTCTCTCTCTTTCCGAGCTACCTCTTCTATTATGTTATTCATAACTTGATTTCCTTTCTTCAATGGATTTATCCTTCATGCAAGTGCATGTTTTTTCCTTGTTCCCTAGTTAGGATGTATTCCTCTTTAAATGGTACGTCTCTTATGACTAGTCTCTCTAGAAGTTGTGTAATTCTTCTCATTGTACTACAATTGGGGGGAAATGATCTCTCTCTCTCTCTCTCTCTCTAAGGATCCACTCATTCCTATGTTGTGGATTGTGTGAGTTTTATTACTTGATTTCATTCCTTGTGTGGAATTGTTGTTGTTCACTCAAGGGTTATCTCTTATACAAGAGGTGTAAGTCCTTGACTACAATCTCTTTCACGCTTGGTAATGTACATATTTAATAAATTCACCCATCCCCATTGGGATAAAAGTGATTCATCCTTCATCAAGAATCCCTTTCACCTAGCAATAGGAGGAAGGATTGAATTCTTGTTCTCTTATGCGCTTCATTCTAGAAGATGTTATATCTATCTAAGACAACTCCTCTTGGAGGTAGATCTCTTTTGAGCAAAGATCTCTTCTCCTCCAAGAATCTCCTTTACACTTATAAAAAAGAAATCTCTTTTCAACTATCTTATCCTTTCTTGAAGAATATTCCCTCTCTTTCATAGATCTGTGACATTGTTGCATAATGGATATCTTCTATGTGTTGAAGGTAGGTATCCTTGTTATAATTTCCTTAAGATATCAACATTAAACTATGTTGACATCTTAAGGGGGGGACACCCACACTGCACCTTTTGTATTATATATCTCTCTTGCATTGTATCCCTTATACAGTGGGTCATTCTCAAATTAGAGGGAAGCCTCTTAGAGAGAGATGTCACCACTTTTCCCTTATACAGTGGGTCATTCTCAAAATGAGATGTCGCCAGTTTTCTTTTATATAGTGGGCCATTCTCGAAATGAGATGTCACCACTTTTCTTTTATACAGTGGGTCATTCTCAGAACAAGATGTCGCCACTTTTCCCTTATACAATGGGTCATTCTCAGAATGAGATGTCGCCACTTTTCTCTAATACAGTGGGTCATTCTTAGAATGAGATTTCACCACTTTTCTCTTATACAGTGGGATATTCTCAGAACCAGAGGTTAGCCTCTTAGAGTGAGATGTCTCCACTTTCTTGACATTTGTACTATACATTGTATACAGGTTCTAGCATACTCAAGCATAGATTTCTATGAGGTGCTTCGAACCTCACTTGTACGCATGTGCATGAGGTTGATTGGAACTAATGATATTCTCACTCTTCTCCCTTACATGGATCACCTAGACAAAATCTAGGGGCTAGCTTTCCATGTTCTTTTTTCTCTATGGATCACCTAATTCTAGGGGTGAGATGTCCATGGTTCCTTTTGTTCACCTTTCTTCTCATGGATCACCAAAGTGTGTATTCATGTTCTCTCTCTTCTTCCTCTCATGAACTCATAGTTTTACTATTGATGGTTAATAGATGATGTCAAATTTTCTCTTTTATGTAATTATTGGTGTTTATGTGATTGCATTTGTCTTTGTGTTTCAATTAGTTGTTGAGACATTTGAGTATCGAGGTCTCTTTGGCTAGTTGATTTGTGGTCTCATGTTTTGTTTTTGTCATGTGTTGTTTTGTGCTTTGTCTTGTTTCATTTGTCTTGTTATTTTTGTCTTCTGTGCTCTTGCATATGTTTGAGTGAGTTAAGGTCCTAAGATTGGGGGCTTTGTTCCTCAAGACTAATGATGTCTTATACTCCTTGTGGTATATCTCTGCATCTCTCATCTTCATCTCTCTCTTTCTTCTACTTTATCGGCAGTATTGGCAAAAGTCATACTCCAGCTAAAGTGGGGGCTAAATGTAGTGTCATAAAAATGAAACCTTTACAATTTTGACCATATTTTAGGCCCTCACCATGGCGATGGCATTTCCCTACCCAATTGGGACCTCCTTCTACCCTATTTCTTCAAATTTACCTTTGTTTTAATCCTAGTATCATCTCAGGACCCTTTCCTAGACCCAAAATAGGGTAGGACAAGGGTGTGGCACCCCTATCCCCTTAGGATAGGGATGTGGCACCCCTATCCCCCTCCCTTTTATGGCCCTAAAATGGGTCCATCCGATCCTTGGACCTAAATCTATTTTCGGAATTAAATTCCCCCTATGTCAGCCTTTTATTAGAGGATTTAACCCTCCAAGGCAAGTATAAAAGGGGGTTTAATTATCTCATTCGGGTAAGAAGGATGATAGAGGTGAACAAGAAAGAGGTATTCATTATCATCATCAATCATTCAAGTGTTCAAGCATTCAAGCATCCATCAAGTCTTCTTCTTCATGTGTTTTCTTCATTCATCCATTGGAGCAACATTACAACATTCATTTGCAAGCATGTGTGTGTTTTGGGGTTTTGTCATGTTACATGCCATTTCATGCAACACTTGTGATTACATTCAAGAAGAAAAGAAACCATCATCAATAAATTGCAGATCTACAAGGTATACATTTCCATTATTTACATTTAAGCATTTGCAATTACTTTCTTTCAAGGTTGATTCCTCAACCGGGGTTTGACTAAGGCAAACCCCTATCCACAACCCTTATTTCCTTATTTTCTATGTGTAGGTTATAGATGCATAGCTGTGATTGTAGATTAGGGCTTCATTTGTAGAGACAAAAAAACCCTTTTCGACTCATGGATTTTTCAGAGGACTAGATGCAACTTCAACTTGGTCCTGATGAATTTTCTCCAAATTTGCAGAGTAGATCTGTATCATTCTAAATACCTCATATCTAAAGTTATAGTGCGATCCTGAATCAATAGCTCCTTATTTCACCCATTTTGTCTTCATTTTCTACATAGTCAACAAGTCAACTCTTTTACTTACAAAAGAGGGTAAATTGCAATTATTATTGAGATCCTAATCACTCTAGGGTTTGGATCTATTTAATTCAAATCCTCTTTTGAATGTAGAGTATCTCCCAAGTGAAAATCATCCTAGTGATTTCCTTTCTCTCTCCTAGGAGGGGAATCACTAGGGTTCAATTTTCCACTTTACACCGGTTAAGCACAGTTGTCTTCTCTGCAAAACCAATCTCATCTCAACACTTCTCTAAATTATAAATCTCTTGTTTGCACATTCACCTCGCTCTAATAATATAGACACAATACCAACACCAAAATTACATAAGTATCTCACCTATATATACAAATCATCAACCTTGATAACAAGGTTGGCCTCCAGCCATCTTCTGCTGACCTTATCTGTTCCCACCAACAGTTTGTTGATGATACTATTATTATGGGGGAATCAAGCATTTCAGAAGCTAAAGTCTTGAAGAGCATCCTATGTAAATTTGCCTCTACTTCTAGTCATCTTATCAATTGGGCTAAAAGTGAAGTTTTTTTTCATTAATACTCCTGAGAGAAGACAACAGAGGATCAGCAGAATCCTGGAGTGTAGGATTGTTGATCTTCCTGCTACCTACCTTGGTCTCCCCATGGGCATTGCACCTCCTTATCCCTTTTGGAGTTCTCTTGTGGACAAATTTCATAAAAAACTTGTAGGTTGGAAAGGAGCCCTCTTAAGTCAAGCTGGCAAGCTCCAACTCCTTAAGGCTACTCTTCAAAGTATTCTGATTTATGCTCTAAGTCTTTTCAGAATTCCAGTTAAGTATGCTGATGCAATCGAGAAAATTCAAAGAAGATTCCTATGGTCTAGGGTTGAGGATAAGCAAAGAATGTCTTTGGTAGCTTGGGACCAAGTTTGTAGGCCGAAAAGCAAAGGTGGGCTAGGCCTTAGAAGGATTCGTACCCTAAATGAAGCTCTCCTATCCAAACAAGTCTGGAGAATGTTTCATTCAGACTCTGAATGGTGTAAAATTTGGTGAAGTATTGTCTTCTGTCCTCCTCTCTCTCCTCTTTTATCCATTCAGACCTTAGTATTAATGGATCCCACATATGGAATCATGCCTCTAAATGTAAGGGAGATATAGCCAAAGGAGTGATCTGGAAACTAGGAAATGGTAGGAAAGTTAAATTCTGGGAGGATCCTTGGTTTTTTGATAAACCCTTGAATGATATCAATGAATGGGCCCCCTATGCTCCCTCTTATGTTAGAACTTTTGGCTCCTTAGTTGTTGAGTATTGGGTTGGTAATGAATGGGAGAACATTGAAAGCATCCACCCTAGCCTTTCTAAGCTCAAGATCCATCTATCTGCGGTATGGCTGAATAAAGAAGAAGACTCCCTGATTTGGAAACATGATCCTAAAGGTACTTTATCTATTTCCTCTATGTATTGTGTCCTTTCCCCCCCCTCTCAATCAACCCTTACTAGTCTAAAGCCTGGATTAAGGGTCTAACCCCCAAAATCAATCTTTTCTTCTGGACCAGCCTCCAAAATAAGATTCTAACCCTTGACAACCTCAAAGGCAAAGGCTTTTCCCTCCCTAATAGATGTGTGTTGTGCCTTCAAGAGGAAGAGTCTATGGACCACCTTTCTCTCCATTGTTCCTTCTCAGCCTCTGTTTGGGAAAGTTTTCTCAAGAGTTTTAGTATGGCCTGGGTGTTTCCGAATAAAATCAGTGACCTGTTCTCCTCCTGGAATATTAAATGGACTAACTCTTTTTTGAGATGTTTGTGGCAGCTCTCTCTTCCTCACATCTTGTCGGGACTATGGAAAGAAAGAAATAACCGAATCTTCAGGGATGTCTCCCTTAATCAGGATATTATGTTCCAGAAAATTCAATGGTCAATTCAGGAAAATATAAGGATCATTAAGGGTCCTTGTTACTCGAACAACTCACTGGAATCAAACATCTTGAGGGTATGGAATATGAAGATTAATGATGGTCCTAACAACCACAATAAAAGGCTTGAAGCTAAATGGAAAACCCCTCCTCAAGGTTGGTTCAAAGTTAATTTTGACGGTGCTACCAAAGGTAACCCTAGTCCTTCAGGTTGTCGAGCTATACTGAGAGATGACAGAGGAATTTGCAAGGAAATGGTTGCTATCCCTATTGGATCCCAAACCAACCATAAAGCTGAAGCAATGGCAGCTCTTCAAGGCATCCTCCTAGCTAAAAAGTGGAATTGCCCCTATCTATGGATTGAAGGGGATTCAAATAATATTATAAAGTGTCTTAAGGGGACTTCAAAACCTTCATGGTTGATTCACAACATAATCACCTCTGCTATTGATCTTATTAGCACCTTTAAAAAATTTCATATATCCCACATCTACTGGGAGGCCAACGGCTCTCCTGACTGGGCTACCAATGTGGCAGTTAAAAGTGAGGAAATTACCACGTGGATGGGTAAACGCGGACTCCCCAAAGATGTCAGACAAATCATTAGTAATGAGAGATATAGAAGCACTCCAAAGATTCTTGATGGAAAGGATAATTATGAAAAGTACTAATGTGAGTACTTCGAGTTACTATAATAATGAGAATATCACTCATTCTAACATTAATGCCATTAACTCTCATGTTTTCTGGGTAACTATTATAGTTCCAAAAAGCTCTATAGTTTATCTGCTCTGCAAGCTTCAAAATTTGATCGTGAGAAGCGACAACATGGGTGGAAACAAGAGGAGATATGAACCAAGTAGTTGTAAAGAATGGAAATAGAAGAAAGAGGTTTGGGGTATACTGTAGCAGGGTGGTCTCTTGAACTTCATGGAGAGACTCCATGGTTGAGATGGTATGGTTACCAGTCTTTTCTGCAAGAACTGGAAGAAGGGCATGTAAAAAATGGGCGATCAAATGGTTGAAATCGATGAAGACTTAATTGCTCAAGCTACGAGCCTCACAAGGGAAGGCTGCAACTTCTACAGAGATAGGAAGGTTAGCAGGGAAGCTATTGAAAGGTACCCAGAAATGGAGAAAGAGAAAAAATGATTGGTAAAGTTGAGAAAAACCTACTACCTGCCTAGGGCTTTTGCCAAACCCTGGAGGGAAATCCTCTTTGTTTTAATGTGTTACATCACTCTAGATGGTAGGTTTACGAAAGTTTATGGTTATCACTTTGTTTTGTTAAACCACTTTAGGCACAATGATAATATTAATTTCCCTTATTTCCTACTTTGCTCGATGAATGCATCCCTTAAGGCCTATAAGGAGAATCCTCAGGGTGATTCTGCTATGCACCAAGGCCTAATGGTCCTAATTTATGACCATTTAAAAGCCAACCAAATAGCTCGGATGTAGCCCTCTGTGGACTCTAAAGAAGAGATGTTTGATTTTGCCTTTTCTAAGGAGGATGAATCTGAAAGTGACTCTTCAACTAACATAGAGGATAGCATTGATGTCTCAGAGTATGAAAGTGGGAAGAAGAGGAAATACAGTAAAACAAGACCCTCTTCCTCTAAGGGCAAAAAGCCAAAAAGAAGACCCCTGATCAGCATTTCTTCGGAAGAGGAGTACTCAGATGACTCTAAAAAGGAGAACCCTAAAGGGTTGCTGAAGAAGAAAATAAAAGACCATACCCAGACTAGGAAAAAGCACAAGAAGAAAGAGGAGACTGGTAAGGACCTGACAGCCGACAAGCAAGCTAAGGCCCTGGAAGCTGATCGAAGTCTGGAAAAGGAGACCATGGAAGAGACTCTTAGGGCTGCTGATACAATTTCCGCCCTGCACATCCCTAAAGAGGAATAGGTTACCCCTGGAAAAGTTGCTTCCCCATCTGGTCCTCCTCTTGAGGGTTTGCATGGTTTCATGGAAACTATGGAGTGGCTCATTAATGGCTACAAGAAAGCTGAGGATGAAAACAAAAAACTCTACAACAGAGTCTTGATCTTGGAAACCATTAATACTGGAGAAGGGAACACTATGGCCAACTATATTGAGGACCTAAAAAACACCATTGCCAAATCCGAAGACATCAGAGATGCTTTTAACCCCAAGTTTGAGAAGATTGAGAAGGATTTGCTAGAAAGGAAGAGCCTTGCTAACACTAGCAATAAAACCCTCTCAGACACCATTACCAAAATTGGTAAAATTGAGGAGTGTCTGAAGAACATTGCTGAACAGAGCCTAAGTATCCTGAAGATCTCAGCTAACAACACCCACACCCTCATCAGCAAACTGGATGAAGAAAAGGAAATCCAGGACATAGACCTGGAAGTTGAAGGAATAGGGGAAGCTCAAGGTCCCAGAACCCGCACTAGAGGCAAAAGGAAGGAAAAGAAACTGAACAAGGATTTGGAAGATCTGAAAGTTGTCGGGGCCACCTACGACGAGCTGGTGATTAAGGCAGAGGATTTGCTAAAGAAAATTACTGTGTAGTGCCTTCTCTGTTTCTTTGCTATTTTTTATTGTTAAGTTGTTCTTTCTGTCTATTGGTCTTTTGGCCAGTCTTTTTGTATGCGGACTTTAAAGCACTATTCTTCTTAGTGCTTTTTCTCTATCTATGTTGTAAATATTTCAGGCACTGAAAACCTATTTTTTAATTAATCAGAACAAGGTCAGTTAAACCCTCAATTTACAATTACAAAAATCACATTACACGATACAAAGATTGACTACTAGACCAATATTATGATTTTCATTACATAGAATGGACCTAATTCAAATTTCCAATTGATCACATCCACCTGAAAGCACACCAAGATCAATCGCAACGTGCTACACCATCAAAAATATTGTA